>NW_028288921.1:0-322296 GCF_059628265.1 Tinamus guttatus
TGTCTGACCTGCATCAGAAACCCCCTGCCCAGAGAGTCCAAGGGAAGGAGAAGGGCAGCGTGGGCAGGTGGGATCATGGAGTAACACCATGATAGCTGTGCCAAGGGAGGCAGGACCTGGGAGGGACAGAGGGGCACTCAGATGTGTCTCCTCTCCTGGACATCTGGCTGCTCTGGGACAACTTCTGCCCTGGCCCCCATGGCCTGGAGTGCAGAGGGCTGTGCTGGTGGGAAGGGGTGCTGCAGGAGGCAGTTTCCTCTCACCCTCTCACCACGATTCCATTGCCTGGAGCCATCCTTGCAGGAGCTGCTTCTCTGTCCCCACGTCTCTGCCCTGTCCATGTTCATAGACCCCATTGCACCCGCTGAGTGCTCAGCTCTGCCCTGTAGACACCTGCCAGGGGCAGGACCTTGCCCACGGCACCTCCGTGTTTGCAAGTGCAAAAGAGCAGGTGAGACAAACCTTGTTGAGGCTGGGGAGGGGATGCTGGCTGTGTCTGCAGGCAGAGGGGTGGGAGAAGGTAGCCGTGAATGTGTGGCTGGGAGTCCCTGCTCTAAAGCACGACCAGCTCCAAACAGGAGAAGCTGGGAGAGCCACCCTGACAAATCTGATCAGCTGCTGAAGGTGCCAGGATCACAAGTTCCCTCCAGGAACCGCAGCAGTGTAGCCCTGCAGCCAGAGACTTACCGTGTCAAGGGCTGGGGAGGTTTCTGCCTGCAGTGAACTCAGCTGTCCTCCCATTCCCAACTGTATTTCACTTACGAGCGACTCATCCCAGCCTGGTGCCTGCAGGCAGTGCCCTGAGTCTTGGTGCTCCTTTATGAGGAGCTGCTCCTGGGCAGAGCTGTCTCTCTGCAGCGCCTGCCAGGTTGCCATGGGATCCCGCAGTCCCAGGAGCCAGGCCCAGCTCAGGAGCAGGGACCCAGCTGGAGAAGGGACATTTTCTGTCCCCTGTGCAGCCTCCAAGCATTTCTGGGGCTCCAGGGCTGACAGTTCCTGCAAGGCAGCAAGGTCATCCCTGGCAAAGGTCCACTGATGTAAAGAGAGAGAGTCCGTGGAATAAATCCAGCATGCAGCTGGCCTCATCAGAGGATGGTTGTCTAGGAGAGTGGACATGTCCTGCTGTTGAAGCCTCTGCTTCCATCCCATAAGAACTCAGAACACTTGCACAGGGGCAAGAAGGGAGTTAACACCCTCGTGCTTCAGGAGGTGATTTAGAGCAGTTCAGCAGTACAGCTAATGCCCATTGAGAAGCTCCAGGAGCGCAGGAGGATTCAGTTTGCTCTTGTGCACTCCACAAACTCAGAGGAGGATTCCCTTTGTCCAGCTGCTGGGGTGCACAAAACGGCTGCCTGTATGGGAGCTGGTTTTCTGAGCTCCCACTGCAGTCCCTGGGAGAAGTGAATCAGCTGTGCACACACACTCACCCCTTTCGACTTTTTCCAAGGGGGAGACAGTCCACGTTGGACAGAGCTGGTCCAAGAAAGGTACAAATGTCCACCTGTTCTGACAGAACAATGAGAAGAGCCATGTCCATTGCGAAGAGCTTGCATGATTCTGTGCAGACCCTTGATTTCATGCAAGTAAAACAGGTCTACTCAGCCATGTCGGATGCCTGGGGCATCCAGCAAAATCACCACATTTGTAGCATATTTAAGAGGGAACCAACAGGAAAATTGGGCCCTTCAAATTAGTTGGCAACCACCTGGGACACCTGGGTTTCATACATGCTCCCCCAAAGTTGAGTGCCACCACTGCCTTCAGGAAAAGTCCCCCTTGGAGTCAGATAACAGCTCCCCTCCTCTGGTTAGCCATGCTACTACTAATGCAGCCCCACAGGCATCTGGCATTATTCACATGACCATGCACCACTGCCTCATATGGCATCTCTCGTAGCACCAAGGCCCTTCCCCTCAGCCCTGTCCTCAGTTCCTCAAGTTTCTATCTGTTCTGACAGACAAGGTTATATTCTTCCCCACACTGTGGTACTGCCAGGAGCTTTACTTGGTAGTGGGAGGTAGTAGGAATAGCCAAAACAACCCAAAAAATCCCCAGTTTAGAGAATTTCAGACTGGACATAGGATGAAGAAATGACACTTGAAGGCTAGCGCTGTGGTACAACAGGACACCCAGGAGGAGTCAAGGATCGTCCCATGGCTTTGGAAAGAACAGCCAGTGGGGATGCACAGACAACAGTGAAAGGAAGAAGATCCCGTGTGAGAGCAAAGTGGGGAAGCAGGGTGGGTTTCTACAGGCTGCATGGACACAGCTGCAGGCATGAGACAGCATAGGACAGGCTCTGGTGGAGACAGACAAAAGCACTGTCAAGGCTCAAAGACACCAGAGAAGGTCAGCATCTTCTTGGCTATGGCTGTTGTCTCTGACACTGAGGCCTGCCAGAAGACACTGGGCCTCAGTGTCCCTCTTGCTGACACCCCGAAAGGTGTCATATCATTGTCCTGTACTGAGCACTGTACACCCCCCCACACACACTGTCCCCAAGAGGACCTGGAAAACATGTGGGAGAAAGGATCTCCTTTCCCAGAAGTTCAGTGGCCGAGCTTGGACATTTTGCCTGATAAAACACACCAAGGGTTAATGTGGCATCAGAGCCACCTGCACGTTTCCTCTGCCTACCTGTTATCAGTAATGACAATTTTCTGCTCTAATCAGCCCCTGCAGACACTTTACTGCTAACAACTATCAATGGGACTCATTAATACTCAACAAAATGTTGTGGGTTGACCTTGACTTTGAATTCTCCTCTCAGTAACTGAGGTTCATAGATTCAGCACCAAATACACCATGGAGCTCGTTAAAATGCAAAAAGTTATCACAAACCATGTCTCTCCCTGCAATTTTTGTCTAGGCTTGCATGACTAATTGGAGAGGTTTGGGGACTGTAGCTGAAAGGTGGAGACATAAATAATATATAAGTATTTCTGATTTTACAGGTTTTTATTGTTACTATTAACATCCAGCTTTCAGAGTAATCGGCAGCAATATTCTGGAATTGGAATCAGTCCAGAATGACTCCCAATGAAGTAAGGAACATCTAGGAGAACCAGTGTCCCAGAGCTCAAGCACTGTATGGACACTCTACTGCCCTCTCCCCAACCTGCCATTTCTCACATCAGCCACCTGGGACTTCCATCACTCTTGTTAGAAGCTTCTCTGTCCTACTGAAATTGGCAACTGAAAGTTAGAGCTCATCTGCTGCAACTCCCAACTGCTTTCCTTAGGGAGTTCCTTAGAGAACCAGCTGCAAATAAACACAGGATTTTTATTAACTGCAAAGAAACAGAAATAAAGCATGAAATAATTTCATAAATAATAACTGTGCTCTTTGAGTGTAGCATAAGTCCAACATGTCAACAATGAGGTCCCCTTGCCACAAGGGACAGCCTTCCTGAAAGACAGAGCAACCTTTAAACTCCTTGAAGCGCAAACCAGCAGCTGGGTCCCGGAGTGAACAAAGAGTAACATGGGGAGTCACAATACTGCAGTTCTACAATGGCCAACTCGTGGCCTGTAAAGATGGTGTTAGAAATTGTCATTTAAGCAGGATATGTGGGAATGGAAGAGCTATACAGCTTCCTGGGGGTCCTGGGTCATGATGTGGGCCATGCCGCTTTTGGAGATCCCAGACCTGCCTGCGCTTCTCTACAAAAGTAGGGAAAAGGCCTTGATGCAAGACCCTAGAGAAGAGGGATTTTCCTGGCTGCTCAGAGCAACCCAAAGAAGGACTTGGGAATGTCAAAGGAAACTCAATCCCCAACACCAAAAGCACTGGACCCTCCTGGACCCTTAAGATGGGAGCAGGAGCGGGCAGGGGAAACAACCACGTTCCAGACTTCCTCCATCAGGCCTTCAGCTCCGCAGCTTCTCATGGCTTCAGGGGAGCTCCCTAAACCAATACTTCCCATGACCCTAGTGCATTGAACAGATTGAGCAGACACAGAGGAGACAGGGGAGAGAATGGGGAAAGACCCCAGGGTGCAGAGTGCGCCTTCCTGTGCCAAAGACATGATGCTAGAGACTGAATAGGCAACCGAAAGAAAGGAGGAAAGGCGTGTTTTGCTTTTCAGTGTCTGGAATGCCACATATCTGAAAGCTTCAAGAGGGATGCAGTCTCCCTTCTTCAAGATTTACTCCAGGACTGTGCAAACACTACAGGAAGAGCAATGTTGGTTGTTGGAAGCTTCAGCATCAGGGAAGTGGGGAGGTGGTCATCTCACCAACTTGTGAACAAGTCAAAATTCAGCTCCTGAGGCACGGCAGTGCCTTACAGGCTCCATACAGGAGCCTGGACAGCAGTGATGCACTATGTGGGCCTGTCCTGAGACACCCAGGGTCAAAAGTGTGGGAGATGCAGGGTGCCAGGACTCTACAGATCCCAAAGAGAGGCAGGTGCCAGGAACTATACCCAGGGGAGAAACACTACTTGGAGGTGTAATGGCAATCCCCAAAGCATAAGTAAGGTGCAAAAGAGAAATGGCTTTCCTTGGGGTCAGATGAAAGAAAGCTGGGCAAAATTCACAGGATTTGGAGAAACTTCCTCAGATTTTCTACCTGGCCTGACCCATGGTTTTGGAGCCTATCAGGAACCAATGTCCCATTTCAAGACCTTTGGAGGGAAGCCGTGTTAAGGATATGTTTGCTCTTTTCTGACATATCATCTCTGTCTTATCACAGATCAAGAAACCTTCCTCATGGATTTTTAAAAGCAAATAGCTTGTAGAGCCTTTCTCTGAAGAGTAGATCCCTTGAGGTTGCAGCAGGGGATCCAGTGCCCTACTGAAGGCAGGTCACAGTAGGCAGGTCCTTGGGACTTTTTCCATTGAACTTTGTGTTATCTCCCAGGATGGAGATCTGAGAATCTCTCTAGATCCTGTGCCAGAGTTTGGTCATGCTCACAGACAAAAAGATTGGTTCTTAACATCTAAGAAGCATTTCCTATTGTCCTTTTTTTCACTCACTGTTGCCTCACCTGCCATTAGTGTGACCCTCCAAGAATATCCAGCTGCTCTGAGCGCTCCACAAGGGAGCTGTGCACAGCATGAAGATCCCCCCTGGACTTCTCTGGTCTACTCTGAACAAACCCCGCTCTCCCAGCATCTCCTTTTCTGCCCCACACTCCAGCCCCTGACCATCTTCTTGTCCCTGTGCTGGACCCCCTCTCACTTGTTAGTGCCAGTGCAGAACTGGAGAGACCGAATGGGATCTGGTTTACAGACATGGTCTCATAATCCCGCTCCATCCCAGAAGCTTCTCTGTGTGCTCAGACATGCACGTGCTTGTACATGCATGTGCTCAGATATGCGTGTGCTCGGGTGTGGGTGTGCTCTGACATGTGTGTGTACCCGTGTGTGCGTGCATCTGTGTGTGTGTGCGCCCATGTGCGCGCGTGCTCTGCACGCGCTCCTGTCTCCCAGTGGCATGTGCCTGTATGTGCGTGTGTCTGGATGTGCATGTGTGCTCGGATGTGTGTGTGCGTCTGTGTGCGCGTACGCCTGTGTGTGCGTGCGCCCGTGCGTGTGCTGCGCCTGCTCCTGTCTCCTCGTGGCAGGGGACCGCGTGGGCAGGACGCGTGTTCTCATGCATATAGTCACGTCACCCGTGTGTGAGACATGTGGGTGCCTGTGGTCACCCTCACGTCACCCGTGTGAGAGACATGCTAGTGCTTGTGCACATGCCCATGACAGGCACTTGCAGCACACGTGTGCTTGTGCGCACTGCCCCGGGGTTCCCCTCTCTCCTGCTGGGATTATGGGAATGGGCCCAGGCTTGTGAGTCCCCACTCCATCCGTTGACCCCCCCCCCCCCCCCATCCTCCCCAGGCTCTTCAGAGGCTCCCTGCAGAAGCTGCACATGGTGCGCAAGGTGGCCAAGGACCCTGACGCCACCACTGCCGAACCCCAGGTGAGACGCAACGGGGTCCTGTGGGTGGGAGAGCCGGGACCGAAGGGTTCCTACCACCGGGGAGGACACCAGGGGATCTGGGGGGTCCAAAGAGGTCTGTGGGGAGGGTGGCAAAGGGGCCCCTGGCACTTGAGGTTTAGGGGGTCCCATCGCTGTCGCAGGGCAGACCTGGTGCGAGCGAGTACCAATGGGGTGGATCACTGGGGCTTTTGGCGAGAGTCCCAGAGCACTGCGGGGTCAAAAGGGCACAAGGGTGCTGTCCCGGGGTGCAGGCAGTGTTTGGGAAATGGTTCTGGGGACTTCCCAAGATGCCCTATGGTGCAAGAGGGGGGTTCTGAGGGGTCTGCAGAGGCCAAGGGTTGCCCCAGGCAGCAGGCAGGGGCATCCAAAGGGGTTGGAGGGTCCCATGGGTGCCCCAGGGTGCAACGGGGGCTGTCCCAATGGATTGGGGGTGGGGAATGATGCCCAGGATGCAGGCGGGGGGATCTCAGTGTGTCTGGGAGGTTCCAAGGGTGCCCAGGGTGCAAGAGCGGGTCCCAGTGGGTGTGTGGGAGGCAGGGGGACAGGTTAAGGGTGCCCAGGGTGCAGGCAGGGGATTATGAGGCATCTGTAGTGGGGGAGGGTTCCAAAGGTGCCCTGTTGTGCAAGAGGGGAATCCCAAGGGGTTTGGTGGGGTCCCATGGGTGCCCCAGGGTGCGGGCAGGGGCTTCTGATGGGTCTATGGGCCTTCCATGGGTGCTCCAGGGTGCAGCAGGGGAGTCCCAAAGGGTCTGAGGGATCAAGGGAGTCCCAGGGTACCTACCGGGGGTTCCCAGTGGGTCTGGAGGGGAAGGAGGGTGCAGCCCAGGGGGTCACAAGGGGTCTACACAGGGGCGAGGGGGGGCAAAGTTGCACTCTCCTGCAACAGGGGGTCCCAAAGGATCTGGTGGAGTCCCCTGGGTGACCCAGGGCGCAGGCAGCGGGTTGCAAGGGGCTGGGGATCCCCAGAGTGCCCTGTGGTGCCACAGGGGGTCTTGAGGGATCTGGGGGTCCAATGGGTGCTCCAGGGTGCAGGTGGGGGTGTCAAGAAGTCTGGGGAAGACCAAGGGTTCCCCAAGGTGCAACAGGGGTATCCCAGTGGGTCTGTGGGGTTCCCAGGCTGCTCCAGGGTGCAGGCAGGGTGGTCCCAAGGCGTCTGGGGCTCCAGTGGTTGCCCTGGGGTGCAGGCAAAGGAATCCCAATGGGTATGGAGGGGATCCCATAAGTGCCCTGTGGTGCAGCTGGGGGTTCCAGTGGGTCTGGAGAGCTGCCAGGGGCTCCTGGGGCAGGAGGGAAACTCCATGGAGTAGCTGGGGCTCCAGGGGGAAGGGGGCCCTGCCCCCCTGCACTGCTGGGTGCCTCCTGGTGACACCGAGCCCCCCACAGGGCTCCCCACGGGTGCTGCGCTCCAAGGAGCTGGAGGGGGCCGTGGGGCCCAGCACCCCCCCTGTGCTGGAGCTGCAGCTGCAGACGGGGCCCGCGGCCCCGCGAGGCCCCGCACAGGTGCCCCCGCGCGCGGCGCCCCTCGCCCTGCGGCCCCCGGCACCCAGTGCCCCTGGGGCGCTGCCACCGGGACCCGCCACCCTGGGGGTCCCAGCACGAGGAGCCCTCGCTGGGGGGACACCAGCACCAGGAGCCCTCACTGGGGGGTCTCCAGCACCAGGAACCCTCACTGGAGGGTCCCCAGCATGAGAAGCCCTTGCTGGGGGACCACCAGCACCAGGAGCCCTCGCTGCTGGGTCCCAACTAGCAGGACCTGTCACCTTCGGGCCCTCAACCCCAGGACTCCTCACTCAGGGACACTTCCCACCTGGGCACCTCAACCCTGGGCTCCCGACCCCAGACTCCTTCATCCCTAAACCTTCAGCCCATGTTTCCATTGTTATAGGACCCCCACCCACAAGACCCCCCACCCAAGGCCAATGGCCCAGGGACAGCTCACCCATGGGAAGAAGTCTGCAGGATCCCTCACCCGCCTGCTCTGACCATCAGGCTGCTTCAGCCCCAGGGCTAGGCCCAGAGGACCCTTCATCCATGGGACCAGCCACCCAGGACCACTTCACCCATGGACCCCCATTCCCAGGACCCCATCGACCCCCACCTATGGAACCCATTACCCATGAGCCCTAGTACACTGGACCCTTATTTCCAGACCCACCCCCCCAGCTCCTTCCCCCATGAATCCCCAACTCTCAGACCTGTCACCTGTTGGCCCTGCTTCCCTTCTTCCACAGTGCCCCCTGCCCTGGACCCTTCACCCGTGGGCCTCCACTGCCAGCAACCATCCCCCATGGACCCCAGACCGGAGGCCCCGTAACTGGTGTCCCCCAATCTGCAGGACCCGTCTCCTGTGGGCGCAAAACGGCAGCACCCATCACCAAGGGTCCCCATCAGCAGCCCTACCTCCATCAGTAGCCCTGGACCCTTCATCAGTAGGTCCCCCTACCCTGGGTTCTTTACCCATGGACCTCCACATCCTGAACATTTTGCCCATGGGCCCCACTTCCCTGGACTCTTTATTCGTGGGCCCCGCTTCCCTAGACCCTTTACCCATGGGCCCCGCTTCCCTGGACCTTTTATCTGTGGGCCTCACTTCCCTAGACCCTTTACCCATGGACCCTGCTTCCCTGGACCCTTTATTCGTGGGCCCCCACCTCCCGGCCCCTTCTCCCATGGGCCCCCATCTCCTGAGCACTTTCCCCGTGGATCCCAGCTCCCCAGACCCTTCTTCCGTAGGGGCCCAAGCCCCTGAACACTGCAGCCAGGGGGTCCCCATCTGCTCGGGTCCACCCCCTCCAGGAGCCACCACCCATGGGCTCCCACTTGCAGAACAGTTCACCTGGGGGTCCTTGTCCTCAGTGCCCATCCCCCCGCTAACACAGTTCATCCATAGGCCCTATGAACCATCCCACTTGTGCCCCCACTCTCAGGACCGTTGAACTTTGGGTTCCCTTTCCCCAGCGTGATCCTCCCCACAGCAGCCGCAGGGCCCTGTTGCCAGGATCCATTTCATACAATGCCATTTCATAGAATGCTTAAGGTTGCAACGGACCTCTAGAGATCATGTAGTCCAACCCCCCTGCACACACAGGGTCACCTAGAGCACGTGGCACAGGACTGTGTCCAAGCGGGTTTGAAGATCTCCAGAGAAGGAGACTCCACAACTTCTCTGGGCAACCGGTTCCAGGACTCTGGCACCCTCACTGTTAAGAAAATTGTTCCTTAAGTTCCTGTAGAACTTTTGGTGCTTCAGTTTCTGGTCGCTCCCTCTAGTTCTGTCCGTGGCCACCACTGAAAAGAGACCAGCACCATCCTCCTCACTGCCTCCCTTGAGGTACTTATAGACAGTGCTCAGATCCCCTCTCAGCCTTCTCTTTTCCAGGCTGAACAGGCCCAGCTCCCTCAGCCTCTCCTCATAGGGCAGATGTTCCAGGCCCCTGATCGTCCTCGTAGCCCTGCGCTGGACTCTCTCCAGCAGATCCACATCCCTCTTATACTGTGGGGCCCAGAACTGGACACAATACTCCTGATGTGGCCTCACCAGGGCTGAGTAGAGGGGCAGGATCCCCTCCCTTGACCTGCTGGAGACGCTCTTCTTAATGCACCCCAGGATCCCATTGGCCTTCTTGGCCATGAGGGCACACTGCTGCCTCATCGTCAACTTGTCGTCCACCATGATGCCCAGGTCCTTCTCTGCAGAGCTGCTCTCCAGAAGGTCGGTCCCCAGCCTGTCCTGATGTCTGGGGTTATTCCTTGCAGTGGGACTGCGTGTGCGGCGCACACGCACCCAGCATGCATCACGCGTGTCGCGTGCTCACCACGTGCGCATCTTGCAGGTGTTCCGCATGCACCATGCATCCACTGCAGGTGTCTTACATACACGCTCTGCATGGGTTGTACACGTGTCGCACACATGTTGCCCAAGTGTTCTGCACACATCACACGTGCGTTTTCCTTGCGTTCTGTGTGTGTTGCCCGTGCATTACCCACTATTCTTCATGTGTTGTGCGTGTGTTGCACTGTGCACTAAGCAGCACAGAGCCCATCTCCACGTCCGATCTCTTTAATGTTCACGCCTGCAGTGCTAAAAACATCTGTCCCCACGAAGAATCCTCACCAGATATGATGGGCTAGAATCGAAAATCGCCAAACAAAGTAATTGTAGTTGTAAAATTGTAAAAGTAATTGTAAAAGTAATTGCTCCGCTGGGCCCACGCGGCAGAGTCCAGCCCTGCCGGGGCAGCCAACGTGCCCCGGGGCCCCGACCTGCCCCACACACGGGGCCCGGCTGCCCCCAGCCCTGCAACGCCCCGCAGGGCCCTGCAAGATGGTGCCCCCCGAGGCAGGGGAGGGCGGAGCTGCTGGCAGGGCAAGAGGCTGCAGCGTTGCCATGGCAGCTGACAGCCAATGGCTGTGCTGGGCATGATGAGGTCACTGCTGCCGCAGCCCCTGATAGGCCAGCTGCAGGGAGAGGGCGTGGCTGCTGCTTGGGAGGTCCCCGCTGCGGGCAGAGCTGATTGGGCAGCAGCAGGGCTGGCTCTGGCTGGTGACTGTGAGGTCACCGCTCCCGCAGCGCCTCATTGGGCAGCAGCCGGGCCCTGCGGGGCTCTGCGCTGCTGAGATCATCTCCGCGGAGCAGCTGCTGAGCCTGGGCTGGGCTCCTGGCGGGGAAGGGCTGGGGAGGCCATTGCTGCCCTGGAGGGCAGGGCCAGAGAGCTGGGCGGGACGGCGCTGTGACGTCATGTCTTTGTGAGTGCCTGATTGGCCGGCAGCAGGCAGGCAGGCGTGGGCGGTGGGTGGGGGGTCTCTGTGGTGAGAGGAGCTGAGAGGGCAGCAGTGGTTCCTGTGTGGGGAAGGGGTTTGAGGAAGCTGCTGTCTCTGAAGGCCACAGGCAGCAGCAGGGATGTGGTGGGTTTGCACCTGTGAGGTCACCTCGATCTGGGCAGCTGGGTTTGGGGTTTAGGCTTTAGGGTTGTGATCAGTGGTGCAGAGCCTAGTTGGAGACCTGCAACTATTGGTATCAGGAGTCTGTCAAAACCTGTTCAGTTTATTAATCAGTGACCTGAAGGGACAGAGTGCACCCTCAGGAAGTTTTCTGAGGATAGAGAACTGGGAGGAATGGCTGATAGCCTAGAGGTCTGTGCAGGCTTTAAAAGGGACCTGGACAGCCTGGAGAGTTGGGGGTAGAGGAATCTGATGAAGTTCAACATGGGCAAGTGCAGGGTCTTACAGCTAGGGAGGAATAACCCCATGCACCAGGACAGGCTGGGGGTTGATCTGTTGGAGAGCAGCTCCACAAAAAGGGACCTGGGAATCGTGTTTGGCAACAAATTGACCATGAGCCATCAGTGTGCCCTTGTGCCCACTGCTACTGGTGGCTGAGGTCTGACAGTACTCAGAGTGCCCCCACAATATTGCAATGGCAGGAGGTGTCTTTGGGTGGCCACTAGCTCCAGGCGGTGGTGTTTCACTGTGGGTGCAGGAATCACCCTCCACTGCCCCTTCCCTAGGCCTCCTGGGTCCCCACTGCCTCCCTGGGGATTGCAGAGCCCTCCTTTCCCCATGTGCACCTGGGATTAGTGCTCTACCTTTTGGTCCCTGCACTGTGAGTCATCCCTGTTTCGTTAAAGCTGCACTCAGTGCCCACTCCCAGGCAAACCCTGTGCCTGGAGATCCCCTGGGGGTTCTCTCATCAGCACAGTCACGTGTGGGGCAGCCTGGCACAGGCAATGCAGAGACCATTGCCTATCTGCAGTGGTCACTGAGAGATGAACCCTAGATTGAGGCTAACAGATCACCCTGGATTGCTGAAGTTGTCCCCTGGATCTCATGGAGTTCACAAGCAGAAGAGCAGGCCCATTTGTGGTTGCACACCCTTGGGCATATTTTTTGATTCCAGTTTCTAAAGAGAGGCCAGATTCAGGACCGTCATAGGGTAGATCCCCTTTTATTATGGAAATGTTATTCTGGAATCTAGCTTTAGCTCATGGGAGCCCAAGGACTGGTCCTGCCTGTTCTTCCAGGGTACGAGTAAGAACAAGCCTATCTCTACCAGGTTATGAGAGTGCCTGGGCCATATCTGCAGAATAAAGCGTGGAAGGACAGCACAGAAATGAGGAGGCCCACTCTAAATAGAGAAAGTCCTGCTGCCCTTCTGTAATGTGTCTTCAGGAAAGATGAACTGCCATGGAAAGGCTGCCTCTAGACTATCCTTCAATTCACACATGTTTAGTTTGGTATATTGGAGGTTTGCATGGAACCAGGGAAAGCTGTGCTGACACTTGGTTGCCATTTCTCTCATATTAGAGAGATTTGAGATGACACTCTAACCATAGCCACGAGAGCTGAGATCTCCTAAACAACACTGGATCCGTGGTCTCACCCCACCTGCCCTTGTCCCGCTGTGACTCTGTACCCGAGAGGTCCCTTGGTGTCAGTGCTGGAAAAGACGCTGCAGAAGGAAACTCTCCTCCCTGCACTGGGCACATCCAAGGGAGCTCAAAGAAGCGGCTCAGAGAATCCCCCCTCTCTGCTAGTGAGGGGGGAAGCCTGGCTTCCTGCTTCAACATGGCCTAGGTTTAAGTGATAAATGAGAGATTCCTGTGCAGATGTGACAAAAACTAGGTATCTTTATTTTATTATTTATTATTTTAAGATGGGTGTAAAGGAGAGAAGTAAAAAAGAAAGAAATGGATAAAATGCAGCCTCGATGACAGATATCCTGGTGAGTGAATGAAATAGTTGTTACCACTGACCTTGTTCCCACTGGATGAGTTTCTTCAGTGCCTCCTTTATCTCCTTGTTCCTCATGCTGTAGATGAGGGGATTCAGGGCTGGAGGCACCACAGAGTACAGAATGGACACAATCATATCTAGAAGCGGGGAGGAGATGGAGGGGGGCTTCAGGTAGGCAAACATTACAGTAATGACAAACAAGGACACCACGGCCAGGTGCGGGAGGCACATGGAAAGGGCTTTGTGCCGGCCCTGCTCAGAGGGGATCCTCAGCACAACTCTGAAGATCTGCATGTAGGACACCACAATGAAAGCGAAACACCCAAAGACTAAAGAGGTACTAACAACAAGAAGCCCAACTTCCCTGAGGTAGGAGTCTGAGCAGGAGATCTTGAGGATCTGGGGGATCTCACAGAAGAACTGCTCCACCACATTGCCTTGGCAGAGGGGTAGGGAAAATGTGTTCACAGTGTGCAGGAGAGCATTGAGAAAATTAGTTGCCCAGGCAGCTGCTGCCATTCTGACACAAGCTCTGCTGCCCAGCAGGGTTCCATAGTGCAGGGGTCTGCAGATGGCAACGTAGCGGTCGTAGGCCATGACTGTGAGGAGAGAAAACTCTCCTCCAAACAAGAAGAGGAAGAAAAATATCTGGGCAGCACATTCCGAATAGGAAATGGCCCTGGTGTTCCACAGGGAATTGGCCATGGCTTTGGGAACAGTCGTGGATATGGAGCCAAGGTCCAGGAAGGAGAGGTTGAGGAGGAAGAAGTACATGGGGGTGTGGAGGCGGCTGTCGCAGGCTACGGCTGTGATGATGAGGCCATTGGCCAGGAGGGCAGCCAGGTAGATGCCCAGGAAGAGCGAGAAGTGCAAGAGCTGCAGCTCCCGCGTGTCTGCAAATGCCAGGAGGAGGAACTCATTGAGGGAGATGTTGTTGGACATTTCACTCTCTCCAAGCTTTGTGGATTGTTCAGAAAAGAAAAGATATTGAGCAGTTATCCCAGATTTTTAAAGTTAAATATCTCCAAACTTGTTCCAGTTGTAACACACTGCCCATATTGCCTCTCTTCATGGAGAGGTTTGTGCAGCTCCCTTCCTTGAGCCTCAGTGTGGGGTGGCTGAATGTGCTGTGAGGAGCAGGGGCATCTCCCCATGCGCTCCAGAGAAGTCTGTCCAGCCCTACAGTAGTGGGAAGGAGACAAGAGGGGTGATGAGCTCTGAGATTCACATTTTTTCAGGTGAAATCCCCCTGGTTTTTAAAGGGGCTTTTCAGTATCTACAGCAACACTTCTAATGAACGTGTATTGACAGCGAAATTGGGGGATTTTTGACATTTATTTTGACATGTACTTTCTTTGGGATGCCCCTCTCACCTCTGCAGAATGTTCCTCAGAGGCAGAATTTTTCCGCGTTACTACTGGGAATCGTGAGAAAATGGATTTATAGTCACATTATGCAGAGTGAGGAGAGCTCCTCTGCCTATTAGCCTTGATTGCAGCTGTTCTGTGCCCAAACCTCATTGAGGTGCATGATGATCACACTAATCAGATGCCCTAGAAAGAACCCAGCCCCACCTAAGAGCAGACAAGTCCAGTTTCAAAACCTCCGACCTCCAACTTCTCTCAATTTCTCAGGGCACCTGAGGGAGTTTCCAAGCTTCGCTTCTAGCCAAGAATATGCAGGGCTCTTTTCAGGTGCCCATATGCAGTTTCCAAACCGTTTTTTCATACTCTCAGTCTCTGTAACAGATTCTTCAGAGGTCTCCTGGACATCACAGAGATGGCAGGAGGCAGCAATGTCCCTCCTGAGGGCACCTCCAAGTCTGTTAAGACATTACAGGCAAAAGGGTCAAATGAAGTTGCATTGAAGACAGACTGTGCTTAAGGGAGAGTTAGCTCAGTTCCTAAACCCATGGGCTGCATTTCCTGGAGTTGCACAGGTTAGAGGGGACTGGAGACGCCTCACTCCCATCCATATTCCTCTCTTCCACAGCTTGCAGGGTAGGTGTCTGAACTGCATCTGAAAACTCTGCAACCCCAGGGAGCTCAAGAGAAGAACAGGAGGGGAAACAAGGAGCAATCCTGCGATCCTTCTGCCAAGGGGAGAAAGGAAAGACAGGCAGAGGGGCACTCAGGAACACCCTTTCCTCACCTATGTGGGCATGCTACCTCACAGATGGTGACACTGCAGGCCATGCATCTGAAGCCCCTATATTGGGCAGCAGGAAATGTGCCCATAGCAGGAGGGATGCCCCTGTCCTTTGCCAGAGATCTGGCTGTAGTGGAGTGGGCTGATACCCTGGACCCCAAGGCTGTCAGTGCAGAGAGGCTGCTGGGTGGCAGAGGAGACGTGGCAGGGCTTGCTCAGAGGAAGGTGTCTGCACTGGAAGGACTGAGCATGACTTCCCTAAATCCATCCTCCCATCATGGTGGGCACTTCCCTCTCCTTCCCTGACCATCTCTGCTGCCCACAGCAGTCCCTGATGGCACCTTAGTCTGTCCCATCAATTTTTGTCAGTCTGTGCTCACAGAGACATCACTTTTGTGTGCTCAGTTCTGCCCTACACAAGCCTCTGGGGACAGGGCACTGTCCAGGGGCATCGCTGTGCAGGCACTTTACAGAGCAAGTAAAATAAATAGCACAAAGGCGATGCTGTTGCTGTCTGCAGACTAAGGTGGGTTGAAGAGGCTCTATAAAATTTCTCACAGACCTATTGATCTCTGAGAGGGAAGGCTTGAGTCCCACTTCCTTGGCAAAACAGTATACACTTCTCTTTTCTGCCTGCAGCAGTTAGGGAGATAACGGAAAGTGCAGACAGGAAGAGGAAAGTTCCTCCCCTTGGAAGTGGCCCTTCTCTTGATCTTGCTGTTGAAAAGACTCTTTGGACATGTCCTGTACATGAACAAGGTGAGCAGACTTGACCGAGGCAGCACAATGTCAAGAGGAAGATGATCCTGGCTGATTGGGAGCCAGCCCTGCCAGAGCTTCTCTGTGCAGCACTGACCCTTTCAGGCAGCAGAGTCACTGCCCAGGGTGCTCCCTCGGGTGCAGGGATGCTGCTGCTCTGATTCAGAAACCTGGAGAGACCTATGTGTACACCCAGCACTTGACACCCCTGCAGCAATACCTGGAAGAAAGGAGCAGCATGCCCTGCCTTGTGAAGGTGCATCAGGGAATCCCTGAGCTGGATCAGCTCCTTCTCCTGCCATGCCCTGGCTACTCCAGGAGAGACAAGTCCTATCAGTCATGGGGTGGGATGGGTTCAGAAGATCCCTCCAGGAACCTCAGCAGCATTGCCCTGCAGCCAGAGACTTACCACGCAAGGGCTTGTGAAGATTTCTTCCTTCAGTGAGCTCTGCTCTGTCCGCCCACTCCACACTGACGTTCCCCTCTCACTGCCTTCTCTCCTCTGCTGTCCGCAGCAGCAGGCAGTGCCCGCAGCCCTGCTGCTCTTGGCACAGGAGCTGCTCCTGCACTCGGCTGTCTCTGGGCAGTGCTGCCAGGCTGCCACGAGCTGCCTTTGTCCCAGGAATCTGGCCCCGCTCAGGAGCAGAGGCCCAGCTGAACTCACCAATTTCTCTGTCCCTCGTGCTCCCTCCTCCTGGGAAATGTGCACTGTAGTCAACTAAAATAATCCCTGATTATCCCTCTCTAAACACTAGGAAAGACTGGTGTCAGCACTGTAGTTTGTTTCATCAAAGCATGATTACTTGGAAGAGCTGAAAATGTCCCACTCAGGAAGCCCCTCTTCCCAACTCTTAGCTAGGCAAGATAAATAAATACAAGACTAGAGCTCACTTTCCCAGTGTTCACGTATAGGTTGATGTCACCCAGTTTGGGATTCTCAGGCTGGCTTAGAAGACCCTGGGCTGCCATGGTATTCTGTGGTGAGCTCCACAGAAACACACAGCAGGTGGGATTCCCCTTGCCCAAGCTGAAGTGAGCACAGCAGGGATGCCTGGATGGGAGGTCTTGCTCTATGCTCCCAATCACTGGTCGTTCAGGGTGGGTGTCAGCTGCACACCCACAAACCCTTGGTGACACTGGAAGGGTCAGAGGTGGTTGAAGGCATGTGCCAGTGTCTGATTGCTGTTATCACCATATCTACTTTCCTCTAGAACACGTGTTGGGACCGGGTA
Source organism: Tinamus guttatus (assembly GCF_059628265.1). Lineage (NCBI taxonomy): Eukaryota > Metazoa > Chordata > Aves > Tinamiformes > Tinamidae > Tinamus > Tinamus guttatus. The sequence continues at coordinate 16,815 of NW_028288921.1, forward strand.
GGGAATTGCTTTCGGCCCCCCAAATGTTATCAGATGCCCACTGCTACCAGAGCTCTACTCACTAGGAAGCTGAGACACGAGCAGATGCTGACATTGAAATAGTTCATCTCATTCTGTTCAGGCACTTGATTCACTGACACAGAAATTGGCCATGCTGGATGCCTGGGGCATCCAGCACAGCCACGTGTCTCTAGCAGATACACTCTCCCTTTGCAAGCGATTTCTCTGCTCTTTCAGGTGACTTTGGTGGTTTGGCTGTGCCATGTGTGGTAAGTGTGTTTGTACACAAATACATGAATTCTTCTCTGTCCTTTAGAGGTCTGAACCCCTTCTGTCTCATTCAGAGGCTTTCTGTCCATCTACTTCTCACTGTGTCAGAACTGGCTTCCCAGGTAACATCTTTGTAATACAAGGGATTTTTTTTAGCATTGTGCCTGAAGGTTGGGCTCTTCCTCCCAAGCTGGAGTCAAGAATAGACTCAGTGAATTGCACCCAAGAAGCTCCTCTGTCTGTGGCTGGGTTTTGCATGGGCCAAGGATCATCAGCTCATACAGTTAGGAGATACTGTGAAAGGAAAATTAATCAAATCATGTATTCATCTCGTTGCCAGGTCCCTGAGGCTCTCACTTTTTTGAGTTGGAGGACAATGCTACTCTCAAAAGAGACCAGGTCCTGCTGAGCCCTTTTGCAGCCCTCCAAAACCATCTCCCTACTCTCAGCATCTCTGCTGATTCCTCATGGGTCTCTGAGATACCACAGCCATGCCATGTGACAGCAGAGCCTTTCTGGAGGGCAGGTGGAAACCTGGCAGGATAATAAAGTTAAGAAGCCAAAGGACCATTAGCACTGACGATGGGCCATCCTTAAGCAAGACTCAGATCAGTTTCCAGACCCACGGATTTCAGTTCCTGGAGCTCCACAGGACAGAAGGGGTCTGGGTTAACCACACTGCCATGCAGATCTCTCTGTTCCACAGCTTGTGGCATCAGGGTCTGAACTGCAGCAGAAAACATCCAGCTGGAGAAAGCTGAGTGAAAGAACAAGAGCAGCATGGACAAGAGCCCCCCTTCTGGCAGGGGTGAATGGGAGCTGCCAGGCAGCAGGGACAAGGGACACCTGCGCTGATGGCAGGACAAGGTCGGCTTCTACCTTTCAGGCTCCAAAGAGGGCCAGGAGGACCAAGGCAGATTCTGATCTAGAGCAGGTCCAAGTGAACGGTGCCATCGGTGCACGGGTATCCCCAAACACACGAACCAAGCCACGGGCTTTGGCAGGGCACTTTTTGCTGGGGCTCTGATGCTAATTGGAAAGGTGTGGGGAGTGTAGCTGAAAGCTGAAGACAACAATCATATACAAGTATTTCATCTTTTCAAATTTTTTGATTATTATTCTAAAGAATAAGTGACCACACACCGTCCAATTTATAGCCATCCAGAGTAACTCCTAATGAAGGCAGCACATGTAGGAAAAACAGCGTCCCAGAGATCAGGCACGGTATGCACAATCTTCCTCCCTATCTCCCCAGCTCTACCATTTCTCTCATCAGCCTCTCGGGAATTTAAATCACTCATGTTGAAAGCTAGCCTTAGTCCACCTAAGTCTGCACTCAGTGTTATAGCCCACCTGCCCCAATTCTCACCTGCTTTACTTAGACAACTGGCTGCCAACAGGCACAGGGGGATCTTCTTTTAGTTACAAGGAAACAAAAAAAAGAAAGTAGAGTACAGTTTCATGGAAAATAATGACACTCTTTGAATGTATGCTAAGTCCATACAATCCGTACATATATAGTAAGGACTTGGCTAATGGGGCGGACTGCAGAAAGACAGAGCAAGCTTTAACCTCCCTAAAGGGCAAACGAGCAGGTGGGTCTATGAGTGAACAGAGTATCGGGAGGAGTCACTATGTGTCCAGATAGTGCCCTAAAAGGGATGTTAGAAAATGTCACTTTAAACAGGACATGTGGGAATGGGAGATTTAGGTAGATGCACAGGAGACAGAGGAAAGAATGGGCCAAAACCCCTGGCATGAAGAGTTGGGCTCACTGCATCACACATGAGCTGCCACAGACTGAATAAACAACCCCAAGAAGTCATGGCTTTGGCAGTGACTTGGAAAGCCACATCTGTAACAGGGTTGCAGGGAGATGGGGGTTCTCTTCTGTCAGATGGTCCCCAGGACTATGCAGAGATGAGGAAGAGCAGGAAGGGAGGTTGCAGGGATATTCGCCAAGTTCATCAGCTGCAGAGCAAGGAGCTGGTCATCTCACAAACTGCTGATGGAGTCAAATGAGGTGGGGACTGATGAGTGAGATGGGGACTGCTGGATCAACACCCACAGACTGGACAGTTCTTTTTCCAGTAATCCTGCTGCTCTACACCAAGGCTCCCAGCTTCAGGAGCTCCTTCCCGATGCATCACACAGAAACTGTCACTGCAAAGACCCCTGTGGATCCCGGGCTGTGGCAGTAGCTGGTCAGGGCTGGAGGCTGCCACAAGAGTCCTGCCTGAGGGCCCCACCTTGCTTGGGGACAATGTGGCAGCCAGGACTCCTGGGGCTGGGGCTTTCCCGAGCCCCAAGGCTCCCGTGGGGCAGCTCCAACCCTTGTGTGGGTGCTGGGGGCAGATGGAGAGAATCCAGGGCAGGTTTCCCTGGCACTGGCTGCCCCTCTTCTCCCCCACGCCAGGGTGGGCAGTGCTGGCTTAGCCCAACACAGCAGCTCACACAGCCCCCCAGGCCCCCACACCAGCACCCCAGCACCCGCAGCCCCGAGCTGGGCTCCCCTCCCTGCCCCAGCCCCGCACAGCCCCCAGCACAGCCAGGAGCCCCGCGGGGCCTCACAGCCAATGGCTGCGCTGGGCACGAGGAGGTCACTGCTGCCGCAGCCCCTGATAGGCCAGCTGCAGGAGAGGGTGTGGCTGCTGCTTGGGAGGTCCCTGCTGCGGGCAGAGCTGATTGGGCAGCAGCAGGGCTGGCTCTGCCTGGTGACTGTGAGGTCACCGCTCCCGCAGCGCCTCATTGGGCAGCAGCCGGGCCCTGCGGGGCTCTGCGCTGCTGAGATCATCTCCGCGGAGCAGCTGCTGAGCCCTGGCTGGGCTCCTGGCGGGGAAGGGCTGGGGAGGCCATTGCTGCCCTGGAGGGCAGGGCCAGAGAGCTGGGCGGGACGGCGCTGTGACGTCATGTCTTTGTGAGTGCCTGATTGGCTGGCAGCAGGCAGGCAGGCGTGGGCGGTGGGTGGGGGGTCTCTGTGGTGAGAGGAGCTGAGAGGGCAGCAGTGGTTCCTGTGTGGGGAAGGGGTTTGAGGAAGCTGCTGTCTCTGAAGGCCACAGGGCATCAGCAGAGGGGTGGTGGGGTTTGCACCTGTGAGGTCACCTCCATGTGAGGAGATGAGAGGTCAGGAGAAGTCCCATGTGCCTGTTGAAAGGTGCTGGTGGTCTAAAAGGGCATAGAAGAGATGGAGACTTGGGCTTCCTGCATCTTGGGGCACTTTGGGGTGTCCTGTCTGATGTCATGTGTGGTGCTTAGCCCTGTGCATCCTTCATGCAGAGGCAGGTGTAGTCTGTCCACCCTCTGTTTAGGTACAGAGGTCATGGAGAGCTGGATGGCCCCAGTGTGTCCCCAGGGTCTTGGTGCTCAGAAGGGAGGAGGTGTCTGGAGAGAGCGGCGCTCTGCTCCCAGAGCCCTGCCTGCCAACACAGGGTCCTTCTGGGAGACCAGGCATGCAGAAACATTCTCCAATCTCCGTCTTCAGGGATAATCCAGACTTCTGCTGGGACCTGCCTTCAGCAGGGCATTCGATCCCCCAATGCAGGTGCAAGGGATCTGCTCTTCCGTGACAGGCTGCACTGACTCTTTGCTTTTAAAAGTCTTGAGCAAGGTTTCTTGGTCTGTGGTACTTGAGATGGAAATGATACATCAGAAAAGGGTCAATGTGCCTTTAACACGTCTTCCTTCCAGAGGGCTTTAGCTGGGACACTGGTTCCTGCCACACTAAAAACCATGGGTCAATCCAGGTAGCAAACGTGGGGAAGTTTTTCCAGATTCTGTGAATTTTGCCAAGCTTTCCTTTGTTTGACCCGGAGGAAATCCATTTCTTATCTTGGACCTTAGTTGGGCCTTGGGCTTTTCTGTGACACCTTCAAGTAGTGTTTCTCCCCTGGGTGTAGTCCCTGGCAAGCGGTCTGTCTTTTGGGTCCGTAGAGCACCTTGGATCTCCCACACATTTTTGCCTCTGGGCGCCTCAGGACATGCCCACACACTGCAGTGCTACCATGCAGACTCCTGTCTGGAGCCCGTAAGGCACTGCCGGGCTCAGGAGCTGCATTTTCCGATATGGTGTATTTTACCATGTTTTCTGTTTGTCATGAAATCTTGAATGCAGCGCCAGAGAAATGGGCATAAAGTAACAGGGTACAGAGTGAGCTCTTTCAGATAGGAGGGAAGCCTTTGTGAACTTGTCAGAGGTGAGGTCTGCTAGTAAACATACATGCTGAATATTAATGGATTAAAAACTGTTTAAATATGGAACAGGTTGCCAAGAGAGGTTGTGGAGTCTTCTTCTCTGGAGATCTTCAAAATCTGCTTGGGCGCAGTTCTTTGCCACGTGCTCTAGGTGACCCTGTGTGTGCAGGGGAGTTGGAGAGATGACCTCTAGAGGTCCCTTCCAACCTTAAGCATTCTATGATTCTATGATTTTGATTTGTTCACAAGGTGGTGAGATGACCATTTCCCAGCTCCCCAGCTGATGAAACTTGTGAGCATCCCCTACAACCAACGTTCCTCTCCTCCTAGTCTTTGCACAGTCCTGCAGCCAGTCTTGCAGAAGGGAGACTCCATCCCCCTTGGAGACTGTAGGAGATGGGACTTTCCAAGCCACTGCAAAGGGAAGCACGACCTTTACTCATTTATTTGTTACTTATTCAGCATCTATCATCCTGTCTATGGCACATTGAGCACGCCTTTGGAGTTTATAACCTTTCTCCTCTCCTCTCTCCGCTGTCTCCTCCGTGTCTACTAAGTCACCAGGATCATGGGAAATGCTGGTTTAGGGAGCTCCCTTGAAGCTCTAAGTTGTGCAGCTGAAGGCCTGATGGAGGCCTTCCTTTGACATCCTCATGTTGTGCTTGAGTCGCTCTGAGCAGCCAAGAAAATCCCTTTTCTCTAGGGACTTGCATTGAAGCTTTTTGCCTTCTTTTGTACAGAAGCACAGAGAGGTCTACGATCGCCAAGAGCAGCATGGCCCACGTCATGGCCCAGGACGCCTAGGAGTTGTGTGGCTCTCCCATTCCCACATGTCCTGCTTCAATTGACAAGTTCTAACCTCACCTTCACAGCACACGAGGCGGACATTGTAAAGCTGCAGGATTGGGAATCCTCCCGTTACTCTTTATTCGCTCAGCAACCCAGCTGCTGGTTTGCACTTCAGGGAGTTTAAAGCTTGCTCTGCTTTCCAGGAGCCTGTCCCCCACGTTCTGCTTATATCCAGCCTTTCCCATCTCTCCAAAAGATATCCAGTAAGGCTCTCCCCTGTAGCAAGAGGACCTCATTGTTGGCATCTTGGACTTAGCCTACAGCCAAAGAGAATAATTACACTTTATGAAATTATTCCTGCTCTGTTTCTCTTTGTATGCAATTAAGAAAAATCCTGTGCCTATTTGCAGCTAGTTCTCTAAGGAAAGCAAATGCGAACTGGGGCAGATGAACTGCCACCTTCAGTTGCAGACTTCAGTGGAATAGGAAAGCTTGTAACACTCTAACAAGAGTGAGGAAGTCCCATGTGGCTGATGGGAGAAATGGCAGGGTTGGGGAGGGGGAAGGAAGTGTCCATACAGTGCCTGAGCTCCTGGACACGCTTTTCCTCTCTGTCCAGACTTCATTAGGAGTCACTCTACACTGACACCAGCTGGAGAATGTTGCTCTTAAATTATAATAATGATAAAAGCCTTCAAAGGCAGAAATACTTGTAGTTATTTATGTCTCCACCTTTCAGCTACACTCCTGAAAAGTCTCCAATTAGCCGTGCAAGACTTGGAGAAAATTACAGGGAGAGACATAGTTGGTCAGAGCTTTTTGCTTTTTAATGAGTCCCCTAGTGCGTTTGGGGCTGAGCCTATGAACCTCAGTTACTGAGAGGAGACTGAACAAAATGTTCAAGAATTCAAAGTCAGAAGCAACCTCCAAAGTTCTGTAGAGCATTAATGGGTCCCACTGAGAGTTGTTAGCTGCAAAGATTCCCTAGGGGCTGATTAGAGGAGAAAACTGGAATCACTGATAACAGGTAGGCAGAGGAAATGTGCAGGTGGCTCTGATGCCACATTAACCCTTGCTGTGTTTGATCAAGCAGAATGTCCAAGCTCGGTCACTGAGCTTCTGGGAAGGGAAGTCCTTTCCCCCACACGTTTTCCAGGTCCTCCTGGGGATGTTATGTGGGTGGGGGTGTGCAGTGCTCAGTGCAGGGCAATGACACGACACCTTTCAGGGTGTTGACAAGGGGGACAGTGAGTCCCAGTGTCTCCTTGGTGGCAGAGACAACAGCCATAGCCAATAGGATGCCAACCTTATTTGGGGTGTTTGAGCTTTGGCAGTGCCTTTGTCATTCTCACCCAGGCCAGGAGGAGGGGGGCCTTGGGAGAAACAGAGCTGGGCTGTGCAGAAAGAATGGCAGGAGCCGCTTTACCTTGGGACTTGTGACAGAGATGAACCAATCTCCAGGAAGGACAAGATGCCAGTGAAGAAGTCCCTTGGCCTGAGTTCACAGCCTGAGATCATCATTGGCCCAAGACCCATGCATGCCATCTAAGGGTGTGGAGAGTTTCAAGAGAGGGAGAGCTAGAAGGTTTTAAGGGTGCAGAGACCTTGGGGTGATGTGCCTCTCTCCTTGATGAAGTAAGCTTGGCTGCAGACTGTTAGGACTTGGCTGAAGGACAGTGGTGGGATCCAGATGTGTGGGAACTGTTAAGAAACCTGAGTGCCCAGAACCAATTGACAGGGACACGTTTACCCTGTAGGTCACAGGGTGTATCTGCTAGAGACACACGGCTGTGCTGGACGCCCCAGACACATTTCTGTGTCAGTGAATCAAGTGCCTGAACAGAATGAGATGAACTATTTCAATGTCAGCATCTGCTCGTGTCTCAGCTTCCTAGTGAGTAGAGCTCTGGTAGCAGTGGGCATCTGATAACATTTTGGGGGATCAAAGCAATTTCCTACGCAGTCCCAACACACGCTCTAGAAGAAAGTAGATATGGTTATCATAGCAATCAGACACTGGCACATGCCTTCAACCACCTCTGACCCTTCCAGTGTCACCAAGGGTTTGTGTGTGTGCAGCTGACACCCACCCTGAACGACCAGTGATTGGGAGCATAGAGCAAGACCTCCCATCCAGGCATCCCTGCTGTGCTCACTTCAGCTTGGGCAAGGGGAATCCCACCTGCTGTGTGTTTCTGTGGAGCTCACCACAGAATACCATGGCAGCCCAGGGTCTTCTAAACCAGCCTGAGAATCCCAAACTGGGTGACATCAACCTATACGTGAACACTGGGAAAGTGAGCTCTAGTCTTGTATTTATTTATCTTGCCTAGCTAAGAGTTGGGAAGAGGGGCTTCCTGAGTGGGACATTTTCAGCTCTTCCAAGTAATCATGCTCTGATGAAACAAACTACAGTGCTGACACCAGTCTTTCCTAGTGTTTAGAGAGGGATAATCAGGGATTACTTTAATTGACTACAGTGCACAATCCCCAGGAGGAAGGAGCACGAGGGACAGAGAAATTGGTAAGTTCAGCTGGGCCTCTGCTCCTGAGCGGGGCCAGGCTCCTGGGATGGAGGCATCTCGTGGCAGCCTGGCAGCACTGCCCAGAGACAGCCGAGTGCAGGAGCAGCTCCTGTGCCAAGAGCAGCAGGGCTGCGGGCACTGCCTGCTGCTGCAGACAGCAGAGGAGAGAAGGCAGCGAGAGGGGAACGGCAGTGTGGAGCGGGAGGACAGAGCAGAACTCGCTGAAGGAAGAAATCTTCACAAGCCCTTGCGTGGTAAGTCTCTGGCTGCAGGGCAATGCTGCTGAGGTTGCTGGAGGGATTTTCTGAACCCATCCCACCCCATAACTGATAGGACTTGTCTCTCCTGGAGTATCCAGGGCATGGCAGGAGAAGGAGCTGATCCAGCTCAGGGATTCCCTTATGCACCTTCACAGGGCAGGGCATGCTGCTCCTTTCTTCCAGGTATCGCTGCAGGGGTGTCAAGTGCTGGGTGTGCACATAGGTCTCTCCAGGTTTCTGAATCAGAGCAGCATCCCTGCACCCGAGGGAGCACCCTGGGCAGTGACTCTGCTGCCTGCAAGGGTCAGTGCTGCACAGAGAAGCTCTGACAGGGCTGGCTCCCAATCAGTCAGGATCATCTTCCTGTTGACATTGTGCTGCCTCGGTCAAGTCTGCTCACCTTGTTCATATACACGACATGTCCAAAGAGTCTTTTCAACAGGAAGATCAAGAGAAGGGGCCACTTCCAAGGGTAGGAACTTTCCTTTTCCTGTCTGCACTTTCCGTTACCTTCCTAACTGCTGCAGGGAGAAAAGAGGAGTGTATTCTGTTTTGCCAAGGAGTGGGACTCAAGCCTTCCCTCTCAGAGATCAATAGGTCTGTGAGAAATTTTATAGAGCCTCTTCCACCCACCTTAGTCTGCAGACAGCATCAGCATCACCTCTGTGCAATTTATTTTAGTTGCTCCGTAAAGTGCCTGCACAGCGATGCCCCTGGACAGTGCCCTGTCCCCAGAGGCTTTTGTAGAGCAGGACTGAGCACACAAAAGTCATGTCTCTGTGAGCACAGACTGACAAAAATTGTTGGGGCAGAGTAAGATGCCATCAGGGACTGCTGTGGGCAGCAGAGATGGCAGGGAAGGAGAGGGAAGTGCCCACCATGATGGGAGGATGGATTTGGGGAAGTCATGCTCAGTCCTTCCAATTCAGACACCTTCCTCTGAGCAAGCCCTGCCACGTCTCCTCTGCCACCCAGCAGCCTCTCTGCCCTCACAGCCTTGGGGTCCAGGGTATCAGCCCACTCCACTACAGCCAGATCTCTGGCAAAGGACAGGGGCATCCCTCCTGCTATGGGCACATTCCCTGCTGCCCAATATAGGGGCTTCAGATGCTTGGCCTGCAGTGTCATCATCTGTGAGGTAGCATGCCCACATACATGAGGTAAGGGTGTTCCTGAGCGCTCCTCTGCCTGTCTTCCCTTTCTCCCCTTGGCAGAAGGATCGCAGGATCGCCCCTTGCTTCCCCTCCTTTTCTTCTCTTGGGCTCCCTGGGGTTGCAGAGTTTTCAGATGCAGTTCAGACACCTACCCTACAAGCTGTGGAAGACAGGAATACGCATGGGAGTGAGGCGCCTCCAGTCCCCTCTAACCTGTGCAACTCCGGGAAATGCAGCCCATGGGTTTAGGAACTGAGCTAACTCTCCCTTAAGCACAGTCCATCTTCAATGCAACTTCATTTGACCCTTTTGCCTGTAATGTCTTAACAGACTTGGAGGTGCCCTCAGGAGGGACATTGCTGCCTCCTGCCATCTCTATGATGTCCAGGAGACCTCTGAAGAATCCGTTACAGAGACTGAGAGTATGAAAAAACGATCTGGGAAGTGCACATGGGCAGCTGAAAAGAGCCCTGCATATTATTGGCTAGAAGCGGAGCTTGGAGACCTCCCTCAGGTGCCCTGAGAAAGGGAGAGAAGTTGGAGATTGGAGGTTTTGAAACTGGACTGGTCTGCCCTTAGGAGGGGCTGGGTTCTTTCTAGGACAACGGATTAGGGTGATCATCATGCACGTCAAAGAGGTTTGGGCACACAACAGCTGCAATCAAGGCTAATAGGCAGAGGAGCTCTCCTCACTCTGCATAACGTGACTATAAATCCATTTTCTCACCATTCGCAGTGGAAACCCTGAAAATTTCTGCCTCTGAGGAACACTCTGCAGAGGTGAGAAGAAGATGCATGTCGAAATAAATGTCAAAAATCCCCAAACTGTGCTCTCAATACACGTTCATTAGAAGTGGTACTGTAGATATTGAAAAGCCCTTTAAAAACCAGGGGGATTTCACCTGAAAAATTGTGAATCACAGAGCTCATCCTCCCTCTTGTCTCCTTCCCACTACTGTAGAGCTGGACAGACTTCTCTGGAGCCCATGGGGAGATGCCCCTGCTCCTCACAGCACATTCAGCCACCCCACCCTGAGGCTCAAGGAAGGGAGCTGCACAAAGATCTCCATGAAGAGAGGCAATATGGGCAGTGTATTAGAACTGGAACAAGCTGGGAGATATTTAACTTTAAAAATCTGTGATAACTGCTCAACATCTTTTCTTTTCTGAACAATCCACAAAGCCTGGAGAGAGCTAATGTCCAACAACATCTCCCTTAACGAGTTCCTCCTCCTGGCATTCGCAGACACGCGGGAGCTGCAGCTCTTGCACTTCTCGCTCTTCCTGGCCATCTACCTGGCTGCCCTCCTGGCCAACGGCCTCATCATCACAGCCGTAGCCTGCGACCACCGCCTCCACACCCCCATGTACTTCTTCCTCCTCAACCTCTCCCTCCTTGACCTGGGCTCCATCTCCACAACTGTTCCCAAAGCAATGGCCAATTCCCTGTGGAACACCAGGGCCATTTCCCATTCGGAATGTGCTGCCCAGATATTTTTCATGGCCTTCTTGTTTGGAGGAGAGCTTTCTCTCCTCACAGTCATGGCCTACGACCGCTATGTTGCCATCTGCAGACCCCTGCACTACGGGACCCTCCTGGGCATCAGGGCTTGTGTCAGAATGGCAGCAGCTGCCCTGGCCAGTGGTTTCCTCAGTGCTCTCCTGCACACTGGGAACACATTTTCCCTGCCACTCTGCTATGGCAATGTGGTGGAGCAGTTCTTCTGTGAGATCCCCCAGATCCTCAAGCTCTCCTGCTCAGACTCCTACCTCAGGGAAGTTTGCCTTCTTGGGGTTAGTGCCTGTTTAGTCTTTGGTTGTTTTGTTTTCAGTGTGATGTCCTACGTGCAGATCTTCACTGCTGTGCTGAGGATCCCCTCTGAGCAGGGCCAGCACAAAGCCTTTTCCATGTGCCTCCCGCACCTGGCCGTGGTCTCCCTGTTTGTCAGCACCGCCATGGTTGCCTACCTGAAGCCCCCCTCCATCTCCTCCCCGCTTCTAGATATGGTTGTGTCCATTCTGTACTCTGTGGTGCCTCCAGCCCTGAATCCCCTCATCTACAGCATGAGGAACAAGGAGCTCAAGGAGGCACTGAAGAAACTCATCCAGTGGGTACAAGCTCAGTGGTAACAACTGTTTCATTCACGCACCAGGATATCTGCCATCAAGGCTGTATTTTATCCATTTCTTTCTTTTTTACTTTTCTCTATTACATCCAGCTAAAAATAATAAATAATACAATAAAGATACCTAGTTTTTGTCACGACTGCACAGGAATCTCTCATTTAGCACTTAAACATACATCATTATAAAGCAGGAAGCCACGCTTCCCCCTTCACTAGCAGAGAGGGAGGATTCTCTGTGCCCCTTCTTTGAGCTCCCTTGGATGTGCCCAGTGCACGGGGAGAGAATTTCCCTCTGCAGTGTCTTTTCCGGCACTGACATCAAGGAAACTCCGGGGAGCACTTCATCCATGGGTCCCCATCCCCTGGATCCTTCCCCCGTGGGCCCTCGTACCCTGGAGGTCCCCCTAACTTGGGTCCTTTACCCATGGACCTCCACATCCTGAACTCTTTGCCCGTGGGCCCTACTTCCCTGGACCCTTTATCCGTGGGCCCCACTTCCCTAGACCCTTTACCCATGGACCTTGCTTCCCTAGACCCTTTATCCATGGGCCCTGCTTCCCTGGACCCTTTACGCATGGATCCTGTTTCCCTGGACCCTTTATCCATGGGCCCCCACCTCCTGGGCACTTTCCCTGTGGGTCCCAGCTCCCTGGACCCTTCTTCCATAGCGGCCCAACCCCCTGAACACTGCAGCCAGGGGGTCCCCATCTGCTCGGTCCCCCCCTCCAGGAGCCAGCATCCATGGGCTCCCACTTGCAGAACAGTTCACCTGGGGGGTCCTTGTCCTCAGGGCCCATCCCCTGTGGTCCCTCCTCTAGCACAGTTCATCCATAGGCCCTATGAACCATCCCACTTGTGCCCCCACTCTCAGGACCGTTGACCCTTGGGTTCCCTTTCCTCAGCGTGATCCTCCCCCCAGCAGCCGCAGGGCCCTGTTGCCAGGACCCATTTCAAACAATGCCATTTCACAGAATGCTTAAGGTTGGAAGGGACCTCTAGAGGTAATCTAGTCCAAGCCCCCTGCACACGCACGATCACCTAGAGCACGTGGCACAGGACTGCTTCTTAGCGGGTTTGAAGATCTCCGGAGAAGGAGACTCTGCACCTCTCTGGGCAGCCTGTTCCAGTGCTCTGTCACCCTCACTGTTAAGAAAATTTTTCCTTAAGTCCTGTAGAACTTTTGGTGCTCCAGTTTCCAGTCACTCCCTCTAGTTCTGTCGGTGGCCACCACTGAAAAGAGGCCAGCACCATGCTCCTCACGGCCTCCCTTGAGGTACTTCTAGACACTGCTCAGGTCCCCTCTCAGCCTTCTCTTCTCCAGGCTGAACAAGCCCAGCTCCCTCAGCCTCTCCTCATAGGGCAGATGTTCCAGGCCCCTGATCATCCTCGTAGCCCTGTGCTGGACTCTCTCCAGCAGATCCACATCCCTCATAAGAGGGGATGGGGGGGCCCAGAACTGGACACAATACTCCAGATGTGGCCTCACCAGGGCTGAGCAGAGGGGCAGGATCACCTCCCTTGACCTGCTGGAGACGCTCTTGTTAATGCACCCCAGGATCCCATTGGCCTTCTTGGCCACGAGGGCACACTGCTGCCTCATGGTCAGCTTGTTGTCCGCCATGACGCCCAGGTCCTTCTCTGCAGAGCTGCTCTCCAGAAGGTCGGTCCCCAGCCTGTACTGGTGTCTGGGGTTATTCCTTGCAGCGGGGCTGCGTGTGCGGTGCATGCGCACCCGGCATGCGTCGCGCATGTCACGTGCTCACCACGTGCGCATCTTGCAGGTGTTCCGCGTGCACCATGCATCCACTGCAAGTGTCTTACATTCACACTTTGCATGGGTTGCACACCTGTCGCACGCATGTTGCCCAAGTGTTCTGCACACATCACACGTGCATTTTCCTTGCGTTCTGTGTGTTTCCTATGCATTACCCACCATTCTTCATGTGTTGTGCGTGTGTTGCACTGTGCACTAAGCAGCACAGAACCCATCTCCATGTCCGGTCTCTTTAGTGTTCATGCTTGCAGTGCTAAAAACATCTGTCCCATGAAGAATCCTCACCAGATATGATGGGGTAGAGTCGAAAATCGCCAAACAAAGTAATTGTAAAATTGTAAAAGTAATTGTAAAAGTAATTGCTCCATGGGGCCCCTGCAGCAGAGCCCAGCCCCGTCGGGGCAGCCAAAGCGCACCAGGGCCCCAAACTGCCCCACACACGGGGCCCGGCTGCCCCCAGCCCTGCGACGCCCTGCGCGGCCCTGCAAGATGGCGCCGCCCATGGCAGGGGAGGGCGGAGCTGCCGGCAGGGCAGGAGGCCGCAGCGTTGCCATGGCAGCTGACAGCCAATGGCTGCACTGGGCACGAGGAGGTCACTGCTGCCGCAGCCTTACTTACTTACTTACTTACTTACTTACTTACTTACTTACTTACTGTGCCGCAGCCTTAGTTGTCTTTACTTAGACAACTGGCTGCCAACAGGCACAGGGGGATCTTCTTTTAGTTACAAGGAAACAAAAAAAAGAAAGTAGAGTACAGTTTCATGGAAAATAATGACACTCTTTGAATGGATGCTAAGTCCATACAATCCGTACATATATAGTAAGGACTTGGCTAATGGGGCAGACTGCAGAAAGACAGAGCAAGCTTTAACCTCCCTAAAGGGCAAACGAGCAGGTGGGTCTATGAGTGAACAGAGTATCGGGAGGAGTCACTATGTGTCCAGATAGTGCCCTAAAAGGGATGTTAGAAAATGTCACTTTAAACAGGACATGTGGGAATGGGAGATTTAGGTAGATGCACAGGAGACAGAGGAAAGAATGGGCCAAGACCCCTGGCATGAAGAGTTGGGCTCACAGCCTCACTCATGAGCTGCCACAGACTGAATAAACAACCCCAAGAAGTCATGGCTTTGGCAGTGACTTGGAAAGCCACATCTGTAACAGGGTTGCAGGGAGATGGGGGTTCTCTTCTGTCAGATGGTCCCCAGGACTATGCAGAGACGAGGAAGAGCAGGAAGGGAGGTTGAAGGGATATTCGCCAAGTTCATCAGCTGCAAAGCAAGGAGCTGGTCATCTCACAAACTGCTGATGGAGTCAAATGAGGTGGGGACTGATGAGTGAGATGGGGACTGCTGGATCAACACCCACAGACTGGACAGTTCTTTTTCCAGTAATCCTGCTGCTCTACACCAAGGCTCCCAGCTTCAGGAGCTCCTTCCCGATGCGTCACACAGAAACTGTCACTGCAAAGACCCCTGTGGATCCCGGACTGTGGCAGTAGCTGGTCAGGGCTGGAGGCTGCCACAAGAGTCCTGGCAGAGGGTCCCACCTTGCTTGGGGACAATGTGGCAGCCAGGACTCCTGGGGCTGGGGCTTTCCCAAGCCCCAAGGCTCCCATGGGGCAGCTCCAACCCTTGTGTGGGTGCTGGGGGCAGATGGAGAGAATCCAGGGCAGGTTTACCTGGCACTGGCTGCCCCTCTTCTCCCCCACGCCGGGGTGGGCAGTGCTGGCTGAGCCCAACACAGCAGCTCACACAGCCCCCCAGGCCCCCACACCAGCACCCCCAGCACCCGCAGCCCTGAGCTGGGCTCCCCTCCCTGCCCATTCCCCGCACAGCCCCCAGCACAGCCAGGAGCCCCGCGAGGCCTCACAGCCAATGGCTGTGCTGGGCACAATGAGGTCACTACTGCCGCAGCCCCTGATAGGCCAGCTGCAGGAGAGGGCGTGGCTGCTGCTTGGGAGGTCCCTGCTGCGGGCAGAGCTGATTGGGCAGCAGCAGGGCTGGCTCTGCCTGGTGACTGTGAGGTCACCGCTCCCGCAGCGCCTCATTGGGCAGCAGCCGGGCCCTGCGGGGCTCTGCGCTGCTGAGATCATCTCCGCGGAGCAGCTGCTGAGCCCGGGCTGGGCTCCTGGCGGGGAAGGGCTGGGGAGGCCATTGCTGCCCTGGAGGGCAGGGCCAGAGAGCTGGGCGGGACGGCGCTGTGACATCATGTCTTTGTGAGTGCCTGATTGGCCGGCAGCAGGCAGGCAGGCGTGGGCGGTGGGTGGGGGGTCTCTGTGGTGAGAGGAGCTGAGAGGGCAGCAGTGGTTCCTGTGTGGGGAAGGGGTTTGAGGAAGCTGCTGTCTCTGAAGGCCACAGGGCATCAGCAGAGGGGTGGTGGGGTTTGCACCTGTGAGGTCACCTCCATGTGAGGAGATGAGAGGTCAGAAGAAGACCCATGTGCCTGTTGAAAGGTGCTGGTGGTCTAGAAGTGCATGGAAGGGATGGAGACTTGGGCTTCCTGCATTTTGGGGCACTTTGGGGTGTCCTGTCTGATGTCATGTGTGGTGCTTAGCCCTCTGTGTCCTTTTTGCATAGGCACGTGTAGGTTGCCAGCCCTCTGTTTAGGTAGGGAGGTCATGGAGAGCTGCAGTGCTGGATGGCCCCAGTGTGTCCCCAGGGTCTTGGTGCTCAGAAGGGAGGAGGTGTCTGCAGAGAGCAGTGCTCTGCTCCCAGAGCCCAGCCTCCCACCCCAGGGTCCTGCTGGGAGAGCTGGGGGAGGGCTGTTGATTACACTGTTCTCTCCTTGCAGCACCCTGGTGTGACCCAGGGATTCTCGCAGTTTGATGGTTTCTGTCAGCTGATGTTCAGGCTTGCAGCTTCTGAAGGTCTTGATGATTAGCTGAGTCTTTGGGGTCTGAGTCACTCTGGTGGAATAAGTTATCTTCTCACTCCTTTAAAGATTTTCTGTTGAAACTTGACTCTCATTGCACCTGCCCAGGCCAGACCCTAATCCACTGTGATCCCTCCTACAAATGGATAGTTAATCAAGGCAGTCAGAACCATTTCTCCACTTTGTGTCTACACAGACACTTGCAGGTGTAAAGATGCCTCCTCACAAGAATTCAGGCTCCTCGGGGTGATGGGTGGCTCTGAGATACCTGTTCTTGATCAGTGGTGGAGATAGTAGCTCCAAATCCACAAGTCCCTTTGGAAGCAGTCTCAGAATAGCACATCCCTTGACCCTGCTTTTAGTGAGCCATCTGGAGATAGGGATCCAACACCCTGCTGAAGGCAGGTCCCAGTAGAGGAGGTATCTTTGGGCCTTTTCCGGTGAAGTTTAGACCTCTGTGGGTCCTTGTGCCACAGCTTGGCCTCCCTCATGGATTTGTATATGGGAGAGCACACCAGGAGGGCCACTGCCACATTCTGCCCCTCTTTTTGGCACATTGGAGACCACGTCTGCTTACCAGATCCCATTTGGTCTCTCCAGTTCTGCAAAGGCATTAACGCGTGAGAGGAAGTCTAGCACAGGGACACCAAGATGGAGTGTGGAGCAGATAAAGAGATCCCCCTGGGAGAGCGGGGTTTGTTTAGCATACACCAGAGGATGACAGGGGGGATCTTCATGCTCTGTCTTTCAGGAAGGCTGTTCCTTGTAGCAAGGGAACCTCATTGTTGACATGTTGGACTTAGCCTACACTCAAAGAGCACAATTATTATGTATGAAATTATTTTATGCTTTATTTCTGTTTCTTTGCAGTTAAGAAAAACCCTGTGTTTATTTGCAACTAGTTCTCTAAGGAACTCTCTAAGGAAAGCAGTTGGCAGTTGCAGCAGATGAGCTCTAACTTTCAGTTGCTGATTTCAGTAGAACAGAGAAGCTTCTAACAAGAGTGATGGAAGTTCCAGGTGGCTGATGTGAGATGTGGCAGGTTGGGGAGGTGAGGAAGAATGTCCATACAGTGCTTGAGCCCTGGGACACTGGTTCTCCTAGATGTCCAGACTTCATTGGGAGTCGTTCTGGATTGATTCCAATTCCAGAATATTGCTGTCGATTACTCTGAAAGATGGGTATTAATAGTAACAATAAAAACCTGTAAAATCAGAAATACTGGTATATTATTGATGTCTCCACCTTTCAGCTACAGTCCCCAAACCTCTCCAATTAGCCATGCAAGCCTAGACAAAAATTGCAGGGAGAGACATGGTTTGTGAGAGCTTTTTGCATTTTAATGAGCCCCATGGTATATTTCATGCCGAATCCATGAACCTCAGTTACTGAGAGGAGAATTCAAAGTCAAGATCAACCCTCAACATTTTGTTGAGTTTTAATGGGTCCCACTGATAGTTGTTAGCAGTAAAGTGTCTCCAGGGGCTGATTAGAGCGGAAAATTGTCATCACTGATAGCAGATAGGCAGAGGAAACGTGCAGGTGCCTCTGATGCCACATTAACCCTTGAGGTGTTTTATCAGGCAAAATGTCCAAGCTCGGCCACTGAGCTTCTGGGAAAGGAGATCCTTTCTCCTACATGTTTTCTAGGTCCTCTTGGGGACAGTGTGTGGGTGGGGGTGTACAGTGCTCAGTGCAGGACAATGATATGACTCCTTTCGGGGTGTCAGCAAGAGGGACCCTGAGGCCCAGTGTCTCCTGACAGGCCTTGGTGGCAGAGACAACAGCCATAGCCAAGAAGATGCTGACCTTCTCTGGTGTCTTTGAGCCTTGACAGTGCCTTTGTCTGTCTCCAGCAGAGCCTGTCCTGTGCTGTCTCATGCCCGCAGCTGTGTCCATGCAGTCTGTAGACACCCACCCTGCTTCCCCACTTTGCTCTCACACGGGATCTCCTTCCCTTCACTGTTGTCTGTGCATCCCCACTGGCTGTTCTTTCCAAAGCCATGGGATGATCTTTGACTCCTCCTGGGTGTCCTGTTGCACCACAGTACTAGCCTTCCAGTGTCATTTCTTCATCCTTATGTCCAGTCTGAAATTCTCTAAACTGGGGATTTTTCGGGTTGTTTTGGCTATTCATACTGCCTCCCACTACCAAGTAAAGCTCCTGGCAGTACCACAGTGTGGGAAAGAATATCACCTTGTCTGTTGGGACAGATAGAAACTTGAGGAACTGAGGAGAGGGCTGAGGGGAAGGGCCTTGGTGCTACGAGGGATGCCATATGAGGCAGTGGTGCATGGTCATGTGAATAATGCCAGAGGCCTGTGGGGCTGCATTAGTAGTAGCATGGCTAACCAGAGGAGGGGAGTTGTTATCTGTCTCCACGGGGGACTTTTCCTGAAGGCAGTGGTGGCACTCAACTTTGGGGGAGCATGTATGAAACCCAGGTGTTCCAGGTGGTTGCCAACTAATTTGAAGGGCCCAATTTTCCTGTTGGTTCCCTCTTAAATATGCTACGAATGTGGTGGTTTTGCTGGATGCCCCAGGCATGCAACACGGCCGAGTAGACCTGTTTTCCTTGCATGAAATCAAGGGTCTGCACAGAATCATGCAAGCTCTTTGCAATGGACATGGCTCTCCTCATTTCTCTGTCAGAACAGGTGGACATTTGTACCTGTCTTGGACCAGCTCTGTCCAACATGGACTGCCACTGCCTCTCCTTTGGAAAAAGTCCAAAGGGGCGAGTGTGTGTGCACAGCTGATTCACTTCTCCCAGTGACTGCAGTGGGAGCTCAGAAAACCAGCTCCCATACAGGCAGCTGTTTTGTGCACCCCAGCAGCTGGACAAAGGGAATCCTCCTCTGAGTTTGTGGAGTGCACAAGAGCAAACTGAATCCTCCCGCACTCCTGGAGCTTCTCAATGGGCATTAGCTGTACTGCTGAACTGCTCTAAATCACCTCCTGAAGCATGAGGGTATTAACTCCCTTCTTGCCCCTGTGCAAGTGTTCTGAGTTCTTACGGGATGGAAGCAGAGGCTTCAACAGCAGGGCATGTCCACTCTCCTAGACAACCATCCTCTGATGAGGCCAGCTGCATGCTGCATTCGTTCCATGGACTCTCTCTCTTCACATCAGTGGACCTTTGCCAGGGATGACCTTGCTGCCTCGCAGGAACTGTCAGCCCTGGAGGCCCAGAAATGCCTGGAGGCTGCACAGGGGACAGAAAATGTCCCATCTGCAGCTGGGTCCCTGCTCCTGAGCTGGGCCTGGCTCCTGGGACTGCAGGAGCCCATGGCAACCTGGCAGGCGCTGCAGAGAGACAGCTCTGCCCAGGAGCAGCTCCTCATAAAGGAGCACCAAGGCTCAGGGCACGGCACCAGGCTGGGATGAGTCGCTTAAAAGTGAAAGACAGTTGGGAATGGGAGGACGGCTGAGCTCACTGCAGGCAGAAACCTCCCCAGCCTTTGACACGGTAAGTCTCTGGCTGCAGGGCTACACTGCTGCGGTTCCTGGAGGGAACTTGTGATCCTGGCACCTTCAGCAGCTGATTGGATTTGTCAGGGTGGCTCTCCCAGCTTCTCCTCTTTGGAGCTGGTTGTGCTTTAGAGCAGGGACTCCCAGCCACACATTCAGAGGGATCACGGCTGCCTTCTCCCACCCCTCTGCCTGCAGACACAGCCAACATCCCCTCCCCAGTCTCAGCAAGGTTTGTCTCACCTGCTCTTTTGCACCTGCAAACACGGAGGTGCCGTGGGCAGGGTCCTGCTCCTGGCAGGTGTCTACAGGGCAGAGCTGAGCACCCAGTGGGTGCGATGGGGTCTGTGAACAAGGACAAGGCAGAGACGTGGGGACAGAGAAGCAGTTCTTGCAGGGACGGCTCCAGGCAATGGAATCATGGTGAGAGGGTGAGAGGAAACTGCCTCCTGCAGCACCCCTTCCCACCAGCACAGCCCTCTGCACTCCAGGCCATGGGGGCCAGGGCAGAAGTTGTCCCAGAGCAGCCAGATGTCCAGGAGAGGAGACACATCTGAGTGCCCCTCTGTCCCTGCCAGGTCCTGCCTCCCTTGGCACAGCTATCATGGTGTTACTCCATGATCCCACCTGCCCACGCTGCCCTTCTCCTTCCCTTGGACTCTCTGGGCAGGGGGTTTCTGATGCAGGTCAGACACTGGCCCTGTGGGTCCTGCCATGCAGATGGGTCCTGGACTGTGAGGTGCCCAAGTGCCCTCTAAGCTGCGGGACTCAGGGTAGTGCAGTTGGAGGAGCTTGGAATGAGCCACCTCTCTGATTAGGACACCCCATCCTTAGGACATCCTGCCATCTCCCTGGGTGCCTGTCTGGGCTGCAAGCTGCCCTCCGGAAGAGCTCAGCTCCCCCGTTACAGCAGGTGCTGTCTAGGTGCCCCAGGGAGAAGCCTCCTGGAATCTGAGGTCACAGAATCGCTGCAGGGAGGTGGGTGTGGGCAGCTGGCAGGAGCCCAAGGTGTTACTGGCTCCAAGGGGTGGGCGGAAGCCTGCCTGACATTCCCTCTGGTGGACATGATGTAAAGGAATCCTCTGCTCCCCATTCTGTCATTTAATTGACGGGTAACATGAGTGCAAGCATCCTACACCTCCAAGGTGAGAGCACAGCGCAATTGAGACCAAGGCAGATGAAAAGGCCAGCTCTGCTCCCCCAGCATCAAGGCCAAGAGCTGACGCCATAGAGCTCAAGGATGGTCCTGCTAAAAACGGGGGGAGGCAATGAGTGTGTGTTTGGGCAAGGATATGAGCAAGTTTTGCTCAGAGAAGTTTTCTCTACCTTGTCCATGTCTTTTCTTCCTCAGATATGCTGCAAAGGAACAAATGTCCAACAGCAGCTCCCTCAGCGAGTTCCTCCTCCTGCCATTCACAGACATGCGGGAGCTGCAGCTCTTGCACTTCTCGCTCTTCCTGGCCATCTACCTGGCTGCCCTTCTGGCCAACGGCCTCATCATCACAGCCGTAGCCTGCGACCACCGCCTCCACACCCCCATGTACTTCTTCCTCCTCAACCTCTCCCTCCTTGACCTTGGCTCCATCTCCACCACTGTCCCCAAATCCATGGCCAATTCCTTCTTGGACACCAGGGCCATTTCCTACTGGGGATGTGCTGCACAGGTCTTAACTTTTACCTTTTTCATTTCAGCAGAGTTTTCCCTTCTCACAGTCACGGCCTATGACCGCTATGTTGCCATCTGCAGACCCCTGCACTATGAAATCCTCATGGACAGCAGAGCTTGTGTCAAAATGACAGCCGCTGTCTGGGCATCTAATTTTCTCTGTGCTCTCCTGCACACTGCTAATACATTTTCCATTCCGCTCTGCCAAGGCAATGTGGTGGAGCAGTTCTTCTGTGAGATCCCCCAGATCCTCAAGCTCTCCTGCGGAGATGCCTACCTCAGAGACATTGGGGTTTTTATTCTTGCCATTTGTTTAGTTTTGGAGTGTTTCATTTTCATTGTACTGTCCTATGTGCAGATCTTCAGAGCTGTGCTGATGATCCCCTCCGAGCAGGGCCGCCACAAAGCCTTTTCCATGTGCCTCCCGCACCTGGCCATGGTCTCCTTGTTCATCAGCACTGGCACATTTGCCTACTTGAAGCCCCCGTCCATCTCCTCCCCATCTCTGGATCTGGTGCTGGCCATTTTATACTCAGTGGTGCCTCCAGCACTGAACCCTCTCATCTATCGCCTAAGGAACAAGGAGCTCAAGCAGGCACTGAAGAAACTAATCCAATAGTTACTTGTTCAGCAGCAATAAACTGCTTCTCCCTTTTCATTCATAAATGACTTCTAATTTATCTCACACTGCTTTTGTCTTTCGAGCATTCTCTCTGTGATAAGGTTTATGTGTTTGAATTCATCCCACTTTTCTCCAGCAGCATGAATCCAGTCTTTCTTACCCAGAGGCCTTTTGTAAATCTGCTTTTCACTGTCAGAGGTGTTCTCCCTCTAATAAAAGGGTCTGTTGTGAGTGCAGTTCTTGCAAGTTGGGCTCCTCTTACAGAGATGAAGCCAAGAATCTGCTCTAGGACTGTGAAGCTGAAGGAGTCTGTTGCTTTCCAGGGCTCTCCATGGTCTGAAGGCAATGAGATCCCGGGGTGATGTGTTAGGGAATGAGGTCTGGATTCAGGTTTTATTTGTGGGTGCCCAATTTTTCTCCTTGTGCTGAATGGTCAGAGCAGCCTCTGCCTGAGATTGTCTCATGTTTGATATGGCTGGTGACAGATGCCCACAGTGGGGACCCTGTGAGCACAGAGGAGAGTAGTTTATGTCACCTTCAATAGAGAACCATAGTCTGATTTGATAGAAAACACAGTAATCCTTAAAAGTTTAAGGACCAAAGAAATGTGTTGTCTATCCTTTTAGAGAAAAAACCTATATGGGTGTGTGCAGCCATCTTTGTGCTTCCAGCTTCCAGGGTTCTTAGAACAGCAGTGAGTTATGTAGTGGGAATTAAATGGAGCAAGGATTTGTTAAAACAGTGTCATAAAAAAAAACACAACATGGGTGTTTGTATCAGTGATCACAAGGCAGACAAGAGCAGTTGCATACTGGCAAAAGAGGTCCAGAGCTCATGTGAGGTTAAACATGATAGATTTAATAGAAGACTTGCCCTGCAGGAGCCATGGGGAGCCCAGGCAGGTGTGTGGGGGTCTCTGCAGGAGGATGCTGCACACACCGGCTGGGCAGCCAAGCGGGACTCCCCTGTGCAACCTGAGGGCCCCTTTTATCTACCTGAACAACTTCCTTCTCCCAACTGTGCCAGGATGGGGGAGCCGCTGCCCAGGAAGCAACCAGATGTTGCTGACAAATGGGATGTGTCTGCCTGGCCCTGGTGGCAGTTGGGTCAGGGGGACGCTGGGCTCCTGCCATGTGCTGTGCTGCTCATGGGCTCCTCACCAGCTCTTCTGTAGGTGTTTGCACCATATTTACCTTTAAGTCACAAAGCATTTCATAAAGTTTTACTATTCTAGTGTGAAAATTGTTTAAACCCTAACGTGCAAAGGGAGGTCAGGTTGTCCCCATGGGCTCAGTCACTTTTCTCTGTTTCTATTGCTCAGGATGGGGCACAGTCCTGCAGGGCACACAGGAGACCTGGGTGCTGCCCTTTGTGCTTTTTACTACCTTGAGTCTATCTAGCATGTGCTGAATTAGAATTTATTTTGATGGGAATGGATTTGCATTTAAAATATATTCCTTTCTTCTTCCCTGCCCCCCCCCCCTTTTTTTTTTTCCCAAGAGGTCAGAACTGCTTCACTTTTTAGGTGATTGTCAGTGTTCAAGTCCTGGAAGGAAATGATTTACTCCCTGTATTTGACCCAGGTTGCAAGCATTTCCCTACATAATAGTTTTCTCTTCCCTCTGCTGCTCATTGGTGTCTCTCTCCTTTTTCTTAAATAAAAGTAAATATGTTACATATTAATTGCAATTAATAAATAGTATTAACTCCCTTCCCCGCTCCTGCCACTCAAGGCTGCAACCACAGGGCAGGAAGCTCATGGGTGGTAAATGAGCGTGGGCAGAAAGAAGCCCATGTCGGGAACCTAAGCACGAGAGTCCCAAGTGTTTTTTCTTTTCCTGGTGGCGATTAGGGGTTGGCGTGACATGGAGCTGAGGGGGTGTAAAACCCACGCTGGTGAAGAGAGCCTCAAAGTGTGAGCAACTTGGTCAGGAGAATGACTCCAAAAAGAGTGAGGAAGTGATAGCCTGGGGTGGCAAGTAATAGCCATGGGGTGATGTGGGAAAGTGTGGGGAGGGAGCAGCAGGATGCAGGGAGCTCTGCCTTGGGGTGAACCAAGAAGCAATCGAGAGCACAGGGGAGAGGACGGGGGGCAGAGCAACAAGGTAGCCTCATGGTGGGTGTCTGCTATGGAGCGCCTGATGAGAAGCAGCATCTGCAAGGCCTGGGGAGTGCAGAGCTGTGGAGAGGACAACTCGTCCTGCGCCCCAGGGACCTGCTCAGGAGTGGGGAGAGGAGGAAACGCTGTGGTGCTTGGTGTCTCCATGGCGACTCCCAGGGTTTTGTGGTGGGGGTGGCATCGTGTCCTCAGGCCATGATGATGGGGCACTCCCCATGGCGACTGTGTCCCTGCTGGGCTCCTCACTCTGAGGAGAGTGGCTAGAGTAAGAGGGAGCAACTGCCCTTGGTGCCCATGCGAGAGATCCTCAGAGAGATCCCTGGAGATAGAAAATGGATGGGATCCCTGGAGCGCCAGAGCATCCAAGTGATGTGAGTGATGGGGCTGGAGGGGGCAGGGATGGGACCTGCATGGCGAGCGCGACGATGGTGGGGAAAGACCTTGGATCAATAGAGCCAGGCAGGAGTTTCTCCGGCAAGGGGATGTGCATTCCTGGCTGTGGGCATTTCTCTTAGACAAAGCAGCCCCATCTGCATGTACCAAGGCCCACACAGACCCTGCAAGCTCTGGGCAGAGGACAAAGAGCAAGTGCAGGCCACGCGCGGCCAGGCCATGCTCGGCACAACCTTCCCTTCGGCACAAGGTTGGGCTTTCCTGTGCTCCTCCTACCAACACAAGTGCCCTCATCACGGGCCTCTTTCTCCCCACAGGTGGGACAGCAGGAGCTGCCCGCAGCAGAGCAGCGCAGTGGGAGCCCGGCTTCGTCCCACCAAAGGGACCGGCTGCCGCCGCTGCCCGGCCCTCAGGGCTCATGCACCTCTGAACACAGCATTGCACAGGTACAGAGCTGAGCGGCGGTGGAGGCCGAGCCTCTGCCTCACTCCCCATGGGGCCGAGAAGCAGGCGCGACCTGCTGGGAGACACCAGGAGGTCTCTGTGCCCGGCAGGGCAAGCGCTGCTCTGCACGGCAGCCTGCACGCACCCGCCTCGGGCTCTCCGAGGAGCTGCCTTTGCCCAAGGCTTGTCCATAGGCACGAGCCCTCTCCCCAGGCAGCCTTTGGGAGCAGGGCAGCAGCCACCTGCATGCCAGAGCCATCGTCAAGGGGGTCAGAGGCTGCAGGAGGTTTCCCGTTGGGAAGGATGGAGGGAGGGACCAAGGACGGCAGTAAGGACTGCCTTTGTGGTGGCCTTCACTGCAGGTTGTGGAGGAGACGGCCAGCGATGTCCCCTCCACGGTGCAAGAGCCGCAGCCCTCCACCAGCCTTGGAAGGCCTCAGGAGATGCCATCGCCCTCTCCACAGGACCAAGCTCAGCCTGATGCCGGTGGTGCTCGGATGGAGCTGACTGTACCTGTGCCACCACATGCACTGGCACACGCCATCGATCAAGGTGCACGGGCAAGATCATGGCAGCTCCAGAGCATAGAGTGGCGCCCCAGCACATCATCCTCTGCACCTCAGACAGGGCCCGATCCCTACAGCCATTGGGGAGAATGCCAGTGCAGCATTCCTAGCTGGCCGAGCTGGCCTAGTGGACTAAGCTGCCCAAGTGGGCCAGTGAGAGCACGGACAGCACAGGCACGGCAGCAGCCCTTGGAGATCACGTGCCACCTCCAAGGAAGGCCAGTGCACGTGCACCAAGACAACACTGCGCGCTACCTGGCTGTGCTCAGCATCAAAACAGAGCCACTGGAGGAGCTCGAGAGGAGCTGCCTGCACCGCACTGGACAGAGATTGGCCCAGCTCCGAGAAGGAGCTTTTCCAAGGAGGGAGCGGAACCTGAGAGAGAGCCAGGGCCAGCAGGAGGAGGGCTGTGACAACCGTTTGTCCCTGACGCTGGCAGGATCACTCAATGCCAAACCCAAGGAGGTGAGTGCAAGGGAGTGCTGGGCCACGGGGGAGCCCTCCCAGTGCTGTGGCCAGCAGCGGTGCCGTGCCGTGCGGGACAGCCGGCTTGTCAAAGCACTGGCGGAGCCTCATGAGGCCTTTCCTCCCTTCACAAACCTCCCTCTCTCCTTCTAGCTCCTCGCCAGAAACTCCTTCTATGACCTCTGGAAACCAGAGATCACGCGAGTGGAGCTCCTCAAAGGCGCAAGCTGCAAGTGGGAGGTGCTGGAGTGGCTCTATGCTCATGCCCCCACGCGGGAGGCGCCGAGAGGCAAGAGAGGCCTGGGAGCACTGCAGGAGGAGACAGCAGAGGACACTGATGAGGAGGAGGAGGATGGGGAAGAGGAGGTGGAGGAAATTAACTCTTTGGCCTGGGTCAGAGCCAGCCTCTGCAGCCCGGCTGTGGACAAGGACACGGAGCACGAGAAGGTGCCCTGCTCGCCCCATGTCAGCACCACAGAGGCTGTGAGCGAGGCACCTGGCACCGTGGAGAGCCCCTCTCTGGAGCCAGCAGTGCCCAGAGGCATCGAGCCAGGAGCACCTGCTTTGGCCAGCAGCTTTCTGCACACAGAGGACAGCGTGTCTGTCCCACCAGCAGCAAGTGCAGGAGCAGAACCAGAGGCCTCCCCTGCATCCAGCGACTGCATCCAGCATGCAGGGGAAAATGCTCCTCCATCCCCATCAGTTCCTGCAGAAACTGCACCAGAGGCCTCTCCCTTGGGTGAAACCCCTTGGGATGAGATGAGCAGCAGCCCGTCTCCCAAGGAAACCCTGCTGCAGGAAACGACAGCAGCAGCTTCTCCCCTGGCTGCAGGCCCTGCTCCCCAGGTGAGCAAGCAGCACCTCCCCTGTCCCCACCATCCCCGGGAGCTGCCGTAGGAGCTGTGTGGGGGGTGCCCAGAGTTGCCCCATCTCATCAGAGCCCCCCTGCCCATGGCATCCCACTGTCATCCCCAGCCATTTGCCCTCTGCCATGTCTCCATGGGGCTCCTCTCCGTTTCCCAGTCCCAAAGGCACAAGGATGAAGTCTGCTCCAGGCCACGTCACATTCAGCCCTGGGGTCTGGATGCCGAGCAAGGAGGGAAGAGACCGCCCCAGCAGCAGCCCCCTCCACACCAGGGCACGAGCCCCCTTGTGCCACACACGCCCCCGGCTGCCTCCGTTCCCCCTGCCCAGCCCTGCTGCTACGGCCCCACAAGGAGCCCTGTCCTATTGCCGTGCCAGCCGCAGGTCCCTTCCCTTCGGACGTGCAGCCATGGGCAGCCTCCTCTGATCCAAACCCTTTGCCATTGTGCAGCCTGGGGCACTGGGATCCTCAGCAGGGCCAGCTGATGGCTGATGGGTGTGTGTTCTTGCTCTGCCCATGCAGGTGGCCTTGGAGCCCCAAGAGGAGGAGGAGAAGCCCTCCTCCTGCAGCCCCACACCCGACGTTGAGGCAGGTACGTACCCGAGTGGAGAGCCCTGCTGGGGAGAGTGGCCTGTCCTGGCACAGGGGGTGGCACCGAGGCCGGCAGCTGGAAGCGCTCAGGAGTTGCTGTGCCGAGGACAGAACCCCTTGGGAAGCCCTTGGTGCCGGGGACAGGCAGGTGCAGCCCTGCGCCCGTGCAGCCCATTGCCCACAGCTCTGCTTCCCACCGCAGGCATCGCTGCCCTCCCGAACATCGCGGCTCCCCGGCGATGGCGCTCACGGCTCAGGGCGGCGCTTCGGGCTCTGCGCAGAGCGTTCTGCTGCTGCTGCATCGCGGGGCAGCGAGAGGAGCGGCGCAGGTGAAAGAGCCCGGCAGGATCCCGAGAGCAGGGCTGGCGCAGAGCGACAGACACTGTGTCCTGGGGGCTACAGAGATGCTGCTGCATCGTGCCCCATAGCAGCCATGTGCCCACACAAGCCCTAGGTGGCAAGAGCCATCGCCGGCTCCAAATAAACCCCTCAGAAGAGTTTTCTCCCCTTGTCAGTTGTTGTCAGAAAATGTCCAGGGAAAGACTAGTGGGGCTGTGGGGCCCTAAGGCCATGGGTGACTCCTGACTCCGCACTGGCCTTGGTGGCTGGGGTGGGGAGCAGACCGGGCCAAACGGGGCTGCTCACGACGGACACAGCTGGCACGTGTCTATTGTTCTCACAGTGACCCCAGGGCTCTTGCAAGAGCAGGAGATGTTTTCAGGTGTGCATTAGCGCCGGCCTGTGGTGTTTCACTGCGAGTGCATGAATCACTCTCCAGTTCTCCTTCCCTGCGCCTCCTGGGTCCCCCCTGCTTCTCCAGGGACTGCCAAGCCCTCCTTTCCCCAGGCGTGCCTGCATTTGCTGCATGGTCTTTGGGGGACTCTACCATGGGCTGCCTCATGTTTGGTGAGACTACACTCACTGCCACCCCTAGGCATCCCCGGGGTTCCCCTGAGCTCTCCTGGAGCCTCGGGTTCCCTTCCACAAGGATGGGCATCTGTCATCAGCACTGTCACCTGTGCGACAGCCCCAGGCATGCAATTCAGAGACCATTCTGCACCTCCAGTGGCAGTGCTCCCAGGGACAGGAACCCCGAATGCAGCCCTTGGTCCCTGAAAGACCACGCTGGGCCTCTGACCTCCTCCCCTGGAGCCCACAGAGCGCACAGGCAGAGCAGAGGCCCTTTCACACTGCAATCCCTTGGGTGCATTGGTGTACTGTTGACCCCAGCTTCAGAAGAAAGACACAGACTTAATGTTTTTCTGGAGGCTAAGTCTGGCGTCAGGCTGCCCATTGCCTTGTCCTGCTTTACTTAGGAAACACATGGAAACACAACCCCACCACCACTCTGTCCCTTCAAAAGTCCAAAGGTGTCTGTGTGTGTCCAGCTGCCACCCTCTCTCCATCCCTGTGGATTACGGGCTTAGACAGGAAGCTCCGATGCAGAGAGACATAAAATTTAGTCAAGGGGAAACCTCCTGTGAACTTGCGGAGCACAGAGGAGGGAACTGAATCGCGCTGCATCCCAGGAGCTTCTCCATGGGCATTTGGTGCATGGATTAACTCCCCGTGAAGAGCCCGTGGAGCAGGAGGAAGTGAACCAACTTCCTGCTCCTGGGCAGGTGTCCTGTCCTCTTCCGTGGCGGGAGCAGAGGCTTCTGCAGTGGGACATTTCCAGCCCACAGATGATCGTCCCCTGCTGGCACCAGCCACAGCGCTGGGCTCCAATGTTACCGATGTTATCGAATATTCATTAATCCGCAGCCAATCAGGTGGCGGCGGTGGGGCCCAGGGGCGGGGCAGGTACTGAGTGCCGCTGGCAGGTGGGCGGGGCAGCGGCAGAAGCAGCCAATGAGCGCGCGATGGGGGGCTGGGGGCGTGGCGGCGCGTGCCATGGGCGGGGACAGCGCGTGAGGCGGCCATTGGGCAGCGGCGGCTGCAGGCGGCGGCGGCCCCGGGGCCGCAGCGAGGTGCGCGGCGGGCGGCGGCGGCTGCGGGCGGCGCGAGTCCCGCACGACCGATTCCTGCCCGATCCCTGTGCGGTCAGAGGCGCTCGGGGCCGCGGGAGGCGGCGGCTGGAGGCGGCCCGAGGCGCGAGGGGCCGGCCGGTGCCCCGCGGCCTCGCAGCCGGAGGCTGGGGCCGTTGCTGGCTGTTGTGGGCAGCGGCCGTTGGGCTGTGCGGGAGCGTGCGGCAGGCGGCGGGGCCCGGGAGCTGCGCAGCCACCATGGGGAAGCGGAGCTCGGCCGGCTGCGTGCCGAGGTGAGCGGCGGCGGGAGCCGCCCCGTGGGTGCCGGCCCCGCTGGGCCCCCCTGGGTGCTGCCGTCCCCCGTGGCACCCCCAGAGCCGCCCCCTTGGGGCTGGGTGCCCCCCTGTGTTGGGTGACAGACACCCCGGGTGCCCCTTCCCCCCAGTGCCTCCTGTGACACGTGTGTGCTTGTCAGCACACTCGCATCCTGCGTGTGCAGGACACGTGTTCTCATGCATATGGTCACGTCACCCGTGTGTGAGACACGTGGGTGCCTGTGATCACCATCACGTCACCCGTGTGTGAGACCCGCTGGTGCTCGTGCACATGCCCATGACACCTGCTTGCAGCACACACGTGTGCTCGTGCGCACCCTGCCCGGGGTCCCCATGTCTCCTGCTGGGATTATGGGAATGGGCCCAGGCTTCCGGGCCCCCACTCTGTCCGTTGACTGCCCCCCCATCCTCCCCAGGTTCTTCAGAGCCTTCCTGAAGAGGCTGCGGATTGTGCGCAGAGTGGCCAAGAACCCCGACGCCACCACTGCCGAGCCCCAGGTGAGACCCAAGGGGGTCCCGTGGGTGGGAGAGCCAGGACCGAAGGGTTCCTTCCCCTGGGGGGGACACCAGGGTATCTGGGGGGCTCAAAGAGGTCTGTGGGGAAGGTGCCGAAGGGACCCCTGGCACTTGAGGTCTGGGGGGTCCCATCGCTGTCGCAGGGCAGAGCTGGTGGGAGGGAGTACCAATGGGATGGATCATCGGGGCTTTTGGTGAGGGTCCCAGAGCACTGCGGGGTCCAAAGGGCACAAGGGTCCTGTCCCGGGGTGCAGGCAGGGGTTGGGAAATGGTTCCAGGGGCTTCCCAAGATGCCCGATGGTGCAAGAGGGGGATTCCGAGGGGCCTGGAGGGGTCCAGGGTTGCCCCAGGCTGCAGGCAGGAGGGTCCCAAGGGGATTCCAAGGGTGCAACATGGGCATCACAAGAAGTTGGGGGGATGGTGTCCCGTGGGTGCCCCAGGGTACCACATGGGGGTTTAAATGTGTCTGGGGAGATCCCAGGGTGCAACAGGGGTGTCTCAAGTGGTCTGGGGTGGGAGTAGGGGGTTCAGTGGTTCCCTATGGTGCAAGGGGGGGTCCCAAAGGGTCCGAAGGGACCACAGGTCCTCCAGGGTGCACACAAGGGGTCCCAACAGGTCTTGAGAGGCACAGTGATACCCCCGAGCATGGGTAGAATGGACCCAAGGGGTCTGGGAGCCCCAAGGATGCCCCAGGGTGCAACAGGGGAG
This sequence comes from Tinamus guttatus, assembly GCF_059628265.1. Classification (NCBI taxonomy): domain Eukaryota; kingdom Metazoa; phylum Chordata; class Aves; order Tinamiformes; family Tinamidae; genus Tinamus; species Tinamus guttatus. The sequence goes on from NW_028288921.1 coordinate 47,509, forward strand.
CCGCAAAGGGTCTGGGGGGCCCATGGGTGCCTCGGGCTGTAGGCTGGGGTGTCCCAAGGGGTCAGCAGTGTCCCGTGGGTACCCGGGTTTACGATACAGGGATTCCAAGGGATCTGGGGATCCCATGAGTGTCCCAGGGTCCAACATGGGGGTTCCAAGGGGCCTGGGGTTGCCATGGTGCAACATGGGGATCCCAATGGATAATGGTGGCCCAGGATGAAGGCAGGGGGATGTCAGTGTGTCTGGGAGGTTCCAAGGGTGCCCAGGGTGCAGGAGTGGGTCCCAGTGGGTGTGTGTGGGGCAGGGGGGGCAGGTCAAGGGTGCCCAGGATGCAGGCAGGGGGTTACGAGGCATCTGTAGCAGGGGGAGGGTTCCAAAGGTGCCCTGTGGTGCAAGAGGGGAATCCCAAGGGGTTTGTTGGGGTCCCATGAGTGCCCCAAGGTGCAAGCAGGGGGTTCTGATGAGTCTCTGGGGGTTTCATGGGTGCCCCAGGGTGCAGCAGGGGAGTCCCAAAGGGTCTGGGTGAGCAAGGGAGTCCCAGGGTTCCTGGTGCGGGGTCCCAGTGGGTCTGGAGGGCAACAAGGGTGTCTCAGGGTGCAGGCCTGGGGGTGACAAGAGGGCTGCAGGGGGGCAAAGGTGCCTTGTGCTGCAACAGGGGGTCCCGAAGGATCTGGTGGAGTCCCCTGTGTGCCCCAGGGTGCAGGCAGTAGGTTGCAAGGTTTTGGGGATCCCCAGAGTGTCCTGTGGTGCCACAGGGGGTCTGAATGTGCCTGGGGATCCCATGGAGCCCCAGGGGCAGGTGGGGTTACCAAGAAGTCTGGGCAAGACCAAGGGTTCCCTAAGGTGCAACGGGGGGATCCCAGTGGGGGGATCCCAGGCTGCTCCAGGGTGCAGGCGGGTCCCAAGGCATCTGGGGCTCCAGTGGTTGCCCTGGGGTGCAGACATGGGTCCGGAGGGGATCCCATAAGTGCCCTCTGGTGCAGCTGGGGGTTCCAGTGGGTCTGGAGAGCTGCCAGGGGCTCCTGGGGCAGGAGGGAAACTCCGTGGAGTGGCTGGGGCTCCAGGGGGAAGGGGGCCCTGTCCCCCTGCACTGCTGGGTGCCTCCTGGTGACACCGAGCCCGCCACAGGGCTCCCCGCGGGTGCTGCGCTCCAAGGAGCTGGAGGGGGCCGTGGGGCCCAGCGCCCCCCTCACGCCGGAGCTGCAGCTGCAGACGGGGCCCGCGGCCCCGCGAGCCCCCGCACAGGTGCTCCCGCGCGCGGCGCCCCTCGCCCTGCGGCCCCCGGCACCCAGTGCCCCTGGGGCGCTGCCACCGGGACCTGCCACCCTGGGGGTCCCAGCACGAGGAGCCCTCGCTGTGGGGCCACCAGCACCAGGAGCCCTCCCTGCTGGGTCCCAACCAGCTGGACCCGTCACCTTCGGGCCCTCAACACCAGGGCCCCCCACTCAGGGACACGTCCCACCTGGGCACCTCAACCTCGGGCTCCCGACCCCAGGCCCCTTCATCCCCAAAACTCCCGACCATGTTTGTATTGTTATAGAACCCCCACCCACAAGACCCTCCACCCCAGGCCAATGTCTCAGTGAACATTCACCCGTGGGTACACGTCCCCAGGATCCCTCAGCCGCCTGCTCTAAACATCAGGCTGCTTCAGTCCCACGGCTAGGCCCAGGGGACCCTTCATCCATGGGACGGCCCCCCCAGGACCACTTCACGCATGGACCCCCATTCCCAGGAGCCCATCCACCCCCACCTATGCAAACCATCACCCGTGGGCCCTGGTACCCGGCACCCTTCATTTCTGGACCCCCACCTCCCGGCCCCTTCCCCCATGGGCTCCCAACTGTCAAACCCTTCACCCATGGGCCTTGCTTCCCTGGGCCCTCCTTCCGTAGTGCCCGCTGCCCTGGACCCTTCACCCGTGGGCCCCCACCCCCAGTAACCATCCCCTGTGGACCCCAGATCCCAGACCCCACAGCCAGTGTTCCCCAACCTGCAGGACCCAATTCTCACGGGTGCACAACTACAGCACCCATCACCAAGGGTCCTCCCCCATCAGCACCCTTACCCCGTGGGCCTCCACCTCCCAAATACTTCCCCCGTGGGCCCCGTTTCCCTGAACCCTTCACCCGTGGGCCCCCACCTCCCGGCCCCTTCCCCCATCAACCCCCACCACCAGAAAACATTCCCCATGGGACCTGGTCCTCTGCACCCTTCTCCTATAGGGCCCCATCACCCGGCTCTTTCCCCCATGGGTTCCCACCTCCACATCCGTTTATCCATCCACCCCCACCTATGGAATGCAACACCCGTGGTCCTCGGTTCCCTGACCCCTTCATTTGTAGACCCCCAACTCTCGAACCTGTCGTCCCTGGACCCTTCTTCCCTGCGCCCGTCCTCGGAAGGGTCCCCTCCCCTGAACCCTTCACCCGAAAGCCCCAACCTGCAGGATGCTTTACCCGAAGACCCTGTTCCCCTCGACCCTTCATTCGTGGACCCCCACCTCCCGGCCCCTTTCCCCATGGGCCCCCAACTGTCAAACCCTTCTCCCGTGGGTCCTGCTTCCCTGGGTCCTCCTTCCGTAGTGCCCGCTGCCCTGGACCGTTCACCTGTGGGCCCCCGCCCCCAGTAACCATCCCCTGTGGACCCCAGACCCCAGGGCCCACAACTTGTATTCCCCAACCTACAGGACCTAATTCGCACGGGCGCAAAACTCCCATACCCATCACTAAGGGTCCCCCCCCATCAGCACCCTTACCCCGTGGGCCTCCACCTCCCAAATACTTCCCCTGTGGGCCCCGTTTCCCTGAACCCATGACCCGTGGTCCCTGGTTCCCTGACCCCTTCATTCGTAGACCCCCAACTCTCGAACCCGTCGTCCCTGGACCCTTCTTCCCTGCACCCGTCCTCGGAAGGGTCCCCTCCCCTGAACCCTTCACCCGTGGGCCTCCGCCTCCCGGCCCCTTCCCCCGTCAGCCCCCACCTCCTGAGCACTTTCCCCATGGGCCCCGATCCCCTGCACGCTTCTCCCATAGGGCCCCATCACCTGGACTCTTCCACCATGGGCTCCCACCTCCATGTCCCTTTGTCCATCAACCCCCGCCTATGGAGCCCGTCACCCCTGGGCCCCGGTTCCCTGAATGCTTCATTCGTAGACCCCCGCCTCCTGAAGCCTTCACCCCTGGGCCCCAGTTCCCTGAACCCTTCATTCGTAGACCCCCGCCTCCTGAAGCCTTCACCCCTGGGCCCCGGTTCCCTGAACCCTTCCAAAGGGCCCAAACCTCTGGACCCTTCCCCCATGGGCCCCCACCTTGTGGATACAGCACAAGAAGACCCCAAGCCCCTCCACCTTTTATTCATAGGGCCCCAGGCCCTGAACACTTCATCCATGGGCCCCCATCCCCTGGGTCCTTCATCCATAGGTCCCCCTACCCTGGGCCCTTCAATCACGGACCTCCACATCCCGAACACTTTGCCCGTGGACCCCCCTTCCCTGGACCCTTTATCCATGGACCCCGCTTCCCTACACCCTTTACCCGTGAACTCCGCTTCCCTGGACCCTTTATCCATGGGCCCCGCTTCCCTGGACCCTTTACCCGTGGAGCCCAACCTCGTGGCCCCTTCTCCCATGGGCCCCCACCTCCTAAGCACTTTCCCCGTGGGTCCCGGCTCCCTGGACCCTTCTTCTGTAGGGCCCCGACCCCCTGAACACTTCAGCCAGGGGGTCCCCATCTGCTCAGTTGATCCATAGGCCCTATGAGCCATCCCCCTTGTGCCCCCACCCCCAGGACCGTTGACCCTTGGGTTCCCTTTCCCCAGCCTGATCCTCCCCCCAGCAGCCGCAGGGCCCTGTTGCCAGGACCCCCCACCCCCAGGACACTTCCCTCCGAGCCCCCGTCCAGGACCCCTCCCTCTTGAGCTGCCCCCAGCCCCCTTCACCCACAGACTCCGGTGCCCAGGACCCTTCCCCGCCTGGCCCTCACCCCAGCACCCTTCACCCGCACAGCTCCTGCCCCCAGCGCCCCTCGCTCCCCGCAACAGCCCCCGATCCCTCCTGCCACAGGCGCCCGGGCCCCTCCAGCCGCCCTTCCCCTGGCCCCTTCACCCACAGCAGCCTCCCCCGTGCAGCCTGGATGCCCAGAGCTGGTGCCCGAGCCCCTGCAGCCTTCAGGGCAGGGGTGCCCACATTGTCCCTGCGGGGCCGTTTGTCCCGAGTGCCCTGCACCCCTGGGTGCCCACGTGCCGGCGGGTGCCTGCCGGCTGCCCCAGCACGTGCACCCCTCGGGTGCCCTCAGGCAGGTGCCCCGGTGCCTGGGTGCTGGGGTGCGTGTGGGTGCCGGGACACCTGGGTGCGTGGGGGTGCCTGTCCCTAATGTGCCTGCAGGCCGGTACCTGCAAGCCTGGGCCCTTGGGTTCATGCGGGCGCTCGGACGCCTGGGCCCTCGGGTGCGTGTGGGCGCCTGCTGGGGGCACCCCGATGCCAGGGTCCTCGGGTGCCTGCGGGTGTCCAGAGCGAGCAGCGAGCTCACAGACACCCAGGTCTGTGGTGCATGCGGGAGGCCGGAGGCGAGCGTGGAGCTCCTGGGTGCCCAGCGCCCAAGGTTTGCAGGTGCTCGCGCAGAACGTGGCAGTGCCCCTCACCGAGCTTCAGATGAAGTGTCAAGCGGCGCATGGACAACAAGGACAAGAGGAGGATGCCAGGTGAGGCCCCCGAGGCACCCACGGGTGCCCCGAGTCCCTGCTGACACCGCTGGAGTCAGAGGGGAAGAGCAAGGAATGGGGACGGCCAAGGGCACAGGGCAGCTCCCCCAGCAGTGGCAGCACCTGCCGAAAAGGGGCACGGGAGCATCCCTAGGGTGGGCAGCCCAGCCAGATGTTCACCCATGGGTGCCCCCAGATGACTCTGCTGACATGGACAACTGTTCAGAGGAGGAGAGCATCTACTTGGAGCAGGAGGGCAGCAACGATGCTCTGCACGGCAGGTGGGTGCTTTGTGGGTGTTCCACTGCCTGCACGGCACCCACAGGTGCCCCCAGTGGTGCCACCCTGTCACACTGTCCCCCAGGACCTTTTCTACAAGAAAGAGGAGCTGCAGAAAGTGAAGAAGAGGAGGAGGATGCTCCCAGGCTCTGCTTGGACCCAGGTGAGCAGGTGCCTCTCCAGGGTGGAGGTGACAGGGTGCCCGGGGGGTCCTGCTGCAGCCCTGGGTGTTGTGGGTGCCGCAGGAGGAGCTGGGGGCAGTACCCAGGATGCTCCCCCACGTGCCAGGGTGCCAGGTCCTAGAGTTGTCCCCAGGATGTCCCCAGCGGTGCTGGGTCCCCAGGCTGCCCCTGCCTCTGCCCTGACCTACCCCCTCTCCGCAACAGCAACCCAACATCAAGCAGAAATTGTTGGCCTTGCTGAGACACTTGAAAGTGTTGGGTGAGGTAGGGTGTCCCCCCAGGCACCCATGGGTGGCCCTGGGCCCCCAGGCTCCCTGTGGAAAATGGGGCTCTGCAGATGGTCCCAAACACCCCCCAGCTCCCTCTACTCCCAATATTGAGGTGTCCCCAACCTCTCCCAGACATCCCTGGTACTGGGGTGAATCCACCTCCCTTCACCCCCACAGTGTTTTGTTCTCCCCAACCTTTCCCAGATCCTGTCCAGGATTAGGGTGCCCCAAGCTACATTTTCAGCCAATATTGGGGTGTCCCAGTTCCTCCCCAGGATTGCAGTGCCCCCAAATCCCTTCACCCCCAATACTGAGGTTCCCCAATTCCTTCACATCTAATATTGGGTGCCCTAGGACCCCCACCACCTTTTAATATGGATATTGGGATGCTCATCTCCCCCCCAATATGAGGTTCCCCTTTATCCAACATTCTGGGGTACCCCAGACTCCCCTCACTATTGAGGTGCCTCCCATCTGCCTCCCCCCAGTACTGGGGTGCCCCGGGATCTTCTAAGTGCTGGGCTGCCCTCTAATTCCTTCCTCCCATATTGGGGTAGCTCAGACTCCCCCAGTATGGGGGTTCCCCCAGCTCCCTTTAACCCAATAGAAGGGTGAGACCCTCCCATAATGGAGTTCCCCAGGTTCCATCTCCTGATATGGGAGGGAAATGCCCCACTTCCCACTCAGGTTTGGGTTGCTCCCAAATCCCTTCATCCACAATTTTGGGCTACCCTGGGCCACCTCTGTAATGGGATGCCACCAGAAACCTTCATCCCTAATATTAGGAGTCCCCAGAGACCCCCATATTGTTGCCAGACCCCCTAGCCCTGGTGGTTAGTGTTAGAGTGTCCCCAACTTCTGCCAGGCTCCTCCTAATATGGTTCTGCCCCCTGCTCCATTTACACTGGATATTGGGGTGTCCCAGAGCCCTCCCCAGTATTGGGGGTGCCCCAGACTCCCTTCGGCCCAGGTGTTGTTGGGCCCCAGATACTTGCACGGCCAATACTGAGGTGCCCTCGACATCTCCCAGACCCCTCCCTGTAGTGTAGGTGCCCACAGCTCCTTTCACCCAAAATACTGGGGTGTCCCAGATCCCCCCAACATTGGGGTGCCCAAAGCACCCCTGGCTGCCAGTATTGGGGTCCCCTGGAATCCCCCAGTATTGGGGATGCTCCCAGCTGCCTTCACTCAAAAGTTGGGGTGCCCTGACCCTTTTGCCAAGTATGTGGGTGCCCCAAATTCCACCCCCCGCACATATTGGAGTCGCTCCTAGTTTTTTGAGACCCTACCCAATATTTCTCCCTCAAAACAACCAAACAAACAGTATTGGGGTGACCTAGAGAATTTTACCCATAATATTGGGGTATTCTGGACTCACCACCCCAGGTTTGGGTGCCCCCAGCTCCCTTTTCTCCCCAAATGGGGATGTGTAATTTCTCCCCCATATTGGGGTGCCCCAACTGACTGCCCTAACCCCCCCAATGACCTTTCCCTGCACAGGCTGCAGGAGGAGGACCATAAAAAGCTCATGGATTCTGGAGGAATCCCCAAAAAGTTGAAGACCCGAGTGAAAAGCAGCCACGAGGAGCTGACATCAGCCAGGTAAGGGGCAAGCTGGGGTGGAGGGTGCCAGGCAACCGAGGCTGGGGTTTGGGGTAGAGGGGGGGATATGGGTTGAGTTGGGGTCCTTGGCTCCTGAGGTGTGGGGACATTGGGGTTGCAGGAGGAATTTGAGGTCCCTAAAGTGGGATTTGGGATCTCCGAGTGGATAATGGATTTTGGAGTGCGGGAGAAAGGGAGGAAACCGGGTTCCCAAGAGGGCTTGGGGGTCCCTGTCGAGGAAGCAAGAAGGGATCTGTGGGGTTGGGGGAATTTTGCATCTCAGGACAGGGGTCATCTCAGGCCCCTGCGTGTCCTGAGTGGTGCCCTCATTGCCCCAGAGCTGCCAGCGCAGGACAGAGGTGCTCCAGGCGGTGGAGGTGGTGGTGGTGGGTGCACAGAGGGGCACAGCCCCCTGTTGCCTTGTTTCCTGCGGCGGCTGCTGCTGGGCACCCGCCGTGCCGAGTGGCCGGGCTGTCTGCGCTGCCTCCTCGTGCTGCAGGTGCGTCACCTTGGTTGGGGACAGTGCAGGGACGCAGGTGGACACAAGGCATTAGGGGCCACGGGATATTGGGTGGACACATGGGGCATGAGGGACACATGGGAGATTGGGCACAGATGGGATCAGGGACACAGGGGGCATGTGGGATTAGGGATACAGAGGGCAGGGGAAGGAAACATAGAGAACCGAGGACATGCGTGGCATGAAGAACACAGGACATTAGGAACACAGCAGGACCTCGAGGGGACAAGGGCATAGAAGGCACACAAGACTTTGGGGACACATGGGGCATTGGAGAATCAGAGGGTTTACAGGAGATCAGGGAACACGCAGGGCATTGGGAGATGCAGAAGGAAATGGAGATTACAGGACATTTGGGGACACAGGACATGCTGGGACACATTGTCAGGACCAGGACATCAGGGGACACAGAAAATTAAGGACATATGGACATGAGGCACAGAGCACATTAGGGACACACAGGAAAGAGGGGGAATTTGAGGCATAAAGGACACACGGGACACTGGAGAAACATGCGGAATGGGAGGAGATGCAGGAGATCAGGGAACACGCAGGGCATTGAGTGCAAAGAAGTCTTTGGGGAGACATGGGGCACTGGAGACACATGGAGTATCAGAGCACACCACTGAAGGGTCACATAGGACATCAGGGGGCATATGGAGCACGGGTGGACATATGATGCATAAGGGACACAGGATATTAAGGACACATAGGACATTGAGGGGCCTGCCAGGGGAAGGGGACACCCCAGGGATGCAGGACGTCACAGCAGGGATGGGGGCATTGGGGCAGTGATAAGACAGGGACAGGCAGAGTTTCCCCCATCCCTGCCGTGGGCACTATGGTGGTCCGTGGGGTGGTGACACCAGTGTGGGCACAGTGTGGGGACACCCTGGGAGCCACCAGCACTGGCTTCCCGGTTGTCCTCGTCCCCCTGGGTGCCCCCACGGTTGCTGAGTGTGTTGGGGCCCCCACAGGGCTCCCGCCAGGTGCTCCCTGAGCAGCTCAAGCCGCTCTGGGTGTGAGACAGCCCTTCCCGAGAGCATCATTGTGGTAGAGACGGCCGAGCGGCAGGGCCAGGTGAGTGTCGGGGCAGCCCCAGGTCCTGCTGGGAGCGGAGGGACATGGGGACCCTGTCGGGCACATGCTGACCCCTCTGCACAACCACCCCTGTCTGTCCCCAGCTTGTTGGGGACCTGCTGCAGGAGCAGAAGAAGCCACTGGTGGCTGCTGTCAAGCTGCAGGCCGAGCTCTCGGACGTCCTCACCCGCATCCAGCACCAGTGAGTGTCACCGCTGAGTCCCCAGGATTGCTCCAGTCACCCTCAGTAGTTTCCATGTCTCCTCTGTGCCAGGCCTGGTGTGCCCATATTGCCCATGTCCCCTCCATGTCATCGTTGGGGCGGTCGTGGTCCCCATGTCCCCCCTGTGCCATGTTTTGGGTGCCCATGGTCCCCATGACCCCATTGGGTGACCCCACCCACCCCAACATGCCCCAACACTCCATGGGATCCCCAGTGGGTCCCCCCCAACCTGGTACCCCCCTGCACACAGTGGGAGCCACTTTGGGTGCCCACTCACAACCCAACGTGACAACCGCTGGGTCCCCCGTGACCCTGCTCTGGGCCCAAAGGGGACCCCGAGCATCCTTTGCGTGTCCTGAGTGGTGCCCTCGTTGCCCCAGAGCTGCCAGCGCAGGACAGAGGTGCTCCAGGCGGTGGAGGTGGTGGTGGTGGGTGCACAGGGGGGCACAGCCCCCTGTTGCCTTGTTTCCGGCGGCGGCTGCTGCTGGGCACCCGCCGTGCCGAGTGGCCGGGCTGTCTGCGCTGCCTCCTCGTGCTGCAGGTGCATCACCTTGGTCGGGGACAGTGCAGGGATGCGGGGGGGCACAAGGTATTGGGGGCCACGGGATATTGGGTGGACACCTGGGGGATGAGGGACACATGGGAGTTTGGGAGCACATGGTCAGGGACACAGAGGGGACTGGGGACATGTGGGATCAGGGAGACAGAGGGCAGGGAGGGAAACCTAGAGAACTGGGGACATGGCGTGGCATGAAGAGTGCAGGACATTAGGAACACAGCAGGACCTCAAGGGGCCAAGGGCATAGAAGGCACACAAGCCTTTGGGGACACATAGGGCATTGGAGAAACATGCGGAACAGGAGGAGACATAGGAGATCTGGGAACATGCAGGGCATTGAGAGACACAAGAGCTAATGGAGATTACAGGACATAAGAGGACACAAGACATGTGTGCACACATGGATCATTGTCAGGACAGAGGCCATGATGGGATGTACAGAGCATTGGGGATATGGAGGACATGAGGCACAGAGCATATCAGGGATACATAGGAAATGGGGAGAATTTGGGTCATAAGGAACACATTGAGACGCTGGGTGCACAAGGATGATGTGGAACACAAGAGCCATCAGGGAGACAGAACATCAGGGGTTTACAGGATATTTGGGGCCACACGGAGCTTGGGAACACGTTTGCCACCAGGTCCATAGCACATTAGGGACACCCAGGGCATGGGCAGACACGTGGGGAATCAGGGGGACACAGACATCAAGGGACAGCCAGAGCATGAGGGACATGTGGAGCATTAGGGACACAGGACATTAGGGACACATGGGAGATAGGGGGGACATGGGGCACTGGGGACGCATGCAGTATCAGGGACATGTGGGACATTGGTGGGCCACAGAGAACATCGGGGGACATATGAAGCATTGGGTGGACATATGGTGCATCAAGGATACATGGCAAGTTAGAGACATGCAGGACATTCAGTGACTTGCCAGGGGAAGGGGACATGCCAGGGATGCAGGACGTCACAGCAGGGATCGGGGCAGTGGGTCTGTAACAAGACAGGGACAGCCCGAGTTTCCCCTGTCCCAGCCTTGGGCACTATGGTGGTCCGTGGGGTGGTGACACGAGTGTGGGCACAGTGTGGGGACACCCAGGGAGCCACCAGCACTGGCTTCCCGGTTGTCCCCAACTCCCTGGGTGCCCTCGCGGATGCTGAGCGTGTTGGGGCCCCCACAGGGCTCCCACCAGGTGCTCCCTGAGCAGCTCAAGCCGCTCTGGGTGTGAGACAGCCCTTCCCGAGAGCATCCTTGTGGTAGAGACGGCCGAGCGGCAGGGCCAGGTGAGCGTCGGGGCACCCCCTGGTCCTGCTGGGAGCGGGGGGACACGGGGACCCTGTCGGGCACATGCTGACCCCTCTGCACAACCACCCCTGTCTGTCCCCAGCTTGTTGGGGACCTGCTGCAGGAGCAGAAGAAGCCACTGGTGGCTGCTGTCAAGCTGCAGGCCGAGCTCTCGGACGTCCTCACCCACATCCAGCACCAGTGAGTGTCACCGCTGAGTCCCCAGGATTACTCCAGTCACCCTCAGTAGTTTCCACCTCTCCTCTGTGCCAGGCCCGGGGTGCCCATGTTGCCCATGTCCCCTCCATGTCATCGTTGGGGCGGTCGTGGTCCCCATGTCCCCCCTGTGCCATGTTTTGGGTGCCCATGGTCCTGATGACCCCACTGGGTGACCCCACCCACCCCAAAATGCCCCAATGCTCCATGGGATCCCCAGTAGGTCCCTCCCAACCTGGTACCCCCCCGCACACAGTGGGAGCCGCTTTGGGTGCCCACTCCCAACCCAACAGGAGAACCGCTGGGTTCCCCCGTGACCCTGCTCTGGGCCCAAAGGGGACCCCAAGCGTACCCTGCGTGTCCTGAGTGGTGCCCTCGTTGCCCCAGAGCTGCCAGCGCAGGACAGAGGTGCTCCAGGCGGTGGAGGTGGTGGTGGTGGGTGCACAGGGGGGCACAGCCCCCTGTTGCCTTGTTTCCCGTGGCGGCAGCTGCTGCTGGGCACCCGCTGTGCCGAGTGGCCGGGCTGTCTGCGCTGCCTCCTCGTGCTGCAGGTGCGTCACCTTGGTCGGGGACAGTGCAGGGACGCGGGGGGGCACAAGGCATTGGGGGCCACGGGATATTGGGTGGACACCTGGGGCATGAGGGACACATGGGAGATTGTGCACAGATGGGATCAGGGACACAGGGGGCATGTGGGATTAGGGATACAGAGGACAGGGGAGGGAAACATAGAGAACCGAGGACATGTGTGGCATGAAGAACGCAGGACATTAGGAACACAGCAGGACCTTGAGGGGACAGGGGCATAGAATTCACATAAGACTTCGGGTGTGGGAATATATAGGATAAAAGGTTCATGAAGGGAACCTGTTGAAGATTTCAAAACTAGGACTGAGGAACTGCTGGTGAAGCAGAGGAGATCCAGGATTGGTCACTGGGATGCTGACGCTCCAGGATTGGTGGGTTAAGATGTGTGAAGGTTATATAAATACCCAACCCTGGTTGGGTATTTATACCAACCCTTCAGCCTTTGGCTGAAGACCATTGGCCCATCAATTACTCTACAGTGCTTATAACCTACTTTCCAAAGGAACTTCGTAGCATATGACAGTTTTCCTCTGCCTGAATTCGTGACACTTCCGAGGATCCTCACCTCCCTCAGCCTCACAAACCTCAGCTTCTTCTGACGATGATGATTCTATAAAATGAAATAAAATGGCAGAAAGTGATGTTTCACCTGTTTATAACTCCAGAAAGCAGTTTCAAGTGTCTTTTCTCAATGCATAGTACAAGGGAAACACACACAGTAGGTTTTTTCAGGATACAAAGTGACAAGAGGGTAGTGATACAAAGTGACAAGAGTGACAAGAGGACAAGCTGCTTCAACAGCAGCTCCTGCAGGGGCACAAGACTACTTAAGATGACGTGCAATGCAGGCACAGCAACAAATACACAGAAAGCAGCCACCAGGAAATGTGGTTTAGAAATTAGAAGGCTTCAAAACCCTGAAAAGGTAACTCTGGATGTGCCTTTTAATCAGTGAATATTCTAAAATGGGCTTTAAGTCGACTTAAGAAAATGCTTACATGCTACATTTGCCTTTCACAGCTGACTAAACTACACGATACAGGACATTCTTTGTAAAGTGAGGGGATTTTAAGAAAAAAATACGGGTCAGGAGGAATCAAAGTTGGAGTCACGCCACACTGACAAACACACGGAGGCATTCTACAGTGCATTTTATAGGCTGTAACTTAACTGAGCTTTCCAAACTTTTTTTTTTTTCCCCCATGATCAGAAACTTAACTTAGGAACGAAGGCTGAAAGGACAGACAGCTTGGTTGTGCCTATGTGATGAGAGGCATCGGGCAGTCTGTTTGCCTCTTTAATCCCCAGTCACAATTTTCAGTAAGTTTTGAAGTGAATACCCAAGACCTAGTAAGTCTGTAAACAGTTTGTCCATTCAAAAATTGCTAAAAAGCAATTCAGGAAGCATGGTGTAAGATGCATATGGTGGCATTTCAGTGCAGCTTCACATTTTCTAAAGATGAAATTTCCACCACCCTTGGAGAATACTTGTGGGAGTGCTTGTGTTGTGAATGAAGTTCTTATTCCACTGCTATAAAATTGATCTTACTAGTGTTTATTTACATAGGAAGGTTCTTATAATGCATTCAGTTTTAATATTCTTCCCTTTCAGTTTTTGCATTGTAACAAAAATTTACTCAGCTCTGTAATTTCATTCCAAGTTAAACCACCGAAAATCAGTGAAACCTGCCAAACTTCCACGTTTCATTTAACTATCTATTCTCACAACAGCTTCAGTTGACTTTGGCCAGTGAATTCCAAACTTTGGGAGCTAAGTGCAATAGAAGGGCAAGGGTTGACCAAGTGCAACCCTCATCTAGAAGCCAGCCTCAATGGAGATCCTGGAGATCCTTCCAGGTTGCTGTTACTCACCTTCTTCCGCTTCCTCATTGCTTTTGTCCTCATCTGCTGTCAGGTCTGGGGATTGCGTCCGTAAAGAAAGAGGATGGGGAGAGAAGGGAGAAAAGAATCTCTGCATTCGTTTGTCAAGAGTAGTTTATCACTGCAAATGCGCAAGTGTGCAGATAAGATCTCAGCAATCAATAGAAAGAGAGATCCCAAGACAGGTCGGAAAAGAGGTAGGATTTTTGTAAGAGCGGATGACCTTCTCTGGAAAAGTCACTCTGCTTCTAGAGTGCTGACATTAAAGTTAATGTAATCACGGTTCCTTTGTAGAGTTTTAGCTGCAGATTTAGCACAGCACCATTCACTGTATATGCTATTGCACTTCCTTTTTAAAGGTATTAATTGACCAGACATAGGAAACATAGGAATATATTTCCTGGTAAAGTTAAATTCCATGTCAAATGAAAGGGATGGAAGTTCATCTGAGGACGATGACACATCTGAAGGTGGTGGAATCATTTCTCCAGCTGACATTGAACTGTCTTCAATGAACTAGTGTCTTGAAGAAGGTTCCTAAGAAAAGAAGGAAATTTAAATTCTACCCGGTAACTGCAGAGACCCGGGGTCTGAGCCGTCCAAAGCTGAGTGTCCAAGGCCAGAGCACAGGGACCCAGAGTGCACGTCTGTTTGATCTAGAGGTATATACACATATACACACATAGACACGTTGTCTGGATGCATGAAAACCTGCTCGGCTTCAAAACAGAGCCAGGGAAAAAACTTCAGCACCTCCATAGGGCCACCAGGTTCCACCACTCCTGACAAACTTCCAAACAAGGAGCAACATTTAAAGGAGGGGTTTATTTATCAGCACACAACCAATTTAAGCAACTAAAAACCCTCTAGTTCTGCTGTGTGAACCGTGCAAGCTGGTGACTACCAAAATTTTGGATTTTCCCGACAGCCACAGGAGCTGTGGCTCCTCATGGATTTTGGTGGTAAGATGGGGGAAGGTACTGGAGGACATCCCACACCTCCCTATCTGTCTTTTTCCTTTCTTCAGATTTCTGTTTCCCTTTTTCTCCTCTCTCTTTTGTTACATAGATTCCTCTAGATGTTGCCCTTAACCATACAGACGCACATTCTTTCTTGATGAGACCCTTCTCAGTATCATGAGATACTGGCACAAAACCTGACAAAGACGAGGATCGTCGTCCGACCCTACAGGGGACCACCTAAATCCCCTTGGTAACTTATATTCTGGCCAAACAAAACAACAATATTTTATCATTTGTTCCTTGGTTATTTCTGGGGGAATGCACAAGTTATGCCAAACCCTCAACAGTCTCCCCAAGGGACTATATGGGGATAAGTCGAGGTTGTCATTCCTTTTCCCAACATCCTCTCTTGGCTTCCCTCTGCTGCCCTCCCTGGGCGTCCATGTTGGGGTCGTCACCCCTTTTGCTCCCCACTGTCCCGTAGTACTCACCAGTGAGATTTCAATGGTCCTTTCTGTCAGACTTGGTCCTTTCCATCGGACTTAGAGCTACCCGGAGGTCCTTTCCATCGGACCTAGTCCTTTCCGTCGGACTTAGTAGTCCTTTCCCTCAGACTACTTGAGGACCACCTGGTCCTACCTATGGATCCCCCTGATCCATTGCTCCTAGCGGTCCTTACCGTTGGACCTAGTCCTTTCTGTCGGACTACTTGAAGAGCCCCTCCCGGTCCTACCTGCTTAACCCCCTGATCCGCTTCTCGTCTGTCTCTGGGCAGTCTTGGGAGCCCAATCAGTCATTCGGTGCCTGCCGTTGAAGGGAGTCGATCACCAAAAGCTTTGGTGAGGCACGCCGTCAACCCTGATCGCCTTCTGCCATTCCCGGAAGGTGGAAGGATCCCGGAAGAGCCCCCAGTTGGGCGGAAAATCTCTCTGTCAAGAACTGAATGTCCAAAAAGGAGACAGAGGAGTCCTAAAACTTTATTCAAATAAAGGGAGAGTCCACCAGGCATATCCCTGGGGGGTCTCTCAAATTGCTGGGGGACGCAGCCCCCCTTTTATCCTAATTTCCCGACCGAGGGACGCCCTCTCCTTTTCCCCATTGGCCAACGTACTCAGAAGTTACAGCCTTCCCGGCCCGCCTACACCAAACTCCGGCCTCCCGCCAACTGTTCTCACCTGAGCTCGCCAATTCCTTTGTCCCCCTTGCTGAAGAATGTGGGGGAATTGCCCTATTTCCCTCCTTTGTAAAGGCCCCCACCTCCTTGCAGATGGCTCTTTTTGTCCCACTCGCTCATGGCTCCACTCAGTCTCCCCTCCCTTTGTCCTGCTCTTCAGCCAAACTGTGGAGAAATCCCCTTATTGATGAATACATAAACTTGAGCATTCCGCTCAATACCATCCCACAAGTATTCTCCAAGGGTGGTGGAAATTTCGCCTTTAGAAAATGTGAAGCTGCACTGAAATGCCACCATATACATCTTACACCATGCTTCCTGAATTGCTTTTTAGCGATTTTTGAATGGACAAACTGTTTACAGACTTGGGTATTCACTTCAAAACTTACTGAAAATTGTGACTGGGGATTAAAGAGGCAAACAGACTGCCCGATGCCTCTCATCACACAGGCACAACCAAGCTGTCTGTCCTTTCAGCCTTCGTTCCTAAGCTAAGTTTCTGATCATGGGGGAAAAAGAAAAAAAAAAAAAAAAGTTTGGAAAGCTCAGTTAAGTTACAGCCTATAAAATGCACTGTAGAATGCCTCCGTGTGTTTGTCAGTGTGACGTGACTCCAACTTTGATTCCTCCTGACCCGTATTTTTTTCTTAAAATCTCCTCACTTTACAAAGAATGTCTTGTATCGTGTAGTTTAGTCAGCTGTGAAAGGCAAATGTAGCGTGTAAGCATTTTCCTAAGTCGACTTAAAGCCCATTTTAGAATATTCACTGATTAAAAGGCACTTCCAGAGTTACCTTTTCAGGGTTTTGAAGCCTTCTAATTTCTAAACCACATTTCCTGGTGGCTGCTTTCTGTGTATTTGTTGCTGTGCCTGCATTGCACGTCATCTTAAGTAGTCTTGTGCCCCTGGAGGAGCTGCTGTTGAAGCACACAGCAATCCTTATTGCCTCCTTTTGCTGGTAACTTGAATTCTTCGTTTGGGATGCTGAACACTTCATTTTGTGAGCAGGCTAGAAAGTTGCCTTCGTAGCTTCCTGCTTAGGTCCAAATTCCGTTTTTTTTCAAAGTAGAGCAGAAAAATTGGATCTTTTGTGTATATGCAGTGCCTTGATAAAGTTTCTATACAGGCACAAAGTACATGCAAGACAGGTGCTTTGCATATTTGTGACTGATTTTCTTGGTTCTTTTAAGCAGGGAAACTTGATGCATGCTTCCAAGAAGAATGAAGCTGCTGAAAAAGCTTATGCAACTCAGGTGATAGGTTAATTCTGGCTTTAAACTATCTTTACTGCTCACAGAAGTGAGCTAACTACTGGATAATTTCCATGTGTGCATAATTCCCTATTGCCATTGGGGTTACAAGCCAGAGGGATGGATGTCAGGGCTGGGCTGGGCTGGGCTGAGCTCAGGACAGATGCTCAGAAAAATGAAGGAACACATTCACAACATGCTCACAACCAAACACAAATAAAAGGCAACAGATGCCACAGACAGGTGGGAAGTCAAGTAAATGGGCAGTATTACTCAGCATGGGAAACAGTGCTCTTGCTACAGCAATAGTGGGGCAGTTTTCCTGGGTTTGTGCAGCACAGCAAGAATTTTCAGGAAGGGAGATGTGCATGAGAGCTCCTCTGAAGTGTATCCTCCTGCTGTAGTTACAGAATCATCATCATCGTCAGAAGCAGCTGATGTTCGTGATGCTGAGGAAGGTGAGGATCCTCGGAAGCGTTACGGCCTCAGGCAGAGGAAAACTGTCATATGCTACCAAGCTCCTTTGGAAAGTAGGTTATGTGCACAGGTACTCTCCAGGGCTAAATGATTGCATATAAATGAGATACAATTTCTTGAATATATTTATATACACAGACACACTCAACTTTGATTTAAATTTCTTCTGCAAGTGCATTTTGCTGCATTTATTGCATGCATGTAACCTGTGTACATTGCATTTCTTTGCCACTTCAGTTGCTCACTGCCATTTCTGTCAATGTCCCATTACAAAAGGGCTGCTAAAAGGTCACTTCAGAAGGTCTACTTTTTATAAATCTGTTTCTACTTGTAGTTTAGTTTATAATGACTTCTTTCTTTCATTGCACTGTTTTATCAAAAACTTAACCTTTAAGTTTTGTTATTTCCATATCCAAACTTACTGATTTTAATTTAAAGATCTCCACTGAGAAGTATAAAAAGAAAGATATATGTACATATCCTTCAAAGAAAAGTCATAAACCCAACATGGTACTCTTACCCTCTTGTCACTTTGTGTCCTAAAAAAACCTACTGTGTGTGTTTCCCTTGTACTATGCATTGAGAAAAGACACTTGAAACTGCTTTCTGGAGTTATAAACAGGTGAAACATCACTTTCTGCCATTTTATTTCATTTTATACAATCATCATCGTCAGAAGAAGCCGAGGTTTGTGATGCTGAGGGAGGTGAGGATCCTCGGAAGTGTCACGAATTCAGGCAGAGGAAAACTGTCGTATGCTACAAAGTTCCTTTGGAAAGTAGGTTATAAGCACTGTAGAGTAGTTGATGGGCCAATGGTCTTCAGCCAAAGGCTGAAGGGTTGGTATAAATACCCAACCAGGGTTGAGTATTTATATAACCTTCACACATCTTAACCCACCAATCCTGGAGCGTCAGCATCCCAGTGACCAATCCTGGATCTCCTCTGCTTCACCAGCAGTTCCTCAGTCCTAGTTTTGCAATCTTCAACAGGTTCCCTTCAGGAACCTTTTATCCTTTATATTCCCACACCCGAAGTCTTATGTGAATTCTATGCCCCTGTCCCCTCGAGGTCCTGCTGTGTTCCTAATGTCCTGCGTTCTTCATGCCACGCATGTCCTCGGTTCTCTATGTTTCCCTCCCCTGCCCTCTGTATCCCTAATCCCACATGCCCCCTGTGTCCCTGATCCCATCTGTGCCCAATCTCCCATGTGTCCCTCATGCCCCATGTGTCCACCCAATATCCCGTGGCCCCCAATGCCTTGTGTCCCCCCGCATCCCTGCACTGTCCCCGACCAAGGTGACGCACCTGCAGCACGAGGAGGCAACGCAGACCGCCTGGCCACTCGGCACGGCGGGTGCCCAGCAGCAGCTGCCGCAGGAAACAAGGCAACAGGGGGCTGTGCCCCCCTGTGCACCCACCACCACCACCTCCACCACCTGGAGCACCTCTGTCCTGCGCTGGCAGCTCTGGGGCAACGAGGGCACCACTCAGGACACGCAGGGGACGCTCGGGGTCCCCTTTGGGCCCAGAGCAGGGTCACGGGGGAACCCAGCGGTTCTCCTGTTGGGTTGGGAGTGGGCACCCAAAGTGGCTCCCACTGTGTGCGGGGGGGTACCAGGTTGGGGGGGACCCACTGGGGATCCCATGGAGCGTTGGGGCATGATGGGGTGGGTGGGGTCACCCAGTGGGGTCATCAGGACCATGGGAACCCAAAACATGGCACAGGGGGGACCTGGGGACCACGACCGCCCCAACGATGACATGGAGGGGACATGGGCAACATGGGCACCCCAGGCCTGACACAGAGGAGAGGTGGAAACTACTGATGGTGACTGGAGTAATCCTGGGGACCCAGCGGTGACACTCACTGGTGCTGGATGCGGGTGAGGACGTCCGAGAGCTCCGCCTGCAGCTTGACAGCAGCCACCAGTGGCTTCTTCTGCTCCTGCAGCAGGTTCCCCAACAAGCTGGGGACAGACAGGGGTGGTTGTGCAGTGGGGTCAGCATGTGCCCAGCAGGGTCCCCGTGTCCCCCCGCTCCCAGCAGGACCAGGGGGTACCCCGACGCTCACCTGGCCCTGCCGCTCGGCCGTCTCTACCACAACGATGCTCTCGGGAAGGGCTGTCTCACACCCAGAGCTGCTTGAGCTGCTCAGGGAGCACCTGGCGGGAGCCCTGTGGGGGCCCCAACACGCTCAGCAACCGTGGGGGCACCCAGGGGGACGAGGACAACCGGGAAGCCAGTGCTGGTGGCTCCCAGGGTGTCCCCACACTGTGCCCACACCGGTGTCACCACCCCACGGACCACCATAGTGCCCAAGGCTGGGACAGGGGAAACGCTGCCTGTCCCTGTCTTGTTACAGACCCACTGCCCCGATCCCTGCTGTGACGTCCTGCATCCCAGGCACGTCCCCTTCCCCGGGCATGTCACTGAATGTCCTGCGTGTCTCTAACTTGCCATGTGTCCTTGATGCACCATATATCCACCCAATGCTTCATATGTCCCCCGATGTTCTCTGTGGCCCACCAATGTCCCACATGTCCCTGATACTGCATGTGTCCCCAGTGCCCCATGTCCCCCCTATTTCCCATGTGTCCCTAATGTCCTGTGTCCCTAATGCTCCACATGTCCCTCATGCTCTGGCTGTCCCTTGATGTCTGTGTCCCCCTGATTCCCCATGTGTCTGCCCATGCCCTGGGTGTCCCTAATGTGCTATGTACCTGGTGGCAAACGTGTTCCCAAGCTCCATGTGGCCCCAAATATCCTGTGAACCCCTGATGTTCTGTCTCCCTGATGGCCCTTGTGTTCCACATCATCCTTGTGCACCCAGCGTCTCAATGTGTTCCTTAAGACCCAAATTCTCCCAATTCCCTATGTATCCCTAATATACTCTGTGCCTCATGTCCTCCATATCCCCAATGCTCTGTACATCCCATCATGGCCTCTGTCCTGACAATGATCCATGTGTCCACACGTGTCTTGTGTCCTCTTATGTCCTGTAATCTCCATTAGCTCTTGTGTCTCTCAATGCCCTGCATGTTCCCAGATCTCCTATGTCTCCTCCTGTTCCCCATGTTTCTCCAATGCCCTATGTGTCCCCAAAGGCTTGTGTGCCTTCTATGCCCTTGTCCCCTCGAGGTCCTGATGTGTTCCTCATGTCCTGCACTCTTCATGCCACGCATGTCCCCAGTTCTCTAGGTTTCCCTCCCTGCCCTCTGTCTCCCTGATCCCACATGTCCCCAGTCCCCTCTGTATCCCTGACCATGTGCTCCCAATCTCCCATGTGTCCCTCATCCCCCATGTGTCTACCCCATATCCCGTGGCCCCCAATGCCTTGTGTATCCCCACGTCCCTGCACTGTCCCCGACCAAGGTGACGCACCTGCAGCACGAGGAGGCAGCGCAGACAGCCCGGCCACTCGGCACGGCGGGTGCCCAGCAGCAGCCGCCGCAGGAAACAAGGCAACAGGGGGCTGTGCCCCCCTGTGCACCCACCACCACCACCTCCACCACCTGGAGCACCTCTGTCCTGCGCTGGCAGCTCTGGGGCAACGAGGGCACCACTCAGGACACGCAAAGGATGCTTGGGGTCCCCTTTGGGCCCAGAGCAGGGTCACGGGGGACCCAGCGGTTGTCACGTTGGGTTGGGAGTGGGCACCCAAAGTGGCTCCCACTGTGTGCAGGGGGGTACCAGGTTGGGGGGGACCCACTGGGGATCCCATGGAGTGTTGGGGCATGTTGGGGTGGGTGGGGTCACCCAATGGGGTCATGGGGACCATGAGCACCCAAAACATGGCACAGGGGGGACCTGGGGACCACGACCGCCCCAACGATGACATGGAGGGGACATGGGCAATATGGGCACCCCAGGCCTGGCACAGAGGAGACACAGAAACTACTGAGGGTGACTGGAGTAATCCTGGGGACCCAGCGGTGACACTCACTGGTGCTGGATGCGGGTGAGGACGTCCGAGAGCTCGGCCTGCAGCTTGACAGCAGCCACCAGGGGCTTCTTCTGCTCCTGCAGCAGGTCCCCAACAAGCTGGGGACAGACAGGGGTGGTTGTGCAGAGGGGTCAGCACGTGCCCGGCAGAGTCCCCGTGTCCCCCTGCTCCCAGCAGGACCCGGGGGTGCCTCGACGCTCACCTGGCCCTGCTGCTCGGCCGTCTCTACCACAACGATGCTCTCGGGAAGGGCTGTCTCACACCCAGAGCTGCTTGAGCTGCTCAGGGAGCACCTGGCGGGAGCCCTGTGGGGGCCCCAACATGCTCAGCAACCGTGGGGGCACCCAGGGGGACGAGGACAACCGGGAAGCCAGTGCTGGTGGCTCCCAGGGTGTCCCCACACTGTGCCCACACTGGTGTCACCACCCCACGGACCACCATAGTGCCCACGGCAGGGATGGGGGAAACTCTGCCTGTCCCTGTCTTATCACTGCCGTGCTGTCTCCATCCCTGCTGTGACGTCCTGCATCCCTGGGCTGTCCCCTTCCTCTGGCAGGCCCCTCAATGTCCTATGTGTCCTTAATATCCTGTGTCCCTTATACATCATATGTCCACCCATGCTCCATATGCCCCCTGATGTCCTACGTGACCCTTCAGTGGTGTGCTCTGATACTCCATGTGTCTCCAGTGCCCCATGTCTCCCCAAAGACTTCTTTGCACTCAATGCCCTGCGTGTTCCCTGATCTCCTGCATCTCCTCCCATTCCGCATGTTTCTCCAGTGTCCCCTGTGTCCTTTATGCCTCAAATTCCCCCTCTTTCCTGTGTGTCCCTAATGTGCTCTGTGCCTCATGTCCATATGTCCTTAATTTTCTGTGTCCCCTGATGTCCTGGTCCTGACAATGTGTCCCAGCATGTCCTGTGTCCCCAAATGTCCTGTAATCTCCATTTCCTTCTGCATCTCCAAATGCCCTGCGTGTTCCCTGATCTCCTGTAAACCCTGTGATTCCCCAATGCCCCATGTGTCCCCAAAGTCTTGTGTGCCTTCTATGCCCTTGTCCCCTCGAGGTCCTGATGTGTTCCTAATGTCCTGCGTTCTTCATGCCACGCATGTCCTCGGTTCTCTATGTTTCCCTCCCCTGCCCTCTGTATCCCTAATCCCACATGCCCCCTGTGTCCCTGATCCCATCTGTGCCCAATCTCCCATGTGTCCCTCATCCCCCAGGTGTCCACCCAATATCCCGTGGCCCCCAATGCCTTGTGTCCCCCCATGTCCCTGCACTGTCCCCGACCAAGGTGACGCACCTGCAGCACGAGGAGGCAGCGCAGACAGCCCGGCCACTCGGCACGGCGGGTGCCCAGCAGCAGCCGCCGCAGGAAACAAGGCAACAGGGGGCTGTGCCCCCCTGTGCACCCACCACCACCACCTCCACCGCCTGGAGCACCTCTGTCCTGCGCTGGCAGCTCTGGGGCAACGAGGGCACCACTCAGGACACGCAGGGGCCTGAGATGACCCCTGTCCTGAGATGCAAAAATCCCCCCAACTCCACAGATCCCTTCTTGCTTCCTTGACAGGGACCCCCAAGCCCTCTTGGAAACCCAGTTTCCTCCCTTTCTCCCGCACTCCAAAATCCCTTATCCATTCGGGGACCCCAAATCCCACTTTAGGGGCCCCAAATTCCTCCTGCAACCCCAATGTCCCCACACCTCAGGAGCCAAGGACCCCAACTCAACCCATATTCCCCCCTCTACCCCAAACCCCAGCCTCAGTTGCCTGGCACCCTCCACCCCAGCTTGCCCCTTACCTGGCTGATGTCAGCTCCTCGTGGCTGCTTTTCACTCGGGTCTTCAACTTTTTGGGGATTCCTCCAGAATCCATGAGCTTTTTATGGTCCTCCTCCTGCAGCCTGTGCAGGGAAAGGTCATTGGGGGGGTTAGGGCAGTCAGTTGGGACACCCCAATATGGGGGAGAAATTACGCATCCCCATTTGGGGAGAAAAGGGAGCTGGGGGCACCCAAACCTGGGGTGGTGAGTCCAGAATACCCCAATATTATGGGTAAAATTCTCTAGGTCACCCCAATACTGTTTGTTTGGTTGTTTTGAGGGAGAAATATTGGGTAGGGTCTCAAAAAACTAGGAGCGACTCCAATATGTGCGGGGGGTGGAATTTGGGGCACCCACATACTTGGCAAAAGGGTCAGGGCACCCCAACTTTTGAGTGAAGGCAGCTGGGAGCATCCCCAATACTGGGGGATTCCAGGGGACCCCAATACTGGCAGCCAGGGGTGCTTTGGGCACCCCAATGTTGGGGGGATCTGGGGCACCCCAGTATTTTGGGTGAAAGGAGCTGTGGGCACCTGCACTACAGGGAGGGGTCTGGGAGATGTCGAGGGCACCTCAGTATTGGCCGTGCAAGTAGCTGGGGCCCAACAATACCTGGGCCGAAGGGAGTCTGGGGCACCCCCAATACTGCGGAGGGCTCTGAGACACCCCAATATCCAGTGTAAATGGAGCAGGGGGCAGATCCATATTAGGAGGAGCCTGGCAGAAGTTGGGGACACCCTAACACTAGGGGTGTACAGAGTGGGGGGGGATCACCGATGCTGGGGGGAGTCTGTGGCACCCCACAACTGAGGGGAAAGGGGCCTGGGGGCACCCTCAAAACTGCAGGGCTCTGCGGTAACCCAGGACAGGGGTGAAAAGAGTTGAGGGAACCACCAGGGCTAGGGGGCTCTGGCAACAATATGGGGGTCTCTGGGGACTCCTAATATTAGGGATGAAGGTTTCTGGTGGCATCCCATTACAGAGGTGGCCCAGGGTAGCCCAAAATTGTGGATGAAGGGATTTGGGAGCAACCCAAACCTGAGTGGGAAGTGGGGCAATTCCCTCCCATATCAGGAGATGGAACCTGGGGAACTCTATTATGGGAGGGTCTCACCCTTCTATTGGGTTAAAGGGAGCTGGGGGAACCCCGATACTGGGGGAGTCTGAGCTACCCCAATATGGGAGGAAGGCATTAGAGGGCAGCCCAGCACTTAGAAGATCCCGGGGCACCCCAGTACTGGGGGGAGGCAGATGGGAGGCACCTCAATAGTGAGGGGAGTCTGGGGTACCCCAGAATATTGGATAAATGGGAACCTCATATTGGGGGAGAGATGAGCATCCCAATATAAATATTAAAAGGTGCTGGCGGTCCTAGGGCACCCAATATTAGATGTAAAGGGATGGGAGCACCTCAGTATTGGGGGTGAAGGGATTTGGGGGCACTGCAATCCTGGGGAGGAACTGGGACACCCCAATATTGGCTGAAAATGTAGCTTGGGGCACCCCAATCCTGGACAGGGTCTGGGAAAGGTTGGGGAGAACAAAACACTGTGGGGGTGAAGGGAGGTGGATTCACCCCAGTACCAGGGGTGTCTGGGAGAGGTTGGGGACACCTCAATATTGGGAGTAGAGGGAGCTGGGGGGGTGTTTGGGACCATCTGCAGAGCCCCATTTTCCACAGGGAGCCTGGGGGCCCAGGGCCACCCATGGGTGCCTGGGAGGACACCCTCCCTCACCCGACTCTTTGAAGTGTCTCAGCAAGGCCAACAATTTCTGCTTGATGTTGGGCTGCTGTTGCGGAGATGGGGTAGGTCAGGCAGAGGCAGGGGCAGCCTGGGGACCCAGCACCACTGGGGACATCCTGGGGACAACTCTAGGACCTGGCATCCTGGCACGTGGGGGAGCATCCTGGGTACTGCCCCCAGCTCCTCCTGCGGCACCCACAACACCCAAGGCTGCAGCAGGACCCTCCGGGCACCCTGTCACCTCCACCCTGGAGAGGCACCTGCTCAACTGGGTCCAAGCAGAGCCTGGGAGCGTCGTCCTCCTCTTCTTCACTTTCTGCAGCTCCTCTTTCTTGTAGAAAAGGTCCTGGGGGACAGTGTGACAGGGTGGCACCACTGGGGGCACCTGTGGGTGCCGTGCAGGCAGTGGGACACCCATCAAGCACCCACCTGCTGTGCAGAGCATCGTTGCTGCCCTCCTGCTCCAAGTAGATGGTCTCCTCCTCTGAACAGTTGTCCATGTCAGCAGAGTCATCTAGGGGCACCCATGGGTGAACATCTGGCTGGGCTGCCCACCCTAGGGATGCTCCCGTGCCCCTTTTCGGCAGGTGCTGCCACTGCTGGGGGAGCTACCCTGTGCCCTTGGCCATCCCCATTCCTTGCTCTTCCCCTCTGACTCCAGCGGTGTCAGCGGAGACTCGGGGCACCCGTGGGTGCCTCGGGGGCCTCACCTGGCATCCTGCTCTTGTCCTTGTTGTCCATGCGCCGCTTGACACTTCATCTGAAGCTCAGTGAGGGGCACTGCCACGTTCTGCGTGAGCACCTGCAAACCTTGGGCGCTGGGCACCCAGGAGCTCCACGCTCGCCTCCGGCCTCCCGCATGCACCACAGACCTGGGTGTCTGCGAGCTCGCTGCTCGCTCTGGACACCTGCAGGCACCCGAGGACATCGGGGTGCCCCCCAGCAGGCGCCCACACGCACCTGAGGGCCCAGGCATCCGGGCACCCACATGAACGCAAGGGCCCAGGCTTGCAGGTACCGCCCTGCAGGCACACTGGGGACAGGCACCCCCACGCACCCAGGTGTCCCGGCACTCACACGCACCCCAGCACCCAGGCACCGGGGCACCTGCCTGAGGGCACCCGAGGGGCGCACGCGCCGGGGCAGCCGGCAGGCACCCGCCGGCACGTGGGCACCCAGGGGTGCAGGGCACTCGGGACACACGGCCCCGCAGGGACAATGTGGGCACCCCTGCTCTGAAGGCTGCAGGGGCTCGGGCACCAGCTCTGGGCATCCAGGCTGCACGGGGGAGGCTGCTGTGGGTGAAGGGGCCAGGGGAAGGGCGGCTGGAGGGTCCCGGGCGCCTGTGGCAGGAGGGATCGGGGGCTGTTGCGGGGAGCGAGGGGCGCTGGGGGCAGGAGCTGTGCGGGTGAAGGGTGCTGGGGTGAGGGCCAGGCGGGGAAGGGTCCTGGGCACCGGAGTCTGTGGGTGAAGGGGGCTGGGGGCAGCTTAAGGGGGAGGGGTCCTGGACAGGGGCTGGGAGGGAAGTGTCCTGGGGGTGGGGGGTCCTGGCAACAGGGCCCTGCGGCTGCTGGGGGGAGGATCAGGCTGGGGAAAGGGAACCCAAGGGTCAACGGTCCTGGGGGTGGGGGCACAAGGGGGATGGCTCATAGGGCCTATGGATCAACTGAGCAGATGGGGACCCCCTGGCTGAAGTGTTCAGGGGGTCGGGGCCCTACGGAAGAAGGGTCCAGGGAGCCGGGACCCACGGGGAAAGTGCTTAGGAGGTGGGGGCCCATGGGGGAAGGGGCCGCGAGGTTGGGCTCCACGGGTAAAGGGTCCAGGGAAGCGGGGTCCATGGATAAAGGGTCCAGGGAAGGGGGGTTCACAGGTAAAGGGTCTAGGGAAGCGAGGTCCACGGATAAAGGGTCCGGGGAAGCGGGGTCCATGGATAAAGAGTCCAGGGAAGGGGGGTCCACGGGCAAAGTGTTCGGGATGTGGAGGTCCGTGAGTGAAGGGCCCAGGGTAGGGGGACCTACGGATGAAGGACCCAGGGGCTGGGGGCCCATGGATGAAGTGTTCAGGGCCTGGGGCCCTATGAATAAAAGGTGGAGGGGCTTGGGGTCTTCTTGTGCTGTATCCACAAGGTGGGGGCCCATGGGGGAAGGGTCCAGAGGTTTGGGCCCTTTGGAAGGGTTCAGGGAACCGGGGCCCAGGGGTGAAGGCTTCAGGAGGCGGGGGTCTACGAATGAAGGGTTCAGGGAACCGGGGCCCAGGGATGACGGGTTCCATAGGCGGGGGTCGATGGATAAAGGGACGTGGAGGTGGGAGCCCATGGGGGAAGGGTCCAGGTGATGGGGCCCTATGGGAGAAGCGTGCAGGGGATCGGGGCCCATGGGGAAACTGCTCAGGAAGTGGGGCCTGACGGGGGAAGGGGTCAGGAGGTGGAGGCCCACGGGTGAAGGGTTCAGGGGAGGGGACCCTTCCAAGGACGGGCGCAGGGAAGAAGGGTCCAGGGACAACGGGTTCGAGAGTTGGGGGTCTACGAATGAAGGGGTCAGGGAACCAGGGACCACGGGTCATGGGTTCAGGGAAACGGGGCCCACGGGGGAAGTATTTGGGAGGTGGAGGCCCACGGGGTAAGGGTGCTGATGGGGGGGGACCCTTAGTGATGGGTACGGGAGTTTTGCGCCCGTGAGAATTGGGTCCTGTAGGTTGGGGAATACAAGTTGTGGGCTCTGGGGTCTGGGGTCCACGGGGGATCATTACTGGGGGCGGGGGTCCACGGGTGAAGGGTCCAGGGCAGGGGGCACCACAGAAGGAGGACCCAGGGAAGTAGGACCCATGGGTGAAGGGTTTGACAGTTGTGGGCCCATGGGGAAAGGGGCCGGGAGGCAGGGGTCCACGAATGAAGGGTCGAGGGGAACAGGGTCTTTGGGTAAAGCATCCTGCAGGTTGGGGCCTTCGGGTGAAGGGTTCAGGGGAGGGGACCCTTCTGAGGATGGGCGCAGGGAAGAAGGGTCCAGGGACGACGGGTTCACGAGTTGGGGGTCTATGAATGAAGGGGTCAGGAAACCAGGGACCACGGGTCATAGGTCCAGGGAAACGGGGCCCACAGGGGAAGTATTTGGGAGGTGGGGGCCCACGGGGTAAGGGTGCTGATGGGGGGGGACCCTTGGCGATGGGTGCTGTAGTTTTACACCTGTGAGAATTGGGTCCTGCAGGTTGAGGAACACAGGTTGTGGGGTCTGGGATCTGGGGTCCACAGGGGATGGTTACTGGGGGCGGGGGCCCACGGGTGAAGGGTCCAGGGCAGCGGGCACGACAGAAGGAGGGCCCAGGGAAGCAGGGCCCATGGGAGAAGGGTTTGACAGTTGGGAGCCCATGGGGGAAGGGGCCGGGAGGTGGGGGTCCAGAAATGAAGGGTGCCGGGTAACAGGGCCCACGGGTGATGGGTTGCATAGTTGGGGGTCGATGGGCTCCTGGGAAGGGGGATCCATGCGTGACGTGGTCCTGGGGGGCCCGTCCCATGGATGAAGGGTCCCCGGGGCCTAGCCGTGGGCCTGAAGCAGCCTGATGTTTCGAGCAGGCGGCTGAGGGATCCTGGGGACGTGTTCCCACGGGTGAATGTTCACTGAGACATTGGCCTGGGGTGGAGGGTCTTGTGGGTGGGGGTTCTATAACAATACAGACGTAGTCGGGAGTTTTGGGGATGAAGGGGCCTGGGGTTGGGAGCCTGAGGTTGAGGTGCCCATGTGGGAAGTGTCCCTGGGTGGGGGGCCCTGGTGTTGAGGGCCCAAAGGTGACGGGTCCAGCTGGTTGGGACCCAGCAGGGAGGGCTCCTGGTGCTGGTGGCCCCACAGAGAGGGCTCCTCGTGCTGGGACCCCCAGGGTGGCAGGTCCCAGTGGCAGCGCCCCAGGGGCACTGGGTGCCGGGGGCCGCAGGGCAAGGGGCGCCACGCGCGGGGGCACCTGTGCGGGGGCTCGCGGGGCCGCGGGCCCCGTCTCCAGCTGCAGCTCCGGCGTGAGGGGGGTGCTGGGCCCCACGGCCCCCTCCAGCTCCTTGGAGCGCAGCACCCGCGGGGAGCCCTGTGCCGGGCTCGGTGTCACCAGGAGGCACCCAGCAGTGCAGGGGGGCAGGGCCCCCTTCCCCCTGGAGCCCCAGCCACTCCATGGAGTTTCCCTCCTGCCCCAGGAGCCCCTGGCAGCTCTCCAGACCCACTGGAACCCCCAGCTGCACCACAGGGCACTTATGGGATCCCCTCCAGACCCATGTCTGCACCCCAGGGCAACCACTGGAGCCCCAGGTGGCTTGGGACCCGCCTGCACCCTGGAGCAGCATGGGAACCCCACAGACCAACTGGGATCCCTCCGTTGCACCTTGGGGAACCCTTGGTCTTGCCCAGACTTCTTGGTACCCCCACCTGCCCCTGGGGCTCCATGGGACCCCCAGACCCCTTCAGACCCCCTGTGGCACCACAGGACACTCTGGGGATCCCCAAAACCTTGCAACCTACTGCCTGCACCCTGGGGCACCCAGGGGACTCCACCAGATCCCCTGTGCAGCACAAGGCACCTTTGCCCCCCTGCAGCCCTCTTGTCACCCCCAGGCCTGCACCCTGAGACACCCTTGTTGCCCTCCAGACCCACTGGGACCCCCCACAGGTACCCTGGGACTCCCTTGCTCACCTAGACCCTCCGGGACTCCCCTGCTGCACCCTGGGGCACCCATGGAACGCCCAGAGACTCATCAGAACCCCCTGCCTGAACCTTGTGGCACTCATGGGACCCCAACAAACCCCTTGGGATTCCCCTCTTGCACCACAGGGCATCTTTGGAACACTCCCCTTTCTACAGATGCCTCGTAACCCCCTGCCTGCATCCTGGGCACCCTTGACCTGCCCCCCCTGCCCCACACACACCCACTGGGACCCACTCTTGCACCCTAGGCACCCTTGGAATCTCCCAGATACACTGACATCCCCCTGCCTGCATCCCGGGCCACCATTATCCATTGGGATCCCCATGTTGCACCATGGCAACCCCAGGCCCCTTGGAACCCCCATGTTGGACCCTGGGACACTCATGGGATCTCCAGATCCCTTGGATTCCCTGTATCGTAAACTGGGGTACCCACGGGACACTGCTGACCCCTTGGGACACCCCAGCCTACACCCTGAGGCACCCATGGGCCCCCCAGACCCTTTGGGACTCCCCTGTTGCACTCTGGGGCATCCTTGGGGCTCCCAGACCCCTTGGGTCCATCCTGCCCATGCTCGGGGGTACCATTGGGCCCCTCAAGACCTGTTGGGACCCCCTGTGTGCACCCTGGAGGACCCGTGGTCCCTTCGGACCCTTTGGGACCCCCCCGTTGCACCATAGGGAACCACTGAACCCCCACTCCCACCCCAGACCACTTGGGACTCCCCTGTTGCACCCTGGGATCTCCCCAGACACATTTAAACCCCCATGTGGTACCCTGGGGCACCCACGGGACACCATCCCCCCAACTCATTGTGATGCCCATGTTGCACCCTTGGAATCCCCTTGGGACTCCCCTCCCTGCAGCCTGGGGCACCCCTGGGCCCCTCCAGGCCCCTCGGAATCCTCCTCTTGCACCATAGGGCGTCTTGGGAAGCCTCTGGAACCATTTCCCAACCCCTGTCTGCACCCCGGGACAGGACCCTTGTGCCCTTTGGACCCCGCAGTGCTCTGGGACCCTCACCAAAAGCCCCGATGATCCATCCCATTGGTACCCCCTCCCACCAGCTCTGCCCTGCGACAGCGATGGGACCCCCTACACCTCAGGAGCCAGGGGCCCCTTCGGCACCTTCCCCACAGACCTCTTTGAGCCCCCCAGATACCCTGGTGTCCCCCCCAGGGGAAGGAACCCTTTGGTCCTGGCTCTCCCACCCACGGGACCCCCTTGGGTCTCACCTGGGGCTCGGCAGTGGTGGCATCGGGTTTCTTGGCCACTTTGCGCACAATCCGCAGCCTCTTCAGGAAGGCTCTGAAGAACCTGGGGAGGATGGGGGGGCAGTCAACGGACAGAGTGGGGGCCCTGAAGCCTGGGCCCATTCCCATAATCCCAGCAGGAGACATGGGGACCCCGGGCAGGGTGCGCACGAGCACACGTTTGTGCTGCAAGCAGGTGTCATGGGCATGTGCACGAGCACCAGCGTGTCTCACACACGGGTGACGTGACCATATGCATGAGAACACGTGTCCTGCACACGCAGGATGGGAGTGTGCTGACGAGCACACACGTGTCACAGG
This sequence comes from Tinamus guttatus, assembly GCF_059628265.1. Lineage (NCBI taxonomy): Eukaryota > Metazoa > Chordata > Aves > Tinamiformes > Tinamidae > Tinamus > Tinamus guttatus. Next base: position 78,536 of record NW_028288921.1, read on the forward strand.
AGGCACGGGTGGCCGTGAAGACTCGCACGCATGCCGTGCATCTCCCGTGTGCAGTGCACACACTCGCCAGCTCGCACGCACCGCGCGCACGGATGGCCGGGCTCACACGCAGCCCCGGGGCCACACGGGCCCCTGCCACGAGTTGGCAGGAGCGGGCGCAGCGCACACGCACACACGGGCACGGGCACGTCCGAGCACGTGCACGCCCAAGCACACGCGCGTCCCCGTGCTCGCTTACACACACGCACTTGTGCGCAGGCATCTCCGTGACTGCAGACAGGCGAGTGTGTTTGTGGGGCCGTGTCACATGGGGAGGGGACACTGGGAGGACAAAAGTGCCAAGTCCCTGCACCCCAGGGCAGAGGGAGGGCAGTGACGGGGACCAGGGGTGGGGGTAGATGGGGACCGGTGGGACCCTGCACCCAAGGGCAGAGAGGGACACGGCCCTCACGGGAAGCGGCACTGGGGGGAAGGGCCACCCGGGCTGTCTGTCACCCAACGCAGGGGGGTACCCAGCCCCAAGGGGGCGGCTCTGGGGGTGCCACGGGGGACGGCATCACCCAGGGGGGCCCAGCGGGGCCGGCACCCACGGGGCGGCTCCCGCCGCCGCTCACCTCGGCACGCAGCCGGCCGAGCTCCGCTTCCCCATGGTGGCTGCGCAGCTCCCGGGCCCCGCCGCCTGCCGCGCGCTCCTGCACAGTCCAACGGCCGCTGCCCACAACAGGCAGCAACGGCCCCAGCCTCCGGCTGCGAGGCCGCAGGGCCCCGGCCGGCCCCTCGCGCCTCGGGCTGCCTCCAGCTGCCGGCTCCCGTGGCCCCGAGCGCCTCTGGCCGCACGGGGATCGCGCAGGGATCGGTCGTGCGGGACTCGTGCCGCCCGCAGCCGCCACCGCCCGCCACACGCCTCGCTGCGGCCCCGGAGCCGCCACCGCCTGCAGCCGCCGCTGCCCAACGGCCGCCTCACGCGCTGGCCCCGCCCATGGCACGCGCCGCCACGCCCCCAGCCTCCCGCTGCGCGCTCATTGGCTGCTTCTGCCACTGCCCCGCCCCGGGTCTCACAACCGCCACCTGATTGGCTGCGGATTAATGAATATCCGATAACGTCAGTAACATTGGAGCCCAGCGCTGCGGCTGGTGCCAGCAGGGGACGATCATCTGTGGGCTGGAAATGTCCCACTGCAGAAGCCTCTGCTCCCGCCACGTAAGAGGACAGGACACCTGCCCAGGAGCAGGAAGTTGGTTTGTTTCCTCCTGCTCCACGGGCTCTTCACGGGGAGTTAATCCATGCACCAAATGCCCATGGAGAAGCTCCTGGGATGCAGCGTGATTCAGTTCCCTCCTCTGTGCTCCGCAAGTTCACAGGAGGTTTCCCCTTGACTAAATTTTATGTCTCTCTGCATAGGAGCTTCCTGTCTAAGCTCGTAATCCACAGGGATGGAGAGAGGGTGGCAGCTGGACACGCACAGACACCTTTGGACTTTTGAAGGGACAGAGTGGTGATGGGGTTGTGTTTCCATGTGTTTCCTAAGTAAAGCAGGACAAGGCAATGGGCAGCCTTATGCCAGACTTAGCCTCCAGAAAAACACTAAGTTTGTGTCTTTCTTCTGAAGTTGGGGTCAACAGTACACCAATGCACCCAAGGGATTGCAGCATGAAAGGGCCTCTGCTCTGCCTGTGCGCTCTGTGGGCTCCAGGGGAGGAGGTCAGAGGCCCAGCGTGGTCTTTCAGGGACCAAGGGCTGCATTCGGGGTTCCTGTCCCAGGGAGCACTGCCACTGGAGGTGCAGAATGGTCTCTGAATTGAATGCCTGGGGCTGTCGCACAGGTGACAGTGCTGATGACAGATGCCCATCCTTGTGGAAGGGAACCCAAGGCTCCAGGAGAGCTCAGGGGAACCCTGGGGATGCCTAGGGGTGGCAGTGAGTGCAGTCTCACCAAACACGGGGCAGCCCATGGTAGAGTCCCCCAAAGACCACGCAGCAAATGCAGGCATGCCTGGGGAAAGGAGGGCTCGGCAGTTCCTGGAGAAGCAGAGGGGGCCCTGGAGGAGCAGGGAAGGAGGACTGGAGAGTGATTCATGCACTCGCAGTGAAACACCACAGGCCAGCACTAATGCACACCTGAAAACATCTCCTGCTCTTGCAAGAGCCCAGGGGTCACTCTGAGAACCATTCAAAAGCCTGGACACGTGCCAGCCGTGCCAGTCGTGAGCAGCCCTGTTTGGCTAGATCTGCTTCCCACCCCAGCCACCAAGGCCAGTGCGGAGTCAGGAGTCACCCATGGCCTTAGGGCCCCACAGCCCCCCCTGTCTTTTCATGGAGATTTTCTGACAACAACTGACAAGGGGAGAAAAACCTTCTGAGGGGTTTATTTGGAACCGGCGATGGCTGTTTCCACCTAGGGCTTGTGTGGGCACATGGCTGCTATGGGGCACGACGCAGCAGCATCTCTGTAGCCCCCAGGACACAGACTCTGTTGTTCTGCGCCAGCCCCATGCACTTCGGGACCCTCCTGGACAGCAGAGCTTGTCTGGAAATGGCAGCAGCTGCCTGGGCCAGTGGCTTTCTCAATGCTCTCCTGCACACCGGGAACACATTTTCCATTCCACTCTGCTAAGGCAATGAGGTGGAGCAGTTCTTCTGTGAGATCCCCCAGATCCTCAAGCTCTCCTGCTCACACTCCTATCTCAGAGAAGTTGGAGTTATTGTGGTTAGTCTTTGTTTAGTGTTTGGGTGTTTCATTTTCATTGTGGTGTCCTACATGCAGATCTTTGCTGCTGTGCTGAGGATCCCCTCTGAGCAGGGCCGGCACAAAGCCTTTTCCATGTGCCTCCCACACCTGGCCGTGGTCTCCCTGTTTGTCACTACTTCATTTTTGGCCTATCTGAAGCCCCCATCCCTCTCCTCACCAGTTCTGAATCTGGTCCTGGCTGTTCTGTACTCCGTGGTGCCTCCAGCACTGAACCCCCTCATCTACAGCATGAGGAACAAGGAGCTCAAGGCTGCACTGAGGAAATTGTTTCAGTGGGTTCAACGCTAGCACCAATAACCAACCATGCGCATCTACTCATCCCCAGAGTAACTGACATTAAGAATCTGTGTTCTGTGCCCTTCCTTCCTTCCTTCCTTCCTTCCTTCCTTCCTTCCTTCCTTCCTTCCTTCCTTCCTTCCTTCCTTCCTTCCTTCCTTCCTTCCTTCCTTCCTTCCTTCCTTCCTTCCTTCCTTCCTTCCTTCCTTCCTTCCTTCCTTCCTTCCTTCCCTCCTTCCTTCCTTCCTCCCTCCCTCCCTCCCTCTAGAGGAATCTATGTAACAAAGACGAGAAAAAGGGAAGCAGAAATCTGAAGAAAGGAAAAAGACAGATAGGGAGGTGTGGGATGTCCTCCAGTACCTTCCCCCATCTTATCACCAAAATCCATGAGGAGCCACAGCTCCTGTCCCCTCTGCACCTCCTGCTTCTAGTGACAGTGAAGAGGAGGAGGAATGGGACATTTTGTCCCTTTCAAAACAAGAAAAGGAAGCCAGTAGTACAAGGTGCCAAAAGCCCCAAAGCCAAATAGCAGGTTCCACTGCGAGGCCAGGATCGGCGCGGGCATTGTTTGGATTTGGATTTGTAATCGTGCCACTGACCACCCAAGATAGAAGGGGATTAAAGAAAGAACTACCCCCTTATTTAGATGATCCTATAGGAATTGGGGAAATGAAAACTGAATATCTTAGAAATGCAGATTATACTTGGCAGGTTTGGGATTTTCTTTTAGGAATCCTTTTTGGATCCCAGGGAAAGAGGATAATCTTGCAAAAAGCTTGTCAATTATGGGAGGATGAGCACACACAGGGAGGCCAAAATGCAGTTTAGCCTGCCCTCAGCAGAGAGGAAGGACATTGGAGGAGGGAATGCCCACAGAGGCCAAGATATGGGTTGGTAGAGGCAGTAGATTCAGAGGCACTCATTTTACAGGAAAGGTCCTTCAAGGTGTCATGACTGCCCTGGGGATTCAGTGGGACTTGCACACCCCTTGGCATCCCCAGAGCTCGGGTAGAGTCGAAAGGATGAATGGGAACATTAAAAAGCATCTTTTGAAATTGGTGTTAGAAACTAAGATGCTGTGGACACGACTTCTACCATTAGCTTTAGCAAAAAGAAGAGCAAAACCTAGGGGAGACATTCAACTGTCCCCCTTTGAAATCATGTTTGGGATTTCCTACACTGCTAACATCCAACCTGGCAGGGAGGTAGAGATAAGTGATATATATTTAAAACAATATGTGGCCAGAATACTTTCTCTTGTGAAGTCTCTCTGACAGAAGGCCAGCTCGCACAGACCTTCCCCTTGGATTTTGCAGTCCATGATATCCAACCGGGGGATTGAGTCTTGCTCAAAGCATGGAAAGAAGCACTGCTGCTGGCAAAGTGGCGTGGACCTTATCAGGTATTACTAACCACAGAAAAATCAATCAAGACAGCTGAGCATGGATGGACTCATCATACCAGAGTTAAGATTTCCAGGAGCCCAGAAATCCGGACATCTCGGTTGAAGGAAGAGGATGGAAAGCCCCGGCTAACTCTCCATAGATCTGTACCGCCGCTGGCTGGGACTGGGTCCGGAGAATAAATGCTGGGTTGCTGGGTCTGTGGGAGTCCAGGAGTTTATGAAGACTACCCCTGGGTACTAGACCTATCGAACATAAATTGTTAGTTCTAGCAGCGCTTAGAAATCGTTTACTTTGTACTTAATTATGTCACCCATTTGCATAGCCCAAAATGGTTAAAGTTTTTTTTTTTCTTCTTCTTCTTTAACAACCTAAGGGCAAAACCTTGGCAATCACCAGCTTGCGTGGTTCATACAGCAGAACTAGAGGGTTTTTAGTTGCTTAGATTGGCTGTGTGTTGATAAATAAACCCCTCCTTTAAATGTTGCTCCTTGTTTGGAAGTTTGTCAGGAGTGGTGGAACATGGTGGCCCTATGGAGGTGTTGAAGTTTTTTCCCTGGCTCTGTTTTGAAGCCAAGCAGGTTTTCATGCATCCAGACAATGTGTCTATGTGTGTATATGTGTATATACCTCTAGATCAAACAGACGTGCACTCTGGGTCCCTGTGCTCTGGCCTTGGACACTCAGCTTTGGACGGCTCAGACCCCGGGTCTCCGCAGTTCCGGGTAGAATTTGAATTTCCTTCTTTTCTTAGGAACCTTCTTCAAGACATCAGTTCAGTGAAGACAATTCAATGTCAGCTGGAGAAATGATTCCACCGCCTTCAGATGTGTCATCGTCCTCAGATGAACTTCCATCCTTTTCATTAGACAGGGAATTTAACTTTTCCAGGAAATATATTCCTATGTTTCCTATGTCTGGTCAATTAATACCTTTAAAAAGGAAGTATAATAGCATATACAGTGAATGGTGCTGTGCTAAATCTGCAGCTAAAACTCTACAAAGGAACCATGATTACATTAACTTTCATGTCAGCACCCTAGAAGTGGAATGACCTTGACTTTTCCAGAGAAGATCTTCTGCACTTATAAAAATCCTACCTCTTTCCCGACCTGTCTTGGGATCCCTCTTTCTATTGATTGCTGAGATCTTATCTGCACACTTGCGCATTTGCAGTGATAAACTACTCTTGACAAACGAATGCAGAGATTCTTTTCTCCCTTCTCTCCCCATCCTCTTTCTTTATGGACGCAGTCCCCAGACCTGACAGCAGATGAGGACAAAAGCAATGAGGAAGCGGAAGAAGGTGAGTAACAGCAACTTGGAAGGATCTCCAGGATCTCCGTTGAGGCTGGCTTCTAGATGAGGGTCGCACTTGGTCAACCCTTGCCCTTCTATTGCACTTAGCCCCCAAAGTTTGGAATTCACTGGCCAAAGTCAGCTGAAGCTGTTGTGAGAATAGATTGTTAAATGAAATGTGGGTTTGGCAGGTTTCACTGATTTTCAGTGGTTTAACTTGGAATGAAATTACAGAGCTGAGTAAATTTTTGTTACAGTGCAAAAACTGAAAGGGAAGGATATTAAAACTGAATGCGTTATAAGAGCCTTCCTATGTAAATAAACACTAGTAAGATCAATTTTATAGCAGTGGAATAAGAACTTCGTTCTTAACACAAGTATTCTCCAAGGCTGGTGGAATTTTCATCTTTAGAAAATGTGAAGCTGCACTGAAATGCCACCATATACATCCTACACCATGCTTCCTGAATTGCTTTTTAGTGATTTTTGAATGGACAAACTGTTTACAGACTTACTAGGACTTGGGTATTCACTTCAAAACTTACTGAAAATTGTGACTGGAGATTAAAGAGGCAAACAGACTGCCCGATGCCTCTCATCACATAGGCACAGCCAAGCTGTCTGTCCTTTCAGCCTTCGTTCCCAAGTTAAGTTTCTGATCATTGGGGGCGGGGGGGAAGTTTGGAAACTCAGTTAAGTTACAGCCTATAAAATGCACTGTAGAATGCCTCCGTGTGTTTGTCAGTGTGACGTGACTCAAACTTTCATTCCTCGTGAACTGTATTTTTTTCTTAAAATCTCCTCACTTTACAAAGAATGTCCTGTATCGTGTAGTTTAGTCAGCTGTGAAAGGCAAATGTAGCATGTAACCATTTTCTTAAGTCGACTTAAAGCCCATTTTAGAATATTCACTGATTAAAAGGCACTTCCAGAGTTACCTTTTTAGGGTTTTGAAGCCTTCTAATTTCTAAACCACATTTCCTGGTGGCTGCTTTCTGTGTATTTGTTGCTGTGCCTGCATTGCACGTCATCTTAAGTAGTCTTGTGCCCCTGGAGGAGCTGCTGTTGAAGCACACAGCAATCCTTATTGCCTCCTTTTGCTGGTAACTGGAATTCTTCGTTTGGGATGCTGAACACTTCATTTTGTGAACAGGCTAGAAAGTTGCCTTTGTAGCTTCCTGCTTAGGTCTAAATTCCTTTTTTTTCAAGTAGAGCAGAAAAATTGGATCTTTTGTGTATATGCAGTGCCTTGATAAAGTTTCTATACAGGCACAAAGTACGTGCATGTCAGGTGCTCTGCATATTTGTGACTGATTTTCTTGGTTCTTTTAAGCAGGGAAACTTGATGCATGCTTCCAAGAAGAATGAAGCTGCTGAAAAAGCGTATGCAACTCAGGTGATAGGTTAATTCTGGCTTTAAATTATCTTTACTTCTCACAGAAGTGAGCTAACTACTGGATAATTTCCCTGTGTGCAGAATTCTCTATTGCCATTGGGGTTACAAGCCAGAGGGATGGATGTCAGGGCTGGGCTGAGCTCAGGACAGATGCTCAGAAAAATGAAGGAACACATTCACAACATGCTCACAACCAAACACAAATAAAAGGCAACAGATGCCACAGACAGGTGGGAAGTCAAGTAAATGGGCAGTATTACTCAGCATGGGAAACAGTGCTCTTGCTACAGCAATAGTGGGGCAGTTTTCCTGGTTTTGTGCAGCACAGCAAGAATTTTCAGGAAGGGAGATGTGCATGAGAGCTCCTCTGAAGTGTATCCTCCTGCTGTAGTTACAGAATCATCATCATCGTCAGAAGCAGCTGATGTTCGTGATGCTGAGGAAGGTGAGGATCCTCAGAAGCGTTACGGCCTCAGGCAGAGGAAAACTGTCATATGCTACCAAGCTCCTTTGGAAAGTAGGTTATGTGCACAGGTACTCTCCAGGGCTAAATGACTGCATATAAATGAGATACAATTTCTTGAATATATTTATACACACACACTCAGCTTTGATTTAAATTTCTTCTGCAAGTGCATTTTGCTGCATTTATTGCATGCATGTAACCTGTGTACATTGCATTTCTTTGCCACTTCAGTTGCTCATTGCCATTTCTGTCAATGCCCCCTTACAAATGGGCTGCTAAAGGGTCACTTCAGAAGGTCTACTTTTTATAAATCTGTTTCTACTTGTAGTTTAGTTTATAATGACTTCTTTCTTTCATTGCACTGTTTTATCAAAAACTTAACCTTTAAGTTTTGTTATTTCCATATCCAAACTTACTGATTTTAATTTAAAGATCTCCACTGAGAAGTATAAAAAGATAAATGTACATATCCTTCAAAGAAAAGTCATAAACCCAACATGGTACTCTTACCCTCTTGTCACTTTGTGTCCTGAAAAAGCTACTGTGTGTGTTTCCCTTGTACTGTGCATTGAGAAAAGACACTTGAAATTGCTTTCTGGAGTTATAAACAGGTGAAACATCACTTTCTGCCATTTTATTTCATTTTATAGAATCATCATTGTCAGAAGAAGCTGAGGTTTGTGATGCAGAGGGAGGTGAGGATCCTCGGATGTGTCACAAATTCAGGCAGAAGAAAACTGTCGTATGCTACAAAGTTCCTTTGGAAAGTAGGTTATAAGCACTGTAGAGTAATTGATGGGCCAATGGTCTTCAGCCAAAGGCTGAAGGGTTGGTGTAACTACCCAGCCTGGGTTGGGTATTTATATAACCTTCACACATCTTAACCCACCAATCCTGGAGCGTCAGCATCCCAGTGACCAATCCTGGATCTCCTCTGCTTCACCAGCAGTTCCTCAGTCCTAGTTTTGAAATCTTCAACAGGTTCCCTTCATGAACCTTTTATCCTATATATTCCCACACCCAAAGTCTTATGTGAATTCTATGCCCCTGTCCCCTCAAGGTCCTGCTGTGTTCCTAATGTCCTGCGTTCTTCATGCCACGCATGTCCTCGGTTCTCTATGTTTCCCTCCCCTGTCCTCTGTATCCCTAATCCCACATGCCCCCTGTGTCCCTGATCCCATCTGTGCCCAATCTCCCATGTGTCCCTCATGCCCCAGGTGTCCACCCAATATCCCGTGGCCCCCAATGCCTTGTGTCCCCCCGCGTCCCTGCACTGTCCCTGACCAAGGTGACGCACCTGCAGCACGAGGAGGCAGCGCAGACAGCCCGGCCACTCGGCACGGCGGGTGCCCAGCAGCAGCCGCCGCAGGAAACAAGGGAACAGGGGGCTGTGCCCCCCTGTGCACCCACCACCACCACCTCCACCGCCTGGAGCACCTCTGTCCTGCGCTGGCAGCTCTGGGGCAATGAGGGCACCACTCAGGACACGCAGGGGCCTGAGATGACCCCTGTCCTGAGATGCAAAATCCCCCCATCCCCACAGATCCCTTCTTGCTTCCTCGACAGGGACCCCCAAGCCCTCTTGGGAACACAGTTTCCTCCCTTTCTCCTGCACTCCAAAATCCCTCATCCACTCCGGGACCTCAAATCCCACTTTAGGGCTCCCAAATTCCTCCTGCAACCCCAATGTCCCCACACCTCAGGGGCCAAGGACCCCAACTCAACCCATATCCCCCCCTCTACCCCAAACCCCAGCCTCGGTTGCCAGGAAGCCTCCACCCCAGCTTGCCCCTTACCTGGCTCCTCGTGGCTGCTTTTCACTTGGGTCTTCAACTTTTCGGGGATTCCTCCAGAATCCATGAGCTTTCTTTTTATGGTCCTCCTCCTGCAGCCTGTGCAGGGAAAGGTCACTGGGGGGGTTAGGGCAGTCAGTTGGGACACCCCAATATGGGGGGGAAATTACGCATCCCCATTTGGGGAGAAAAGGGAGCTGGGGGCACCCAAACCTGGGGTGGTGAGTCCAGAATACCCCAATATTATGGGTGAAATTCTCTAGGGCACCCTAATATTGTTTGTTTGTTTGTTTTGAGGGAGAAATATTCGGTAGGGTCTCAAAAAACTAGGAGCGACTCCAATATGTGGGGGGGGGGGAATTTGGGGCACCCACATACTTGGCAAAAGGGTCAGGGCACCCCAACTTTTGAGTGAAGGCAGCTGGGAGCATCCCCAATACTGGGGGATTCCAGGGGACCCCAATACTGGCAGCCAGGGGTATGCTACGAAGTTCCTTTGGAAAGTAGGTTATAAGCACTGTAGAGTAATTGATGGGCCAATGGTCTTCAACCAAAGGCTGAAGGGTTGGTATAAATACCCAACCAGGTTTGAGTATTTATATAACCTTCACACATCTTAACCCACCAATCCTGGAGCGTCAGCATCCCAGTGACCAATGCTGGATCTCCTCTGCTTCACCAGCAGTTCCTCAGTCCTAGTTTTGCAATCTTCAACAGGTTCCCTTCATGAACCTTTTATCTTATATATTCCCACACCCAAAGTCTTATGTGAATTCTATGCCCCTGTCCCCTCGAGGTCCTGCTGTGTTCCTAATGTCCTGCGTTCTTCGTGCCACGCATGTCCTCAGTTCTCTATGTTTCCCTCCCTGCCCTCTGTCTCCCTGATCCCACATGTCCCCAGTCCCCTCTGTGTCCCTGACCATGTGCTCCCAATCTCCCATGTATTCCTCATCCCCCAGGTGTCCACCCAATATCCCGTGGCCCCCAATGCCTTGTGTCCCCCCGCGTCCCTGCACTGTCCCCGACCAAGGTGATGCACCTGCAGCACGAGGAGGCAGCACAGACAGCCCGGCCACTCGGCACGGCGGGTGCCCAGCAGCAGCCGCCGCAGGAAACAAGGCAACAGGGGGCTGTGCCCCTCTGTGCACCCACCACCACCACCTCCACCGCCTGGAGCACCTCTGTCCTGCGCTGGCAGCTCTGGGGCAACGAGGGCACCACTCAGGACACGCAGGGGACGCTTGGGGTCCCCTTTTGGCCCAGAGCAGGGTCACCGGGGAACCCAGCGGTTCTCATGTTGGGTTGGGAGTGGGCACCCAAAGTGGCTCCCACTGTGTGCAGGGGGGTACCAGGTTGGGGGGGACGCACTGGGGATCCCATGGAGCGTTGGGGCATGTTGGGGTGGGTGGGGTCATGGGGACCATGGGCACCCAAAACATGGCACAGGGGGGTCCTGGGGACCACGACCGCCCCAACGATGACATGGAGGGGACATGGGCAACATGGGCACCCCAGGCCTGGCACAGAGGAGACACAGAAACTACTGAGGGTGACTGGAGCAATCCTGAGGACCCAGCAGTGACACTCACTGGTGCTGGATGCGGGTGAGGACGTCCGAGAGCTCGGCCTGCAGCTTGACAGCAGCCACCAGTGGCTTCTTCTGCTCCTGCAGCAGTTCCCCAACAAGCTGGGGACAGACACGGGTGGTTGTGCAGAGGGGTCAGCACGTGCCCGGCAGGGTCCCCGTGTCCCCCCGCTCCCAGCAGGACCAGGGGCTGCCCCGATGCTCACCTGACCCTGCCGCTCGGCCGTCTCTACCACAACGATGCTCTCGGGAAGGGCTGTCTCACACCCAGAGCTGCTTGAGCTGCTCAGGGAGCACCTGGCGGGAGCCCTGTGGGGGCCCCAACACGCTCAGCACCTGCGGGGCACCCAAGGGGACGAGGACAACCGGGAAGCCAGTGCTGGTGGCTCCCAGGGTGTCCCCATACTGTGCCCACACCGGTGTCACCACCCCAGGGACCACCATAGTGCCCACGGCTGGGACAGGGGAAATTCGGGCTGTCCCTGTCTTGTCACCGACCCACTGCCCCGATCCCTGCTGTGACGTCCTGCATCCCTGGCGTGTCTCCTTCCCCGGCAAGTTACTGAATGTCCTGCGTGTCTCTAACTTGCCATGTATCCTTGATGCACCATATGTCCACCCAACGCTTCATATGTCCCCCGATGTTCTCTGTGACCCACCAATGTCCCAAATGTCCCTGATACTGCATGCGTCCCCAGTGCCCCATGTCCCCCCTATCTCCCATGTGTCCCTAATGTCCTGTGTCCCTAATGCTCCACATGTCCCTCATGCTCTGGCTGTCCCCTGATGTCCTGTGTCTCCCTGATTCCCCATGTGTCTGCCCATGCTCTGGGTGTCCCTAATGTGCTATGTACCTGGTGGCAAACGTGTTCCCAAGCTCCATTTGGCCCCAAATATCCTGTGAACCCCTGATGTTCTCTCCCCCTGATGGCCCATTTGCCTCACATCATCCTTGTGCACCCAGTGTCTCATGTGTTCCTTATGACCCAAATTCTCCCCATCTCCTATGTAACCCTAATATGCTCTGTGCCTCATGTCCTCCATATCCCCAATGCTCTGTACATCCCATCATGGCCTCTGTCCTGACAATGCTCCATGTGTCCACACGTGTCTTGTGTCCTCTTATGTCCCGTACTCTCCATTAGCTCTTGTGTCTCTCAATGCTCTGCATGTTCCCAGATCTCCTATGTCTCCTCCTGTTCCCCATGTTACTCCAATGCCCTATGTGTCCCCAAAGGCTTGTGTGCCTTCTATGCCCTTGTCCCCTCGAGGCCCTGCTGTGTTCCTAATGTCCTGCACTCTTCATGCCACGCATGTCCCCAGTTCTCTAGGTTTCCCTCCCTGCCCTCTGTCTCCCTGATCCCACATGTCCCCAATCCCCTCTGTGTCCCTGACCATGTGCTCCCAATCTCCCATGTGTCCCTCATGCCCCAGGTGTCCACCCAATACCCCGTGGCCCCTAATACATTGTGTCCCCCCGCGTCCCTGCACTGTCCCCGACCAAGGTGACGCACCTGCAGCACGAGGAGGCAGCGCAGACAGCCCGGCCACTCGGCACGGCGGGTGCCCAGCAGCAGCCGCCGCAGGAAACAAGGCAACAGGGGGCTGTGCCCCCCTGTGCACCCACCACCACCACCTCCACCGCCTGGAGAACCTCTGTCCTGCGCTGGCAGCTCTGGGGCAATGAGGGCACCACTCAGGACACGCAGGGGCCTGAGATGACCCCTGTCCTGAGATGCAAAATCCCCCCAACCCCACAGATCCCTTCTTGCTTCCTCGACTGGGATCCCCAAGCCCTCTTGGGAACCCAGTTTCCTCCCTTTCTCCTGCACTCCAAAATCACTCATCCACTCGGGGACACCAAATCCCACTTTAGGGCTCCCAAATTCCTCCTGCAACCCCAATGTCCTCACACCTCAGGAGCCAAGGACCCCAACTCAACCCATATCCCCCCCTCTACCCCAAACCCCAGCCTCGGTTGCCTGGCAGCCTCCACCCCAGCTTGCCCCTTACCTGGCTGATGTCAGCTCCTCGTGGCTGCTTTTCACTTGGGTCTTCAACTTTTCGGGGATTCCTCCAGAATCCATGAGCTTTTTATGGTCCTCCTCCGGCAGCCTGTGCAGGGAAAGGTCACTGGGGGGGTTAGGGCAGTCAGTTGGGACACCCCGATATGGGGGGGAAATTACGCATCCCCATTTGGGGAGAAAAGGGAGCTGGGGGCACCCAAACCTGGGGTGGTGAGTCCAGAATACCCCAATATTATGAGTGAAATTCTCTAGGGCACCCCAATATTGTTTGTTTGTTTGTTTGTTTTGAGGGAGAAATATTGGGTAGGGTCTCAAAACACTAGGAGTGACTCCAATATGTGGGGGGGGGGGAATTTGGGGCACCCACATACTTGGCAAAAGGGTCAGGGCACACCAACTTTTGAGTGAAGGCAGCTGGGAGCATCCCCAATACTGGGGGATTCCAGGGGACCCCAATACTGGCAGCCAGGGGTGCTTTGGGCACCCCAATGTTGGGGGGATCTGGGGCACCCCAGTATTTTGGGTGAAAGGAGCTGTGGGCACCTGCACTACAGGGAGGGGTCTGGGAGATGTCGGGGGCACCTCAGTATTGGCCGTGCAAGTAGCTGGGGCTCAACAATACCTGGGCCGAAGAGAGTCTGGGGCACCCCCAATACCGGGGAGGGCTCTGGGACACCCCAATATCCAGTGTAAATGGAGCAGGAGGCAGATCCATATTTGGAGGAGCCTGGCAGAAGTTGGGGACACCCTAACACTAGGGGTGTACAGTGGGGGGGGGATCACCAATGCTGGGGGGTCTGTGGCACCCCACAACTGAGGGGAAAGGGACCTGGGGGCACCCTCAAAACTGCAGGGCTCTGCGGTAACCCAGGACAGGGGTGAAAAGAGTTGAGGGAACCACCAGGGCTAGGGGGCTCTGGCAACAATATGGGGGTCTCTGGGGACTCCTAATATTAGGGATGAAGGTTTCTGGTGGCATCCCATTACAGAGGTGGCCCAGGGTAGCCCAAAATTGTGGATGAAGGGATTTGGGAGCAACCCAAACCTGAGTGGGAAGTGGGGCAATTCCCTCCCATATCAGGAGATGGAACCTGGGGAACTCCATTATGGGAGGGTCTCACCCTTCTATTGGGTTAAAGGGAGCTGGGGGAACCCCGATACTGGGAGAGTCTGAGCTACCCCAATATGGGAGGAAGGCATTAGAGGGCAGCCCAGCACTTAGAAGATCCTGGGGCACCCCAGTACTGGGGGGAGGCAGATGGGAGGCACCTCAATAGTGAGGGGAGTCTGGGGTACCCCAGAATGTTGGATAAAGGGGAACCTCATACTGGGGGGGAAATGAGCATCCCAATATCCATATTAAAAGGTGCTGGGGGGTCCAAGGGCACCCAATATTAGATGTGAAGGAATTGGGGCACCTCAGTATTGGGGGTGAAGGGATTTGGGGTCACTGCAATCCTGGGGAGGAACTGGGACACCCCAATATTGGCTGAAAATGTAGCTTGGGGCACCCCAATCCTGGGCAGGGTCTGGGAAAGGTTGGGGGGAACCAAATACTGTGGGGGTGAAGGGAGGTGGATTCATCCCGATACCAGGGGTGTCTGGGAGAGGTTGGGGACACCTCAATATTGGGAGTAGAGGGAGCTGGGGGGTGTTTGGGACCATCTGCAGAGCCCCATTTTCCACAGGGAGCCTGGGGGCCCAGGGCCACCCATGGGTGCCTGGGGGGACACCCTACCTCACCCAACACTTTGGAGTGTCTCAGCAAGGCCAACAATTTCTGCTTGATGTTGGGCTGCTGTTGCAGAGAGCGGGTAGGTCAGGGCAGAGGCAGGGGCAGCCTGGGGACCCAGCACCGCTGGGGACATCCTGGGGACAACTCTAGGACCTGGCACCCTGGCACGTGGGGGAGCATCCTGGGTACTGTCCCCAGCTCCTCCTGCGGCACCCACAACACCCAAGGCTGCAGCAGGACCCCCTGGGCACCCTGTCACCTCCACCCTGGAGAGGCACCTGCTCACCAGGGTCCAAGCAGAGCCTGGGAGCGTCCTCCTCCTCTTCTTCACTTTCTGCAGCTCCTCTTTCTTGTAGAAAAGGTCCTGGGGGACAGTGTGACAGGGTGGCACCATCGGGGGCACCTGTGGGTGCCGTGCAGGCAGTGGGACACCCGTCAAGCACCCACCTGCTGTGCAGAGCATCGTCGCTGCCCTCCTGCTCCAAGTAGATGCTCTCCTCCTCTGAACAGTTGTCCATGTCAGCAGAGTCATCTGGGGGCACCCATGGGTGAGCACCTGGCTGGGCTGCCCACCCTGGGGATGCTCCCGTGCCCCTTTTTGGCAGGTGCTGCCCCTTCTGGGGAAGCTGCCCTGTGCCCTTGGCCGTCCCCATTGCTTGCTCTTCTCCTCTGACTCCAGTGGTGTCAGCAGGGACTCGGGGCACTCGTGGGTGCCTTGGGGGCCTCACCTGGCATCCTGCTCTTGTCCCTGTGGGTCCATGCGCCGCTTGACACTTCACCCGAAGCTCGGTGAGGGGCACTGCCACGTTCTGCGCGAGCACCTGCAAACCTTGGGCGCTGGGCACCCAGGAGCTCCACGCTCGCCTCCAGCCTCCCGCATGCACCACAGACCTGGGTGTCTGCGAGCTCGCTGCTCGCTCTGGACACCCGCAGGCACGCGAGGACCCTGGCATCGGGGTGCCCCCCAGCAGGCGCCCACACGCACCCGAGGGCCCAGGCGTCCGGGCGCCCGCATGAACGCAAGGGCCCAGGCTTGCAGGTACCGGCCTGCAGGCACACCGGGGACAGGCACCCCCACGCACCCAGGTGCCCCGGCACCCACACGCACCCCAGCACCCAGGCACCGGGGCACCTGCCTGAGGGCACCCGAGGGGCGCACGTGCTGGGGCAGCCGGCAGGCACCCACCGGCACGTGGGCACCCAGGGGTGCAGGGCACTCGGGACACACGGCCCCGCAGGGACAATGTGGGCACCCCTGCCCTGAAGGCTGCAGGGGCTCGGGCACCAGCTCTGGGCATCCAGGCTGCACGGGGGAGGCTGTTGTGGGTGAAGGGGCCAGGGGAAGGGTGGCTGGAGGGTCCCGGGCGCCTGTGGCAGGAGGGATCGGGGGCTGTTGCGGGGAGCGAGGGGCGCTGGGGGCAGGAGCTGTGCGGGTGAAGGGTGCTGGGGTGAGGGCCAGGCGGGGAAGGGTCCTGGGCACCGGAGTCTGTGGGTGAAGGGGGCTGGGGGCAGCTCAAGGGGGAGGGGTCCTGGACGGGGGCTGGGAGGGAAGTGTCCTGGGGGTGGGGGGTCCTGGCAACGGGGCCCTGCCGCTCCTGGGGGGAGGATCAGGCTGGGGAAAGGGAACCCAAGGGTCAACGGTCCTGGGGGTGGGGGCACAAGGGGGATGGCTCATAGGGCCTATGGATCAACTGAGCAGATGGGGACCCCCTGGCTGAAGTGTTCAGGGGGTCGGGGCCCTACGGAAGAAAGGTCCAGGGGGCCGGGACCCACGGGGAAAGTGCTTAGGAGGTGGGGGCCCATGGGGGAAGGGGCCGCGAGGTTGGGCTCCACGGCTAAAGGGTTCAGGGAAGCGGGGCCCATGGGTAAAGGGTCCAGGGAAGCGGGGTTCACGGGTAAAGGGTCTAGGGAAGCGAGGTCCACGGATAAAGGGTCCGGGGAAGCGGGGTCCATGGATAAAGGGTCCAGGGAAGGGGGGTCCACGGGCAAAGTGTTCGGGATGTGGAGGTCCGTGAGTGAAGGGCCCAGGGTAGGGGGACCTACGGATGAAGGACCCAGGGGATGCGGGCCCATGGATGAAGTGTTCAGGGCCTGGGGCCCTATGAATAAAAGGTGGAGGGGCCTGGTGTCTTCTTGTGCTGTATCCACAAGGTGGGGGCCCATGGGGGAAGGGTCCAGAGGTTTGGGCCCTTTGGAAGGGTTCAGGGAACCGGGGCCCAGGGGTGAAGGCTTCAGGAGGCGGGGGTCTACGAATGAAGCATTCAGGGAACCGGGGCCCAGGGGTGAAGGCTTCAGGAGGCGGGGGTCTGCGAATGAAGGGTTCAGGGAACTGGGGCCCAGGGGTGACGGGTTCCATAGGCGAGGGTCGATGGATAAAGGGACGTGGAGGTGGGAGCCCATGGGGGAAGGGTCCCGGTGATGGGGCCCTATGGGAGAAGCGTGCAGGGGATCGGGGCCCATGGGGAAAGTGCTCAGGAGGTGGGGGCTGACGGGGGAAGGGGCCGGGAGGTGGAGGCCCACGGGTGAAGGGTTCAGGGGACGGGACCCTTCCAAGGATGGGCACAGGGAAGAAGGGTCCAGGGACAACGGGTTCGAGAGTTGGGGGTGTACGAATGAAGGGGTCAGGGAACCAGGGACCACGGACCATGGGTTCAGGGAAACGGGGC
Source organism: Tinamus guttatus (assembly GCF_059628265.1). Classification (NCBI taxonomy): domain Eukaryota; kingdom Metazoa; phylum Chordata; class Aves; order Tinamiformes; family Tinamidae; genus Tinamus; species Tinamus guttatus. The sequence continues at coordinate 95,932 of NW_028288921.1, forward strand.
CCACGGGGGAAGTATTTGGGAGGTGGGGGCCCATGGGGTAAGGGTGCTGATGGGGGGGGACCCTTAGTGATGGGTACAGGAGTTTTGCGCCCGTGAGAATTGGGTCCTGTAGGTTGGGGAATACAAGTTGTGGCCTCTGGGATCTGGGGTCCACAGGGGATGGTTACTGGGGGCGGGGGCCCACGAGTGAAGGGTCCAGGGCAGCGGGCACTACGGAAGGAGGACCCAGGGAAGCAGGACCCACGGGAGAAGGGTTGGACAGTTGGGGGCCCATGGGGAAAGGGGCCGGGAGGCGGGGGTCCACGAATGAAGGGTCGAGGGGAACAGGGTCTTCGGGTAAAGCATCTTGCAGGTTGGGGCCTTCGAGTGAAGGGTTCAGGGGAGGGGACCCTTCCGAGGACGGGTGCAGGGAAGAAGGGTCCAGGGACGATGGGTTCGAGAGTTGGGGGTCTACGAATGAAGGGGTCAGGGAACCGAGGACCACGGGTGTTGCGTTCCATAGGTGGGGGTGGATGGATAAAGGGATGTGGAGGTGGGAACCCATGGGGGAAAGAGCCGGGTGATGGGGCCCTATAGGAGAAGGGTGCAGGGGACCAGGTCCCATGGGGAATGTTTTCTGGTGGTGGGGGTTGATAGGGGAAGGGGCCGGGAGGTGGGGTCCCACGGGTGAAGGGTTCAGGGAAACGGGGCCCACGGGGGAAGTATTTGGGAGGTGGAGGCCCACGGGGTAAGGGTGCTGATGGGGGAGGACCCTTGGTGATGGGTGCTGTAGTTTTGCACCCGTGAGAATTGGGTCCTGTAGGTTGGGGAATACAAGTTGTGGGGTCTGGGGTCTGGGGTCCACGGGGGATGGTTACTGGGGGCGGGGGCCCACGGGTGAAGGGTCCAGGGCAGCGGGCACTACGGAAGGAGGGCCCAGGGAAGCAAGGCCCATGGGTGAAGGGTTTGACAGTTGGGAGCCCATGGGGGAAGGGGCCGGGAGGTGGGGGTCCAGAAATGAAGGGTGCCGGGTACCAGGGCCCACGGGTGATGTGTTGCATAGGTGGGGGTGGATGGGCTCCTGGGAATGGGGGTCCATGTGTGATGTGGTCCTGGGGGGGCCGTCTCATGGATGAAGGGTCCCCGGGGCCTAGCCGTGGGACTGAAGGAGCCTGATGTTTCGAGCAGGCGGCTGAGGGATCCTGGGGACGTGTTCCCACGGGTGAATGTTCACTGGGACTTTGGCCTGGGGTGGGGGGTCTTGTGGGTGAGGGTTCTATAACAATACAGATGTAGTCGGGAGTTTTGGGGATGAAGGGGCCTGGGGTTGGGAGCCCGAGGTTGAGGTGCCCAGGTGGGACGTGTCCCTGAGTGGGGGGCCCTGGTGTTGAGGGCCCGAAGGTGACGGGTCCAGCTGGTTGGGACCCAGCAGGGAGGGCTCCTGGTGCTGGTGGCCCCACAGCGAGGGCTCCTCGTGCTGGGACCCCCAGGGTGGCAGGTCCTGGTGGCAGCGGCCCAGGGGCACTGGGTGCCGGGGGCCGCAGGGCGAGGGGCGCCGTGCGCAGGGGCACCTGTGCGGGGGCTCGCGGGGCCGCGGGCCCTGTCTGCAGCTGCAGCTCCGGCGTGAGGGGGACGCTGGGCCCCACGGCCCCCTCCAGCTCCTTGGAGCGCAGCACCCGCGGGGAGCCCTGTGCCGGGCTCGGTGTCACCAGGAGGCACCCAGCAGTGCAGGGGGGCAGGGCCCCCTTCCCCCTGGAGCCCCAGCCACTCCACGGAGTTTCCCTCCTGCCCCAGGAGCCCCTGGCAGCTCTCCAGACCCACTGGAACCCCCAGCTGCACCACAGGGCACTTATGGGATCCCCTCCAAACCCATGTCTGCACCCCAGGGCAACCACTGGAGCCCCAGGTGGCTTGGGACCCGCCTGCACCCTGGGGCAGCCTGGGAAACCCACAGACCCACTGGGATCCCCCTATTGCACCTTGGGGAACCCTTGGTCTTGCCTAGACTTCTTGGTACCCCCACCTGCCCCTGGGGCTCCATGGGACCCCCAGACCCCTTCAGACCCCCTGTGGCACCACAGGACACTCTGGGGATCCCCGAAACCTTGCAACCTACTGCCTGCACCCTGGGGCACCCAGGGGACTCCACCAGATCCTTCGGGACCCCCTGTGCAGCACAAGGCACCTTTGCCCCCCTGCAGCCCTCTTGTCACCCCCAGGCCTGCACCCTGAGACACCCTTGTTGCCCTCCAGACCCACTGGGACCCCCCACCAGGTACCCTGGGACTCCCTTGCTCACCCAGACCCTTTGGGACTCCCCTGTTGTACTCTGGGGCATCCTTGGGGCTCCCAGACCCCTTGGGTCCATCCTGCCCATGCTCTAGGGTACCACTGTGCCCCTCAAGACCTGTTGGGACCCCCTGTGTGCACCCTGGAGGACCTGTGGTCCCTTCTGACCCTTTGGGACCCCCCCGTTGCACCATAGGGAACCACTGAACCCCCACTCCCATCCCAGACCACTTGGGACACACCTGTTGTACCCTGGGATCTCCCAGACACATTTAAACCCCCATGTGGTACCCTGGGGCACCCACGGGACACCATCCCCCCAACTCATTGTGATGCCCATGTTGCACCCTTGGAATCCCCTTGGGACCCTCCTGCCTGCAGCCTGGGGCACCCCTGGGCCCCTCCAGGCCCCTCGGAATCCCCCTCTTGCACCATAGGGCGTCTTGGGAAGCCCCTGGAACCATTCCCCAACCCCTGCCTGCACCCCGGGACAGGACCCTTGTGCGCTTTGGACCCCGCAGTGCTCTGGGACCCTCACCAAAAGCCCCGATGATCCATCCCATTGGTACCCCCTCCCACCAGCTCTGCCCTGCGACAGTGATGGGATCCCCAGACCTCAGGAGCCAGGGGCCCCTTCGGCACCTTCCCCACAGACCTCTTTGAGCCCCCCAGATACCCTGGTGTCCCCGCCAGGGGAAGGAACCCTTCGGTCCTGACTCTCCCACCCACGGGACCCCCTTGGGTCTCACCTGGGGCTCGGCAGTGGTGGCGTCGGGGTTCTTGGCCACTTTACGCACAATCCGCAGCCTCTTCAAGAAGGCTCTGAAGAACCTGGGGAGGATGGGGGCGGGTCAATGGACAGAGTGGGGGCCCGGAAGCCTGGGCCCATTCCCATAATCCCAGCAGGAGACATGGGGACCCTGGGCAGGGTGCGCACGAGCACACGTTTGTGCTGCAAGCAGGTGTCATGGGCATGTGCACGGGCACCAGCGTGTCTCACACATGGGTGACGTGACCGTATGCATGAGAACACGTGTCCTGCACACGCAGGACGTGAGTGTGCAGACGAGCACACGTGTCACAGGAGGCACGGGTGGCCGTGAAGACTCGCACGCCTGCCGTGCATCTCCCGTGTGCAGCGCACACACTCGCCAGCTCGCACGCACCGCGCGCACGGATGGCCGGGCTCACACGCGGCCCCAGGGCCACGTGGGCCCCTGCCACGAGTTGACAGGAGCGGGCGCAGCGCACACGCACACACGGGCACGGGCACGTCCGAGCACGTGCACACCTGAGCACACGCACGTCCTCGTGCTCGCTTACACACACGCACTTGTGTGCAGGCATCTCTCCATGTCTGCAGACAGGCGAGTGTGTTTGTGGGGCCGTGTCACACGGGGAGGGGACACTGGGAGGACAAAAGTGCCAAGTCCCTGCACCCCAGGGCAGAGGGAGGGCAGTGACGGGGACCAGCGGTGGGGGTAGATGGGGACCGGTGGGACCCTGCACCCAAGGGCAGAGAGGGACACGGCCCCCACGGGAAGCGGCGCTGGAGGGAAGGGCCACCCGGGCTGTCTGTCACCCAATGCAGGGGGGTACCCAGCCCCAAGGGGGCGGCTCTGGGGGTGCCACGGGGGACGGCAGCACCCAGGGGGGCCCAGCGGGGCCGGCACCCACGGGGCGGCTCCCGCCGCCACTCACCTCGGCACGCAGCCGGCCGAGCTCCGCTTCCCCATGGTGGCCGCGCAGCTCCCGGGCCCCGCCGCCTGCCGCGCGCTCCCGCACAGTCCAACGGCCGCTGCCCACAACAGGCAGCAACGGCCCCAGCCTCCGGCTTCGAGGCCGCGGGGCCCCGGCCGCCCCTCGCGCCTCGGGCCGCCTCCAGTCGCCGCCTCCCGTGGCCCCGAGCGCCTCTGACCGCACAGGGATCGCACAGGGATCGGTCGTGCGGGACTCGCGCCGCCCGCAGCCGCCGCCGCCCGCCGCGCGCCTCGCTGCGGCCCCAGGGCCGCCGCCGCCTGCAGCCGCTGCTGCCCAACGGCCGCCTCACGCGCTGGCCCCGCCCACGGCACGCGCCGCCACGCCCCCAGCCTCCCGCTGCGCGCTCATTGGCTGCTTCTGCCGCTGCCCCGCCCCGGGCCTCACAACCACCACCTGATTGGCTGCGGATTAATGAATATTCGATAACATCGGTAACATTGGAGCCCAGCGCTGCGGCTGGTGCCAGCAGGGGACGATCATCTGTGGGCTGGAAATGTCCCACTGCAGAAGCCTCTGCTCCCGCCACGTAAGAGGACAGGACACCTGCCCAGGAGCAGGAAGTTGGTTCGTTTCCTCCTGCTCCACGGGCTCTTCACGGGGAGTTAATCCATGCACCAAATGCCCATGGAGAAGCTCCTGGGATGCAGCGCGATTCAGTTTCCTCCTCTGTGCTCCGCAAGGTCACAGGAGGTTTCCCCTTGACTAAATTTTATGTCTCTCTGCATAGGAGCTTCCTGTCTAAGCTCGTAATCCATAGGGATGGAGAGAGGGTGGCAGCTGGACACACACAGACACCTTTGGACTTTTGAAGGGACAGAGTGGTGGTGGGGTTGTGTTTCCATGTGTTTCCTAAGTAAAGCAGGACAAGGCAATGGGCAGCCTTATGCCAGACTTAGCCTCCAGAAAAACACTAAGTTTGTGTCTTTCTGCTGAAGCTGGGGTCAACAGTACACCAATGCACGCAAGGGATTGCAGCAGGAAAGGGCCTCTGCTCTGCCTGTGCGCTCTGTGGGCTCCAGGGGAGGAGGTCAGAGGCCCAGCGTGGTCTTTCAGGGACCAAGGGCTGCATTTGGGGTTCATGTCCCTGGGAGCACTGCCACTGGAGGTGCAGAATGGACTCTGAATTGAGTGCCTGGGGATGTCGCACAGGTGACAGTGCTGATGACAGATGCCCATCCTTGTGGAAGGGAACCTGAGGCTCCAGGAGAGCTCAGGGGAACCCCGGGGATGCCTAGGGGTGGCAGTGAGTGCAGTCTCACCAAACATGAGGCAGCCCATGGTAGAGTCCCCCAAAGACCGCGCAGCAAATGCAGGCATGCCTGGGGAAAGGAGGGCTTGGCAGTCCCTGGAGAAGCAGGGGGGATCCAGGAGGCTCAGGGAAGGAGAACTGGAGAGTGATTCATGCACTCGCAGTGAAGCAGCACAGGCTGGAGCTAGTGCACCCCTGAAAACACCTCCTGGTCTTGCAAGAGCCCAGGGGTCACTCTGAGAACCATTCAAGAGCCTGGACACAAGAGCCTTCCCTGAAATGCCTGTATACCAATGCACGAACCATGGGGAATAAGCAGGATGAACTGGAGATCTGTGTGCGGTCCCAGCGTCATGATCTCATCGGAATCACAGAGACGTGGTGGGATAGCTCGCACGACTGGAGCGCTGCCATGGAAGGCTATGTGCTCTTTAGGAAGGACAGGCTGGGAAGGCGAGGTGGTGGAGTTGCTCTTTATGTGAGAGAGCAACTGGAATGCATGGAGCTCAACCTGGGAGTCGAGGATGAGCGAGTCGAGAGCTTGTGGGTAAGGATTAGAGGGCAGGCTAATGTGGGAGACACTGTGGTGGGTGTCTGCTACCGGCCACCTGACCAAGACGAGGAGGTTGATGAGGCCTTCTATAGGCAGCTGGATGTTGCCTCACGGTCACAGGCCCTGGTTCTCATGGGGGACTTCAACTACCCCGACATCAACTGGGAGGACAACACAGCCAGGCATAAGCAGTCCTGGAGGTTCCTGCAGAGCGTCGACGATAACTTTTTGACGCAGGTTGTGGAGGAGCCGACGAGGAGAGGTGGGCTACTGGACCTCGTGCTATCAAATAGGGAAGGCGTTAAGGTGGGGGGTAGCCTCGGCTGCAGTGACCATGAGTTGGTGGAGTTCAGGATTCAACGAGGAGGAGGCAGGGCTGTAAGTAGCCTTGCGACGATGGACTTCAGGAGGGCCAACTTTAGCCTCTTCAGAGACCTCCTCGGTAGAATCCCATGGGCTAGTGCTCTAGAAGGCAGGGGGGCCCAAGAGAGCTGGTTAGTTTTCAAGCGGCACTTCCTCCACGTCCAGCAACAGTGCATCCCTGTGTGTAGGAAGGGAGGCAGAGGGGGCAGGCGACCTGCGTGGATGAGCCGGGAGCTTGTGGCAATGCTCAAGCAGAAGGCAGCGGTATACAGAATGTGGAAAAAAGGACAGGCCCCCTGGGAGAAATACAGGAACGTAGTCAGGGAGTGCAGAGATGCGACAAGGAAAGCTAAGGCACGTCTGGAAGGTAAGCTGGCAGGGGACGTTAAAAATAACAAAAAAAATTTCTTCAAATACATTAACAGCAAAAGGAAGATCAGGGAAAACGTGGGTCCGCTGGAGGACGGGATGGGCACCTTGGTTACAAATAACACAGAAAAAGCAGAGTTCTGAATGCCTTCTTTGCTTCGGTGTTTACCAAGGGCAGCCCTTTAGAGCCCCAGGCCCTAGAGACAAGAGAAGAAGCGGGTGGAGAGGAAGACTTGCCCTGGGTAGAGGAAGATTGGGTCAGAGAGCACCTAAGGAACCTCGATACCCACAAATCCATGGGCCCTGATGGGATGCACCCCAGAGTGCTACGGGAGCTGGCAGATGCCATAGCTAAGCCGCTCTCCATCATCTTTGAAAGATCCTGGAGAACGGGGGAGGTGCCGGAAGACTGGAAGAAGGCCAATGTCACGCCAGTCTTCAAAAAAGGCAAGAAGGAGGACCCAGGCAACTACAGGCCAGTGAGCCTCACCTCCGTCCCCGGAAAAGTGATGGAACGGCTCATACTGGCCGTTGTCTCCAGGCACATGGAGGACAAGAAGGTGCTCAAGAGTAGTCAGCATGGATTCACCAAGGGGAAATCTTGCCTGACTAACCTGATAGCCTTCTATGATGAAATGACCGGCTGGATAGACGAGGGGAGAGCGGTGGATGTCGTCTATCTCAACTTCAGCAAGGCTTTTGACACCGTCCCTCACAACATCCTCCTGGGCAAGCTCCGGAAGTGTGGGATAGATGAGTGCACAGTGAGATGGATTAGGAACTGGCTGGATGGCAGGGCCCAGAGAGTGGTGATCAGCGGTGCAGAGTCTAGTTGGAGGCCTGTGGCTAGTGGGGTCCCCCAGGGGTCAGTCTTTGGTCCAGTCCTGTTCAATTTATTCATCAATGACCTGGATGAAGGCACAGAGTGCTCCCTCAGCAAGTTTGCTGATGATACCAAACTGGGAGGAGTAGCCGATACCCCAGAGGGCTGTGCTGCCATCCAGAGGGACCTGGACAGACTGGACAACTGGGCGGTGAAAAACCTCATGCAATTCAACAAGGCCAAGTGCAAGGTCCTGCACCTGGGGAGGAATAACCCCAGACACCAGTACAGGCTGGGGACCGACCTTGTGGAAAGCAGCTCTGCAGAGAAAGACCTGGGTGTCATGGTGGATGATAAGTTGACCATGAGGCAGCAGTGTGCCCTCGTGGCCAAGAAGGCCAATGGAATCCTGGGCTGCATTAAGAAGAGCATCTCTAGCAGGTCGAGGGAGGTGATCCTGCCCCTCTACTCAGCCCTGGTGAGGCCGCATCTGGAGTACTGTGTCCAGTTCTGGGCTCCACAGTACAAGAGGGATGTGGAGCTGCTGGAGAGAGTCCAGCGCAGGGCTACAAGGATGATCAGGGGCCTGGAACATCTGCCCTATGAGGAGAGGCTGAGGGAGCTGGGCCTGTTCAGCCTGGAGAAGAGAAGGCTGAGAGGGGATCTAATCAGTGTATATAAATACCTCAAGGGAGGGAGTGCAGAGGACGGGGATGGTCTCTTTTCAGTGGTGGCCACTGATAGGACTAGAGGAAATGGCCGGAAACTGAAACATCAAAAATTCCATAGGAACTTAAGGAAAAATTTCTTAACAGTGAGGGTGACAGAGCACTGGAACAGGCTGCCCAGAGAGGTTGTGGAGTCTCCTTCTCTGGAGATCTTCAAAACCCGCTTGGATGCAGTCCTGTGCCACGTGCTCTAGGTGTCCCTGCGTATGCAGGGGGGTTGGACTAGATGATCTCTAGAGGTCCCTTCCAACCCTAAGCATTCTATGATTCTATGATTCTATGATTCTATGCAGAGGAAGAGGAGCTGCTTCAGAGCAGGGATTCTCCAACATACCACCTATTAGCAGGGCATCCTGCTGCCTTCCCCAACAGAAATGGCACTGATGTGAAGCCGGGTTGTGCAGACAGGGTGAGAGGTCTGCACTTCAGAGCAGTGTCCCTGCACCCAAAGGTGCTGTGTGCCTGCAGCAGTGACTTTGTCACCTGTGAAGGTCAGCACTCAGCCTGTCCAGGGAGCTCCCCACAGGACTGAGGGGAGAAGTTCTGGGTGGGAGGATTATCCTCCACCAGGTCAGGCTCCTTCTCCTGCTGGGAGGATGCTGCAGGGCTCAGGTCTGCTCACAGGTCTAGCACATTTCAGGGGGCACTTTGCAAAAGGAAAGGCAGGACAGGCATTTCCTGAAAGAGAAGCCAGTGAGGTGGTGCTTACATTTTTCTTTCGCTTGGTAAGAGGAAAAATTGGCAGATTTGGACAACAGACTGAGACTCATTAAGAGATTCAAGGAGCAGCCAAAGAATCTGCCAGAGACTTCAGACTGTCCCCTCAGACATCCCTTAGTCCATAGACAGCACCATCTTCTCCTGGGCTGCTGCATCAGGGTTTATCTGAGCTGCTCTTTAGCACCTGCAAACATGGGGGTGCCTCTGGATAGTCCCCTGCTCCTGGGAGGTTTCTGCAGGAAGAGCTGGGGTCATTTGTGAGTATCATTGTCCTTCATGTGAGTGAGGTGCAAGTACACGACAGTGAGGGGCAAGGCTCAGTGATGAAGCAGGTCCCATGACAAAGTCCTAACAAGTTTTTTTTTTTTTTTTTTTTTCCTGTTGGGATGCACAAGGGTTTATGCTGACAATGACTGAAGCACCGAAGATTTCAGCTCTATCAAATAATGTTCCCACAGTGAGTAGGCACCTTTGTGTGTTTGTGTGTGCACCATAATATATATTATTTATATGCACACTTATGTATCAACAGACTCCTCCAATTATCCTTTTGCAGAGAAGACTTGATTTCTAAATGTTGAAGAGCCCTGCCATAGAAGGGGTGGACATCGTCTCCTGCAGGTTGTGTGCATTAAAGCTACTCCTTCTCTCTGCAGTGCCTGCAATAAGGGTGCAAGGTGCAGGGTTAAAGGGGGCATGAGGACAGGGTCTATTTCTAGACATCTTGACATGTAGAAAGGGTAAGGTCTATCCTTGTTTCCTTTTGACTGTTGTTCTCCCTTGTTGGAGTGAGATCTGGTGTGGCAGACTCAGATACAAATATCTCTGTTGAGGAAGGCAAGACTGATGGGGGTGAATCCTTCACAGAGCTCTTCTCCTTCAGATACAACTGGTGTGGGGGCTGTATTCAGCTGTCGTGCTGGTGAATGGAGAATATTCCCACTTGGTCTTTGGACTAAGTCCATTCCAAGCAATGCAATATGCCATTCCAAGGTTTCTCCACAAATACCACTCAAAGACTAGTGCATCTATTTCCACTTGCAGCAAAGCAGAAACAACTCCTCCGGAGCTATGGGGAGGAGTCCCTGATGAACTTGGCACACTCAGCCAGTTCAAAGTGGAGCACCAGAAAGGGAGCTATAATAAGGGAGAAAGGAAATGTGGGGAGTTCCTTGAGAAAGTGAAATGGTTTGGCTCAGAAAAGCCTGCCTTAACTTTTGGCTTTCTTTCCTTCCTTGGACAGGACTCCTGTGCCCCTAAGGAGCTAATGTCCAACAGCAGCTCTCTCAACGAGTTCCTCCTCCTGCCATTTGCAGACACGCGGGAGCTGCAACTCTTGCACTTCTCGCTCTTCCTGGCCATCTACCTGGCTGCCCTCCTGGCCAACGGCCTCATCATCACAGCCGTAGCCTGCGACCACCGCCTCCACACCCCCATGTACTTCTTCCTCCTCAACCTCTCCCTCCTCGACCTGGGCTCCATCTCCACCACTGTCCCCAAATCCATGAGCATTTCCCTTTGGAACAACAGGGCCATTTCCTACTCAGGATGTGCTGCCCAGATCTTCCTGTTAGCAGTCTTGTTTTCAGCAGAGTTTTCTCTCCTCACAGTCATGGCCTATGACCGCTACGTTGCCATCTGCAGACCCCTGTACTATGGGACCCTCATGGACAGCAGAGCTTGTGTCAAAATGGCAGCAACTGCCTGGGCCAGTGGCTTTCTTAATGCTCTTGTGCAGACTGGGAACAGATTTTCCATACCACTCTGCCAAGGCAATGTGGTGCAACAGTTCTTCTGCGACATCCCAAAGATCCTCAGGCTCTCCTGCTCAGAATCCTACCTCAGGGAAGTTGGCTTTCTTGGGGTTAGTACCTGTTTAGTCTTTGGGTGTTTCGTTTTCATTGTGGTGTCCTATGTGCAGATCTTCAGAGCTGTGCTGAGGATCCCCTCTGAGCAGGGCCAGCACAAAGCCTTTTCCATGTGCCTCCCACACCTGGCCGTGGTCTCCCTGTTTGTCAGCACTGGCATGGTTGCCTACCTGAAGCCCCCTTCCATCTCCTCCCCAGCTCTGGATCTGGTGGTGGCCGTTCTGTACTCAGTGATGCCTCCAATACTGAACCCTCTCATCTACAGCCTAAGGAATGAGGAGCTCAAGAATGCCCTAAGGAAACTCATCCAGCAGGTCTAGTGTCAGCAACAGGATCTGTCCTAGGAGATTTGGCATTAAGGATACGTGTTGTTCATTTATTTCTTGCTTGCTTTTTTTCTCTTATATTCCAGTAAAGGAAAAATATATAGTCTGGTTCATGCTGTTTCTCTGCAGGAATATCTCATTTGAATCTGCCACAGGGACCATGTTGGAGCAGGACGCCAGGCTTCCCCCTTCAGCAGCAAAGAGGGGGGAGACTCTGAGCCCCATTAAGCAACTTCCGATGTCTCCCATGCACTGAGGAGAGTTTCCCTGTGCAGTGTCTCTTCCAGCACTGACTCCAAGAGAGATCAGGGGCACAGAGTCAGGCTCACATGAGTACAGACAGGGTGAGACCATGGCTCCTGTGTCCTTTAGGAGAACTCAGCTCCCCTAGCCACAATCAGGGGGTAATTTTACCTGCTCTCCCTATGGAGGTCATAGTCACGTGTCACCCAGCACTGGTCTCTTCCCTCTACACTGCTCCAACAGTCCAAGTGGGGCATGAGTGGAGGGGAGGAGAGGCTGGATGCAGCGTGTGGGGACAGAGCTCTGCTGCTCAGGGCCATCTCCACACTGCAAGGCATTTTCTTGTTGCACCCTTCAAAGGGCCCGCAGTTTTTCTGGCAACATGTCCACCAACAGCAGCAGGACTTTTTTTTTCTTCCTTTTTTTTTTTTTTCCTTTTCAAGTCTCTTCTCATTTCCACACTGTCCTGCTGTGCACTCAAATGTATATTTGTCCTAAGTGCTCTTGTAACATGCTGCTTCCTGGTACATTTTTGTGATCTCAGGAAGGACTAGGGCCTGGGCACCCTTATGCCAAACCTAGCCTACACAAGAACATTTCCTATAACAAAAGAGCATCTCCTCTGTGATTTGGCTCAAGCATGGCCTTTCTTCACAGATAGATCTCAAAGGGGTCTCGTGTTCTGCTTATGAACTCCACAGGCTCTAGGGGACAAGCTCCAAGGATGTTTAGTCTATGTGATCTCCTAGGGACCGAGGGCAGCACTCAGAGTTCATCTCTCAGTGGCCAGTGCCAATGGAGATGGGAAATTGTTTCTGAAGCACCTGCAGCAGGTGGTCTCACAGGTGACAGTGCTGATGGGATTTGTCCTCCATCCTTCTGGAGGGGAATTTCCAGGAGATCCCCAGGAGAGCTTAGAAGATCTCCACAGTCCAGGTGAGGGCTGTGAGTGGAGCCTCACAAAATGAGGGATGGTCCATCATGCAGTAACCAGAAGGCAGATCTTTAAATCCAGGTGCACATGAGGAAAGGAGGTCTTTCAGCCCTTGGAGAGGCAATGGGGACCCAAGAGGGCAAGGGAAGTGGCACTGGAGGGTGAATCCTGCTGTGAAACACCAGAGACGGCAGCTAGTGCCCACCCGAACAATTCTCCTCCCATTGCAAACACTCTGGGGTCGTGTGTCACCAGTATTGGTGGTGGTACTCCCAGCCAAACTGGGTCTGCTTCTCTCTCTGACCACCATGGACCATAGTCCCACAGCTGCTCACTCTGCAAAGCAGCACCACCAGCACAGGGCAGGTGCAGGAACAGCCCAGCCAGCAATGGGGACACTGATCTGGGAAAAGGCTCTGTGGGGAGCAGAGATGTCCCAGGAAAGAGGGAGAGTAACATCCTGAGATAGAAAATGCAAAGGAGAGCCAGGTTTCTGTGTACCTTCAAGGAAATGCTCTGTTTTGGTGTGGCCAACTTTGAATAAATTGACTACACTCCTGTTAAAACAACGTTTTAAGGAAGTCTCTAGAGTATCTTCAATGCAATCATTGAAAAAAAAATCATACTTTCCAAAATTTCTCTCAGCTTTTGCCATTGCCATTTACTCTATTCTGCTGTCTCATGTCTATCTTAAGCATCACAGTGTAAGAAACCCTGCTGAGGAGTTTTAAAAACAGAGATCCTCCCTTGGTACCTCTGGGAGGAAGGCTGTGTCCTGTCCTGTACAGTCCTACATCCTGCTGTTACTGGAAGAGTCACTGACTACAGAAATAAGATTTGAGGCTCCCCAAAACATATCGACCTATGGCCATACTTTGTGCTGTTTCATCCCCCATGACTTTGATCCTGTCTTGGACCACCCTGAAGCCCTAAATTCCCTCACTGGTCTGCCTGGAGAAGAGATGTGACAGTGCAGGAGTGCAGAAGTGTCCTCTTCAGGGCTTCCTTTGAGATATTTTTCAGCCTTTGGCATCATCTGGAGATATTCCTGAAGGATTATCAGCAGGTTTTTGGAAATATCTGGGGGGAAATGAGGTGACTGCTTTCCAGGACATGAAGAGACATCTCTCTGCTCCTCCTGGCTCTGGGATGTGGCTCCAAAGGGCAACACTGGGGAGCACATGAGCAGTGCCCAGCAGAGCCTGGGCCACACAGGGGAGGGCACCACTCTGGCACCAGGGAGACCTCCTTGTGATGACGCACATCTCACTGTGACCTCGGATCGTGTCACTGGGAGCTCAGCAGGTCACTGCCATGGAGATAGAAGAGCTAGGCAGGGAGGAGAGACGTGTCCTTGCACATGCTGGAAAGCAGTGACCTCCCTTCATATCTGTGCTATCACACAACTCTCCTCTGGCCTAACCCTAATCCTAATCTACAACCCTAAAACCCTAACCCTAACCTCTAACCCCTAACCTGTTTCTAACCTAAGACCCCCAACAACAAACCTAAAACCCCAACTAACCATAACACCCTAACCCCCCAACCCTAAGACTAAACTCTCCAAACCCTAAAGCCCCAAATGCTAACCCCAAACCCACTCACCCTCTAACACTAAACACTCTAATCCTAACCCTACCTCTAAACCGTAACCCTCTAACAGTCAACCGAAAACTCTCTAAACCTAGCCCAAACCCCTAACCCTCTAACCGTCACCCTAAACCCTCTAACCCTTAATCCTCTAGCCCTAAATCTTCAAACCCTAAATCCTCAAACCCCCTAACCCCTAACTCTCTAACCCTAACAAGCTAGTCCCCCAATCCCCAACCCTGACCCATAACCTTCTAACCCTAACTCTCTAACCCTAAACCCTCTAACCCTAACCCTAAACTCTCTAACACTAACCCCCAACCCTCTAACGCTGAAACACCTAGCCCTAAACCGCCTACCCTAAACCTAAACCCTCTAAACCCTCTAACTCTCTAATAGTAAACTCTAAACCCTCTAAAACTAACCCCTAACCCTCTAACTCTCTTACGCTATAACCTCTATCCCCTCCAACTCTAACCCTAAACCCTCTAACCCTGACCCTAAACCCTAAACCCGCATACTCTAACCTGCTAACCCTAAACAGCCTAGTCCTAAATCCTCTAACCCTAAACTCTCGAGCCTTTCAAACTTCTAACTCTACCCCCAAACACTCTTCCCCAAACGCTCCTACTCTCTACAGCTAATCCTCCTTCCCTCTAACCCTAACCCTAAGTTTTCTAACCCTCTCACCCTAAAACTTCTAATACTAAACCCTCTAACCCTCTAACTCTAACTCTGTAACCGCTCACAAACAAAATGCAAGTTATCATCATTTGCTGATTTGGCTCTATAAAAGATGGACACTCTTGACGCAATGTTGGAGACCTCATGGGTGGATGCACCACGTAAGACCTCCCAGTTGCCGGGAAGGTTCTCCAAATCCTCGCCACAACAGGGACTCCCCAGCGACTGCGGATCTGGATGATGATGGCATATGATGGCATATTTAGGCAATTGGTGATGTATCTTTTAATCACTATTCCCTTTCTTGTATAGTAATGGTTAGGTGAATTACTTTGCTTATTTTGTTTGTTGCTAAAACCAAGTGTGTAATAAGCTTATTTTATTAAATGTATAATTCTGTACTGCCTTAATATTAATAGTGAAATAAGACCATTCTTTCCAGTGGTGTCTGGTTCTTTCCATCACCCAATCTGTCCCAGTCAATTGGCAAAACACCATGTTCTTTGCAGATGCCCATTGCAGCTCTCAGGAAGGTTGGCCTCTGATTTTCAGCCTTTCAGGCCACAGTGTTTCTGAAGGCAGCTGTACTTCTGGTCTGGTGCTGCTTTCTGCAGGTGCTCACCCTCAAATCAAGATCAGTTGGAGGGAGCCAGAAGCGTTTCGATCCAGGTCTGAAGACGTAACCAAGGACACAAGTTGCACCTGGAGTTCTCCCAGGCAACAGTTGCCTGTTCCAGGGTAGTGAGGAGGCAAGTGTTGCTGTATTCTTCATTTGGTAAACGGGTGTCCTGGTTTTCATGCGATATTTGTTAATCAGGTCACAGATTCCTCCTCCCTACATCCTGTGCTGTAAAGAACAAAGCAGGATAACTCTCTAGTGCAAAGGTGGTCTTTTCTGTGTCCTCTCCCAGCAGGGCTCTTGGCCCTTTTAGCAGCAGGCCTGTATTTTCCCTAGTCAGCCTTTTGTTCCTGCCATATTGTTGTATTGTATTTTAAATGATTATTTATTATTATTTTATCAGGAAGGTAAGAGTAAAAATTCAGAAAGAAATAAATACATGTTTCATGGCAAGTACATGGGAATGACAAGTGACTGCACACAGGACAGGTTTAGGCACTGACATTGTACCCATTGAGGAAGTTTTCTTAGTGCCTCCTTGAGCTCCTTGTTCCTCATGCTGTAGAAAAGTCAGTTCAGTGCTGGAGGCACCACTGAGTACCGAATGGCCAGTACAGAGAGATCCAGAGCTGGGAAGGATGTGGAGGCAGGGTGGGAGGAGAGATAAAGTGACTAAGGGTGACATTTCACTGCCCCTGTGACCGGGGGTAGGCGTCAGAGCCAACCAAATGGGTATCACGACCTCTAATCCCTCCGGGGGACTGCAGATGACTGCACAGTCCAGGGCACCTGGACTGCAGAGCATTTCCAAGGGTGCTTGTTGTGTCCACTTGTGCCTATACTTCCTGCCCCTGGTATTTGATAGATGGTGACCCAGAGGGCTCCCCTTTCTCCCTTCTCCCTGACAGTTGAGTCCTCACTGCCTCTCCTGAGACTGCAGAGTCCTCTTTTGCCTGTGAATACCCAGTGCTTTACCTCTAAGAAACTCCATCTTTGAGGATCTCTCCCTTTATGCGGCTCTACTCACAGTCCATCCCAGGCATATGCTGTCCCAGCAGGATCTCTGTGCTCTTCTGACACCACCAGCTTCCCCTCCATGAGAACAGCCATCTTACACTGTGTCTTAATACGTAGGAGAGCTGTGCATGTGTAAATCCATGACCATTCAGCATCTCCACTATCCTTGGACTCTGATAGGGGAATTCCCAAACCAGCCCTTGGTCTCTAAAAATCATTACATGATTCTGAGCACTGTGTTGCTGAACCCATGGAGAATCCTGTGCAGCAGGCCCTTGAGGGGTGCAAGTCCTTGGACCTATTCTTGACACCAGCTTTGGAGGAAAAACTCAGCTGTCACGAACTGTACTGATAGAAATTACTTTATTACAGAGATAACTGTAATAAACAGTTTATAAACAGTTTTCACTGTAATACCCAGTAATCTGGTAACAGATTATTGTTAGGGAACCATTCCTTGTCCAGCATTCAAAACAATTTAGGGTATCAGGTGAGACCGAGCAGATGCCGTAAAAAGGGGAATGAATAAAAGCAGTTGTATAGCAACACGATAACAATTATTATCACTAGTAAAAGCCATAATAAATATAACATGAAGAAACAGTGCTCAATGCAGTTACGAGATACAGAAAGAGTCATTTGTGGAGAGATGTGGAAAGATTACCACTGCTTAAAAAGTTCCATGAAATCACTTTCAGGACCCAGCTCAGCCATGTCCACAGCATCAGTCAGGGCAATACCAATGTCACGGGCAGAAGCTCCCTGACAAGGGGCAGGAGGCCCCATAATGAGGTCAGTGACTCCCTGTCTCCCTAGCTCTTGTGCCCAGCAGGTCCCCTTCCTGTCTGCCTGCAGTCCCTCCATACCCACCCTGCTGCCCAGCACTGCGTGAGACCGGGCCTGCAGCCCCTCCAACAACTGCTACTTGTCATGGTGGGAGACAGACTCAGTTAGAATTGAACATGGCTAAGAGTCAGATTTACATGAGAGATTCTTCAGGACAAATGGCACAAAACAGAAAATTTATTTTCCTTTATTGCTGATACTAGAACATATTGCTGATGTTAGAACAATTGGATGAGTTTCCTTGGGGCATCCTTGAGCTCCTTATTTCTCATGCTGTAGATGAGGGGGTTCACTGCTGGAGGCACCACCGAGTACAGAACAGCCAGCACCAGATCCAGAGCTGGGGAGGAGATGGAGGGGGGCTTCAGGTAGGCAAAAACTGCAGTGCTGAGAAAAAGGGAGACCACGGCCAGGTGTGGGATGCACATGGAAAAGGCTTTGTGCCGGCCCTGCTCTGACGGGATCCTCAGCACAGCAGCCAAGATCTGCATGTAGGACACCACAATGAAAATGAAACACCCCAAAACTAAACAGGCACTAACCACAGGAAACCCAACTTCATTGAGGTAGGAGTGCGAGCAGGAGATCTTGAGGATCTGGGGCATCTCACAGAAGAACTGCTCCACCACATTGCCTTGGCAGAGTGGCAGGGAAAATGTGTTCCCAGTGTACAGGAGAGCATTGAGGAAACCAGTGGCCCAGGCAGCTGCTGCCATTTTGACACAAGCTCTGCTGTCGATGATGGTCCCGTAGTGCAGGGGTCTGCAGATGGCCACATAGCGATCATAGGCCATGACTGTGAGGAGATAATACTCCGCTGATATGAAAAAAAGGAAGAAAAAAACCTGCCCAGCACATTCCAAGTATGAAATGACCCTGGTGTTCCACAGAGAATTGTGCATGGATTTGGGGACAGTGGTGGAGATGCAGCCAAGGTCGAGGAGGGAAAGGTTGAGGAGGAAGAAGTACATGGGGGTGTGGAGGTGGTAGTCGCAGGCTACGACTGTGATGATGAGGCCGTTGGCCAGGAGGGCAGCCACGTAGATGGCCAGGAAGAGCGAGAAGTGCAAGAGCTGCAGCTCCCGCCTGTCTGAGAACAGCAGGAGCAGGAACTCGTTGAGGGAGCTGCTGTTGGACATCTATTCTATCGGGCCCAGGAAAACTGTGTAGGGAAAAAAGGCAATAATAGCTTAGAAGATTTTTCTCTGAAATAAACTTTCCATTTTTCATTGAAATGCTTCTTGATCCCTGTCCCAACTCCCAGTAATTTCTTCTTCTCCGTATCACCTTCAGTCAGCTCCTCAGTCTCTGCTCCACCTGAATGTTCTGGGAGGAGCTGGAGCCTGAGTTACTCTACGTCCATGTGTATAAAGGACTGGTTCTTGATATCTGTTCTTTTCAGAGTTGATATCACAGGATATCCACCTTTAATATAAAGGGTCTTTGCATATTCCCACACACACTTCCAAGGAGTTTGGGGTGCAGCAGGGAGTTTTAGCATTTTGCTTTAGAATTACTTATTTTGGAAATTTTTAGATTCTGTCACCATATCTGGTCAGGTTGTTTACAAGTCTGTCTTGACATGCAAATACAGACAGCTGTCTTTATTGCTGCAAGCATGAACATTAAGCATACTGGAGAGGGAAAAGGGCTCTCTGCTGCTTAGGGAACAGTGTGGAGTGCTGTTGAGTCCATCTGCCTTGTTCCAGCAGACAACTCTGGACTCTGTTGAGATCATAGAAGACTGTTTCAAAGCACTCATTTAACTTTGCTCTCCCTCTAAGGTTAAGGTGGATACATGATGGAGAGAACAGGACACTGCTACTGACATGGCAAAGACTCTGTGCACTGAATCCTCTTCTGGAGGGCACCTCACAAACCCAGCAGGACAACAGAGACAGTCACGTGTCCTGACAGTCACAGGGTCTCCTAAAGGGAGAGTCAACCCCTTTGCAGCCCCTCCAATGATGCTGCCCAGCACCCTGGGCACATTGTCCCTCTTCAGACACTTCCATGGCAGGACCTCAGAGTGAGTATCTGAATTTGTAGCTGAAGCCCCAACTGACTGCCAGGACAAGAGCAGAAAGGAGAGGCAGGGAAACGAGGAGAAACACTGTGACTCTGCTGCCAAGGGAGGACAGAGAAACAGAGGGGCACCGTCCCCAAGTTGCACCTCCCAGACAGTGTGTCTTCCCAGGGCAGTGATTCTCAGCCCCTGTGCCTTGCAATGGGAAATGGGCACATGGCAGGAGAGAGGCAGCTCTGCTGTTCTGGAAATCTGACTGCAGAGGAGATCACAAATGCCCTGGAGCCCTTCCCCTTGAGAGCAGAGTGAGACTAAGCACAATGAGAATGAGGAGAGCTGCAAAGGGGATATTGCTGCTGCCCACAGGTGAAAAGGCAGTTGGAGGAATATTCTGGGGTCCTCGCAGACCTATTGATCCCTCAGAGCAGCACTGCAGAACTCTCCTTCAGACATCTAAAGCTGAAATGTCCCATTCATTTGTTGCCTTGTCAAAGATACAAAACAAAATCCTAGCCTCTGGATATTGCCTTCCCTTTCATAGAAGCTTCCCAAGAGTGTCCTCTTGAAAAGCCCCTTCCAGATATGTTGTGTGGGTGAGGCTGAGCTGTGAGCAGCCCTGACCCCACACAGCAGCCTCTCAGCAGGAGAATGAACCTGCCCGGGGGGGATCTCTCCTCCCACCCAGAGCTTCTCCCTGCAGAGCCCTGGCAGGCTGAGTGCTGATCCTCACAGGATCACTGCCCCGGGCGCACAGCACCCTGGGGCGCATGGACACTGCTCTGAAGAACAGTGCTCTGAAGAACCCGTGTGCCCACATTGCCTTCACTGTCTTGCACCAGCTCCAGAAGAAGTAGCCATGATGCCCTGACCTTGTGATGCTGGGACAGGGAATTTCTGTTCTGAAGCATCGCCTCATATGCAAAGTAGAAGCAGGGAGAACAATCCTCAAAAAAAAAAAGTCATCAGCTGGGAGGGGTGCTGCAGACCCCTCCAGAAATCTCCGTAGCATTACCCTGCAGCTGGCGACTTACCATGTCACAGATTGCTCCCACCAGGAGCTCTGCTCTGTCCTCCCACTCCACGCTGCCTTTCACCTCTCTCTCCTCTCCTGTCCGCAGCAGCAGGCAGTGCCCGCAGCCCTGCTGCTCTTGGCACAGGAGCTGCTCCTGCACACGGCTGTTTCGGGCAGTGCTGACAGGATGCCACGAGCTGCAGCCCAACTGAATTCATGAATTGCTCTGTCCCTTGGGATTCCTCCTTCTGGGATATGTTCCATCAAGTAGAGTAACCTGTTTTCCTTCTCCAAAGAGTACAGGGATACAGATTCCAACATTGGAGTTTATTTTATCAGGTAATGATTATCTACCAAAGCTAGAAATGTCCCACGGGAAGTCCTGATTCACTTCTCTGAACTAGGCAGGACACCCAGACAGGGATAAGAAGGGAGCTTGTTGATACAAGGTGCATATATGATTCAGATGATTTATTCAGATAACTTATTGGGGCTGCACATGTCTGTTTAGAAACGCCAGGTTTGGAGAAGGATTCAGCTAACTCATGAACCCCACAAATACATGGCAGGTGGGATTCCCTTTACCAGGCTAAGCATGCACATCATCTGCTTGCAAGGTCCTGGCCTAAAGTCCTAATGGAATCACTGGAGATAGAGCTTCAGTGGGAGTCCAAGTCAGGAATTTCCTTGGTCATCTCTAATGACCCTGGATGCCTTCTATCCTGCTAGAGCAGCACTCACAATAAAGCTGAGGGACAGGCAGATCCCTACAGCTCAAAATGCTGTTCTATTCCAGTGGAGACCATTTATAGAATCACAGAATGGTTGAGGTTGGAAGGACCTTCGCAGATGATCTAGTTCAATCCCCTTGATAAAGCAGTGTCACCTACAGCACGTTGCACAGGATGCTGTCCAGGCAGGTCTGGAATATCTGCAGAGAAGGTGACTCCACAACCTTTCTGGGCAATCCATGCCAGTGCTCTATCACCTTCACAGTCAAGATGCTTTTTCTTAAATTCATCCAGAACTTCCTGTGCTTCAATTTGTGTCTGTTGCCTCTTGTGCCATCACTAGTCACCACTGAATAGAGTCTGGTCCATCCTCTTCTGCTCTTGGCATCCTCCCTTCCAGTATTTGCACACCCTGATAAGATCCCCTCTCAGCCTTCTCTTCCCCAGGCTAAAATAGGCCCCATTCTCCTCACAGGAGGGATGCTCCAGCTCCCTGATCAACTTTGTAGATGAATGCTGGGCTCTCTCCAGTAGCTTCATGTCCCTCTTGTAGTGCGGAGCCCAGCACTGGACACAGGACTCAAGGGGTGGCCTCCGCAGGACTTAGTAGAGAGGCAGGATCACCTCCCTTGACCTCCTGGCAACAGTCTACCTACTACAGCCCAGAAGACCACTGGTCTTCTAGGCAGAAAGGGGACATTGCTGGCTCATAAGCAAGCTTCAAGGGGGCTTGAGTGAGAGAAGGCACCTTTCTCTGGTTGCAAGGATGTTTGGAGATCAAGTCAGGTGATGGTCAAGTCATTTTTTGTAAACACCTGGGAGGCCAGCAGCAGGAACATGGCACTACTACTGCTTGGGAGGGGGGTCACATTGTCTGTGCTCCTGACTGGACAGCACCAGGCATTAGCAGGTCCATCCATGTCTGTGAGGGTGACCGTGAGCTCTGCTCTTTGCTGAGTCCCGGGCAGGCCAGCAAGAGGCGCCTGGCTGGGCAGTTCCTTGGGAGGTCCCTGTTGGCAGAGCAGCTGCGAGGCCAGCGCTGGCCCATGGCTGGGGACGGGCTCTGAGGCCGCTCCTGTCCCAGCAGCAGCGCGGCCGGCAGCGGGGTCTGGTGCAGACACGCGGGGAGGTCCCTTGTGTGTGCGGAGCTGCCGGGGCAGCAGCAGGCGCTGCCTGTGAGGCCAGGGGTGTCTCAGCAGCGGGCAGGGACACGGAGGCCATTGCGGGGACGCTGCCGGGAGGCCCCTGCTCTCTGCAGGGCTGGCTCTGTGCTGACGCGTGGGCGTCGGCTGGTGACGTCACTGCTGCCGCAGCCCCTGATAGGCCAGGCCGCACAGCTGGTTGTGACGTCAGCAGCCCCTTCCTGGCCGGGGCGGCTCTGCCGAGGAACCTGGTGTCCCTGCAGCCCGCGGCGGCAGCAGCCCACGCTGGGCTGTGCGCGAGCGAGGTCCCCCTGCCCGAGGAGCTGCTGGGCCAGCAGGAGGCTCACGGCGGGTGCTGGCGCTGAGGTCGCTGCTGCCAGAGCAGTGAGGGGCCAGCAGCAGCGGCGGGGACGAGAGGGTTTGCTGAGGGTGCCCCGTGGAGGGGCTGACACCTGCGGAGCTCTGCAGCCCTGGAGAAATGCAGCTCCTTAATCAAGAGGAGGGAGATGGAGCACTGAGCACCCTGAATTTGTGCCACTGTGAGTATGATCTTCTCCGTCGAACATGGGCAAGGATTACAGACTTGCAGCGAGCTACCAGTGGACCATGGAGTCCAGCAAGATCTTTCAGGCTGCTAAATGAACCCAGTGCCCAAGTGAGCATGGTGTAACAAAATCAGTGGCATTAGTAATTTATGATTCCCAGGCCCTTTGTGCTGCAGTAATTCCTCTCCCTGTCTGATGGGTGAGTGAAGAGTTAATGTAGACTCAGCTGAATTGCACTGTAAAGATGTGGTAAGGGAAATGATGGGCACTGTATCCAGCAGCAAGTTCACAGAATCACAGAGTGGTTAACATTGGAAGGGACCTCTAGAGATCATCTAGTCTAACGCCCCTGCTCAAGCAGGGACACCTAGAGCATGTGGCACAGGGTGGCATCCAGGTGAGTTTTGAAGATCTCCAGAGAAGGAGACTCCACAATCTCTCTGGGCAGCCTGTTCCAGGGCTCTGTCAGCCTCACAGTAAAGTTCTTCCTCACATGGAGATGGAACTTCCTGTGTTTCAACTTGCACCCATTACCCCTTGTCCTGTCACTGGCCACCACCAAGAAGAGTTTGGCCCCATCCCCCCTACAGTCACCCCTAAGGTATTATTTCTACATGTTGATCAGATCTCCTCTCGGTCTTCTCTTCTCCAGACTAAACAGACCCAGCTCACTTAGTCTTTCCTCATACGATAGATGCTCCAGTCCCTTAATCATCTTGGTCACTTTATGCTGCACCCTCTCTAGAACCTCAATGTCCCTCTCGTACTGCACAGCCCAGAACTGCACACAATACTCCAGGTGAGGCCTCACCGGAGCTGAGGAGAGGGGGCAACCTCTGCTGGCAACACTCCTCTTGATGCAGGCCAGGATGCCATTGGCCTTCTTGGCCACGAGGACACATTGCTGACTCATGGTTAACTCCTTGTCAACCAGGATTCCCAAATCCCTCTCTGTGGAGCTGCTTTCCAGCAGGTCAACCTCTAATCTATACTGGTGTCTGGGGTTATTCCTCCCCAGGTGCAGGACCCTGCACTTGTCCTTGTAATATAATGCTGAGCAATATTTCTAAATGCCTCTGCCTTTTTTTCTCCTCTACATTGCTATATTAGCCTGGAGATAAGTAACGAGATGCCAGTATACCCAAGGGGTATCTGCTGGTTTGAATGCCCTGAGGTATTTAGTGAGTATCGGAATGACCCATCCTTATGCTTGGCAGGACTGTCCTTAAAGACCTGCTGGCTTTCCTGAGCTCTGATGTCCTTGAGAGCTGCCTCCCCTGGAATCCCCCACCAGTCCCCTGAACAGGCCAGGAAGTCGGCTCTTCTGAAGCCCAGTCTCTATTCTGCTACTGTCCTTCTGCACTCCCCTCAGCATTAGGCACTCCAGATTCTCATGGTCACAGTAGGCAAGGCAGACACTGACTATCCCATGCCAATGGGATAGTCCACTGACCACCATGCCAATGATATTTCTGGCCTGTGACAGCTTCCACATCTTCATGTGCTCCCGCCTCTATTACAGGCTGCCTACACTTGCATATATTTGGGCTATAGAGCTTCAGCTGTGGCACAGAGAACAGAATGGTCACAGAGAAACCTGTTACCAAGAGGCAAAGACCCTGGGTGTGCAATGGCCCAGTTCGGAGCAGAGCTATGCTATCATATATAGCAGGAACAATGCAATGGTGGAAGCAGCTTCCCACTAAAGATAGTGAATCCAACAGTGTCCGAGGCCAGGAAGACACAGAGCTGGGCCATTGAGAAACAGCAGGAAAAGGGGTTCTGCCTGAGGTGACTTTGTGGCTATACTGGACCTATGACAGACTTCTTGCACAAATCTCCAGGAAGGACAAGGTGCCCCTTAAGATGTCCATGGACCTGGACAGCCTGTGATCCAGCCACGCTGAGGTCCTCATTAGCCTAGTCCCTGTTCATATAATATGATGGAGTGAGCAGAAGTTGAGGGGAAGAGAGCAAAAAGGGCTTAAGAGTGTAAAGAATCTCAAGATACCTTGGTGTGATGTGCCTCTCATTTATGAAGCACACATGGATGTAGACGGGATGGACTTTCCCTACAGACAGTGCTGGATTTCATTTGTTTGGGTTCAGGATGGAACCCTAGAATTCTCTGGAGCACTTGCCCAGCAAGCCCTCCCTGTTGGCAGGGGGAGTTTCCCTGTAGGTCCAATCTGCTAGAGACATGTGGTTGAGCTGGACAACCCAGGCATCTGACAAGGCTCTTCCAGCACTTTTCAACGCCATCAAATCAAGTGTCCGTGCTGAATTACAAGAGCTGCTGGTTAATACTGGAATCTTCCTATGCCTCAGCTGGAGTGAGTGGGGCTCTAACTGTATTTGGCACTAGGAGGTCATTTCAGATAGCCAAGACAGTTCCCCACTTGATCCTCATCTCATCCTCTAGGATGATGCAGGTCCCCCAGTTCCTGCATCAGAGCAAGCAGACACTGACACCACATCTGTGTGTGGCACATCTGCCTTGGACCACATCTGTCTCTTCAACTGTCACCAGATATCTGTGTGTAAGCAACTGACTCTTCCATCTCCAATGATTATCAATGATTATCAATGATTATGCATCTCCAATGATTATCCCAATGATTATAGTGAGATCTTAGACAGAGCACACATGCACACCTCAGTGTTGTGCTCACTTTGTTTTTGGCAAGGGGAATCCCACCGATGGCATCTGTGGAATTTACAGGAATAATGTGAATATCACTTCAGACCCAGGCCTGGGGGTCTGAATTCTGTAATGCCCACATTGATTAATCCTAATCAAAACCTGAACCACGTCTCAGTGAGTTGGCTTTTGTCCCATCTAGGCGTCCCTCTCTGCTTGATAGATGAAAATCATTCTTCCAGAGTGGGACATTCACAACTTTCATAGCTCCTCATCCTCTGATGAAATAAATTGCAATGTTGGAACTTCTCTCCGCTCATGAGAAAAGGAAAACAGATGATTATTTTAGTTTGCTTGAGGGAACATTCCCCAGGAGGAGGGGACACAAGGGACAGAGAAATTGGTGAGTTCAGCTGGGCCTCTGCTCCTGAGCAGGGCCAGGCTCCTGGGACGGAGGCAGCTCATGGCAGCCTAGCAGCACTGCCCAGAGACAGCCAAGTGCAGGAGCAGCTCCTGTGCCAAGAGCAGCAGGGCTGCGGGCACTGCCTGCTGCTGCGGACAGCAGAGGAGAGAAGGCAGCGAGAGCGGAACGGCAGTGTGGAGTGGGAGGCTAGAGCAGAGCTCGCTGAAGGAAGAAATCTTCACAAGCCCTTGCGTGGTAAGTCTCTGGCTTCAGAGCAATGCTGCTGATGTTTCTGGAGGGATCTTCTGAACACATCCCACCCCATGACTGATAGGACTTGTCTCTTCTGGAGTATCCAGGTTATGGCAGGAGAAGGAGCTGATTCAGCTCAGGGATTCCCTGATGCATCTTCACAGGACAGGGCATGCTGCTCCTTTCTTCCAGGTATCGCTGCAGGGGTGTCAAGTGCTGGGTGTGCACATAGGTCTCTCCAGGTTTCTGAATCAGAGCAGCATCCCTGCACCCGAGGGAGCACCCTGGGCAGTGACTCTGCTGCCTGCAAAGGTCAGTGCTGCACAGAGAAGCTCTGGCAGGGCTGGCTCCCAATCAGCCAGGATCATCTTCCTGTTGAGACTGTGCTGCCTTGGTCAAGTCTGCTCACCTTGTTCATGTGCAGGACATGTCCAAAGAGACTTTTCAAGAAGAAGATCAAGAGAAGGGCTACTTCCAAAGGCAGGAACTTTCCTCTTCCTGTCTGCACTTTCCGTTATCTCCCTAACTGCTGCAGGGAGAAAAGAGGAGTGTGTTCTGTTTTGCCAAGTAGGTGGGACTCAAGCCTTCCCTCTCAGAGATCAATAGGTCTGTGAGAAATTTTATAGAGCCTCTTCCACCCACCTTAGTCTGCAGACAGCATCAGCATCGCCTTTGTGCAATTTATTCTACTTGCTCCGTGAAGTGCCTGGACAGCGATGCCCCTGGACAGTGGCCTGTCCCCAGGGGCTTGTGTAAGGCAGAACTGAGCACACAAAACTGATGTGCTCTGTGAGCACAGACTGACAAAAAATGTTGGGACAGACTAAGGTGCCATCAGGGACTGCTGTGGGCAGCAGAGATGGCAGGGAAGGAGAGGGAAGTGCCCACCATGACGGCAGGATGGATTTGGGGAAGTCATGCTCAGTCCTTCCAATGCAGATACCTTCCTCTGAGCAAGCCCTGCCACGTCTCCTCTGCCACCCAGCAGCCTCTCTGCCCTGACAGCCTTGGGGTCCAGGGTATCAGCCCACTCCACCACAGCCAGATCTCTGGCAAAGGACAGGGGCATCCCTCCTGCTATGGGCACATTTCCTGCTGCCCAATATAGGGGCTTCAGATGCATGGCCTGCAATGTCACCATCTGTGAGGTAGCATGCCCACATAGGTGAGCTAAGGGTGTTCCTGAGTACCCCTCTGCTTGTCTTCCCTTTTGCCCCTTGGCAAAGGATTGCAGGATTGCTCCTTGTTTCCCCTCCTGTTCTTCTCTGGGGCTCCCTGGGGTTGCAGAGTTTTCAGATGCAGTTCAGACACCTACCCTGCAAGCTGTGGAAGAGAGGAATATGCATGGGATTGAGGCGTCTCCAGTCCCCTCTAACCTGTGCAACTCCAGGAAATGCAGCCCATGGGTTTAGGAACTGAACTAACTCTCCCTTAAGCACAGTCCATCTTCAATGCAACTTCATTTGACCATTTTGCCTGTAATGTCTTAATAGACTTGGAGGTGCCCTCAGGAGGGACATTGCTGCCTCCTGCCATCTCTGCGATGTCCAGGAGACCTCTGAAGAATCTGTTACAGAGACTGAGAGTATGAAAAAACGGTTTGGAAAGTGCACATGGGCAGGTGAAAAGAGCCCTGCATATTCTTGGCTAGAAGCACAGCTTGGAGACCTCCCACAGGTGCCCTGAGAAAGGGAGAGAAGTTGGAGGTCGGAGGTTTTGAAACTGGCCTTGTCTGCTCTTAGGAGGGGCTGGGTTCTTTCTAGGGCAACGGATTAGGGTGATCATCATGCTCCTCAAAGAGGTTTGGGCACACAACAGGTGCAATCAAGGCTAATAGGCAGAGGAGCTCTCCTCACTCTGCATAATGTGACTATAAATCCATTTTCTCACGATTCCCAGTAGAAACGCCGAAAATTTCTGCCTCTGAGGAACACTCTGCAGAGGTGAGAGGGGCATCCCTAAGAAAACACATGTCAAAATAAATGTTAAAAATACCCAAATTGTACGCTCAATACACATTCATTAGCAGTGGTGCTGTAGATACTGAAAAGCCCTTTAACAAACCAGGGGGATTTCACCTGAAAAACTGTGAATCTCAGAGCTCATCACCCCTCTTGTCTCCTTCCTACTACTGCAGAGCTGGACAGACTTCCCTGGAGCCCATGAGGAGATGCCCCTGCTCCTCACAGCACATTCAGCCACCCCACACGGAGGCTCAAGGAAGGGAGCTGCATAAACATCTCCATGAAGAAACAATATGGGCAGGGTGTTAGAACCGGAACAAGTTGGGACATATTTAACTTTAAAAATCTGGGATAATTGCTCAATATTTTTTTTTTCTGAACAATCCACAAACCCTGGAGAGAGCGAAATGTCCAACAGCAGCTCCCTCAAAGAATTCCTGCTCCTGCCTTTTGCATACAAGCGGGAGCTGCAGCTCTTGCACTTCTCGCTCTTCCTGGCCATCTACCTGGCTGCCCTCCTGGCCAACGGCCTCATCATCACAGCCGTAGCCTGCGACCACTGCCTCCACACCCCCATGTACTTCTTCCTCCTCAACCTCTCCCTCCTCGACCTGGGCTCCATCTCCACGACTGTTCCAAAAGCCATGGCCAATTCCCTGTGGAACACCAGGGCCATTTCCTATTTGGAATGTGCTGCCCAGATATTTTTCATGGTCTTCTTGTTTTCAGCAGAGTTTTTTCTCCTCACAGTTATGGCCTACGACTGCTATGTTGCCATCTGCAGACCCCTGCACTATGGGACCCTCCTGGGCAGCAGATCTTGTGTCAGAATGGCAGCAGCTGCCTGGGCCAGTGGTTTCCTCAATGCTCTCCTGCACACTGGGAACACATTTTCCCTGCCACTCTGCCAAGGCAATGTGGTGGAGCAGTTCTTCTGTGAGATCTCCCAGATCCTTAAGCTCTCCTGCTCAGACTCCTACCTCAGGGAAGCTAGAATTATTGTGGTTAGTGCCTGTTTAGTCTTTGGGTGTTTCACTTTCATTGTGGTGTCCTACGTACAGATCTTCAGAGCTGTGCTGAGGATCCCCTCAGAGCAGGGCCGGCACAAAGCCTTTTCCATGTGCCTCCCGCACCTGGCTGTGGTCTCCTTGTTTTTCATTACTATATTGTTTGCCTACCTGAAGCCCCCGCTCCATCTCCTCCCCACTTCTAGATATGGTTGTGTCCATTCTGTACCCGGTGGTGCCTCCAGCCCTGAACCCCCTCATCTACAGCATGAGGAACAAGGAGCTCAAGGAGGCACTGAGGAAATTCATCCAGTGGGTACAAGGTCAATGATAACAACTGTTTCATTCATTCACCAGAATATCTGGCATCGAGGCTGTATTTTATCCATTTCCTTTTTTAATTCTCTCTTTTACATCCATTTTAAACTAATAAATACTAAAATAAAGATACCTAGTTTTTGTCACGACTGCA
Source organism: Tinamus guttatus (assembly GCF_059628265.1). Classification (NCBI taxonomy): domain Eukaryota; kingdom Metazoa; phylum Chordata; class Aves; order Tinamiformes; family Tinamidae; genus Tinamus; species Tinamus guttatus. Next base: position 125,088 of record NW_028288921.1, read on the forward strand.
CAGGAATGTCTCCTTTAGCATTTAAACATAGACAACGATAAAGCAGGAAGCCAGGCTTCCCCCTTCACTAGCAGAGAGGGGGGATTCTCTGAGCCGCTTCTTTGAGCTCCCTTGGATGTGCCCAGTGCAGGGAGGAGAGTTTCCCTCTGCAGCGTCTTTTCCAGCACTGACACCAAGGGACCTCTGGGGTACAGAGTCACGGTGGGACAAGGGCAGGTGGGGTGAGACCAGGGGTCCAGTGTTGTTTAGAAGATCTCAGCTCTCGTGCCTATGGTTAGAGTGTCGTCTCAAATCTCTCTAATATTACAGAAATGGCAACCAAGGGTCAGCACGGGTTTCCATGATTTCATGCAAAGCTCCAACACACAAAACTAAACATGAGTGAATTGACGGAAAGTCTAGAGGCCGCCTCCCCGTTGCAGTTCGGGTGGGAGGCAATTTCCTGGTGACACCAGGTGACATCTGAAGAGACAGGGTTGTCCCAGGCACGGGCTAGTGTCTATTGCTCTGCTAAAGCAAATGTGATACTCACATCTTTCTAGAATGCCTGGTCAAGGCCCGGTGGGCATCTTCCTTGGCCATCTGAAATAGCACTAGTTGCTCACTAGTGTTATAGCCACACTCACTAGGAAGCTGAGACACATGGAGATGTTGACAATGTAAACTGTGACTGTAATTCATTTCGGACACTTGATTCAGTGACACTGAAGTAGGCCTGCAAGACCATGATACATGCTCGGGATTTCTAGCACATCTGCATGGGCAGGAGCTATGAGGAAACTCTGCAATTCTTTAGTAGCTGCTAGGAAAAGACCCCAGGTTCTCTCAGGTTTTCCTACTTGTGCCCAGACATTTGTACAGAGTCTACTGGGGGCCTGGAGCCAGCTGTGTCCCCCAGGGAGTAGTATTGGGTCCAATCCTATTCAACTTCACCATCAGTAACCTGGAAGAAGGAACAGAGTGCACTCCCAGAAAATTTTGTGATGATACAAATGTGGGAGGCTTGGCTGATACACCAGAGGGCTGTGCAGCCATGTTCCCGTGTTAGGGAAAGAGGACTGGATTCAGCTGCCACTTGTTGGTGCCCAGGCCCCTGGAGAGGGTGAGTGCTCAGGAGGGATCTGCTGAGGACAGTCCCACTCATTACAGAGCTGGGACAGATGCCCATCCTCCTGGAAGAGGCTATGGAGCCACCATGGAGCACAGGAGACCTCCAGGGGCAGAACATGCCTGGAGTGGGGGTGAGTGCTGTGCTGGGAGAGGGGCTGCCCAGAGGGGCTGCAGGAATGATTAATGTATTCAAGACATAGAAAATACGGGGGTGATCACAGAGATTTCCTCTACAGTCCAGTGGAGAGAGCAGTGGACACTAAAAGGCAAGGGCAAATAAATAGTTTTTCACAGCAGATTGAGAAACTTCCTGAAGATTTCCACTCTTTTATCACTGGAAGACATTGAAAACAGCCATTCAACTTTGCAGGCAGAGCTCAAGTGTCTGAGTACCAGCACCCAGTGGGACTTGGAGATTTCCCAGTGTCTCTGAGTGACCTGCATGGGCCTGAGAGCTCTCGCAGGGACCTGTGGGAGAGCAGAGCCCCTCAGAGCTGCATAGGGAGGCTGGGGACAGGGGACCATGGCACCTGGAATGGCACCAGCTGTGCAGGACTCTGGGACTGCAGACCACCCACTTCTGAAAATCACTTCCCTTTTCAGGAACAAATGATCATGCCCAAGTCTAGTGTAATAAAACACAACTAATAAAGGTGGAAAGTATAAAAAATGATTTTTTTGCTTTAATTCTTTCTTTTAATTTCTTTCTAGATTTGTTTTTAAACAAATTTTCTAAACGTTTTTGTTACTATCAGGCCTATACCTGTAAGGTTTCTTTGTCCCACTCAGCCCAGCGCTCAGAAAAGCCCCCTGCCCACAGCTGTCCCTGCCACTCCTCACTCTCTGTACAGAGCACATCGCACTCGTAGGTGTCATCCTCTCTCGCCTGGTGCAGGAAGTTGGGGACCAGCTTCAAGGAAATGCACTCTTTTCGTGTGGCTGACTTTGCACAAACTAAATCTATCCCAGTTAAAGCAAAGGCCATGGCCAGGAAGAAATGAGCCCTCCCCAGAAGAGCTCTCAACTCTCGCTTCATGCTTGCTCCCCTTTGACACCATCCTTGTGCTCTCCATGTTGGTGCCATCCCCTCTGCCTACCTCTCCCTTCAGCCCCACTGCTCACCTCGCTCCCGCTCTCCGGCAAGCCTGAGAGCCCGTCTGTGGGCTGGGAGCAGGCGTTTGCCTCCTGCTCCTTGTCCATGTTCAGGATCCTCTCATGGGGACCTGACAGTGGCACCAAGGGGAGCCGCTCCCTCCTGATGGAGCTCCTGTCCTCAGAGTGGGGAGCCTGGGGCCTTGGTCCCCAACAAGAACATGGTCATAATGGGGACCACCCGCTCACAATGGCCTTATGGGCATGCTACCACTGCCATCACAAAGCCCTGGTGGTTTCCATGGGGCCCCTATCATCATGCCCTGCTGGACACCATGGCAGACCCCAGCATGGTACCTTGGTGGAGACTGTGGAGAAAGACGCCATCACAATGTCTTGGTGAAAACCATGGAGATCCCATCATGATGCCTTTCTAGAGATCCATAGTAAAGATCTACACAAGGCCACCTCTGTTGCTCTGCCCACAAATCCTCATCCCTACAATCCTGACAGGCTCTCTGTCCATCCCTAAGCAGAGCTCCCTGCATCCCACTGCTCTCTCCAGGGGTTCCTTTGCTCACATCACTTGCACCTTTCCTTGCCATCCCAGGCCATCAATTCCTCACTCTTGCTGGAGTCTTCTCCCCTGAGTCACTCCCAGTTTAAGGCTCTCCTCACCGTCTTGGCCACCTGGTTGATGACCATCAGGCCAGCAGTTGGGAAGAGCCTCCATCCAAAGGAAATGTGACAACCTGCAGCCTTGTTGCCCTGCTGTGGGCTCAGCTCCAGGTCCTCCTCCAGCTCCTACTGAAAAAAAAAAATGAAAAAGAAGAGAAAAAAAGTGAGGGAGAGCAGGAAAGACCCTTGCTATTTGTCCTCTCCAATTGCATCTTGTAATAAGGTGATATGAGGGTACATGAAATCAATATCAATTATAGTATATGAAATGCAGAATTAAATCATGAATATTTAGGACACGTTCTCCTTCTTGGATCAGTGCATGCCCAAATGTGCAGGGATGCTGCTGCTGGAGGCATAATCTGTGCATCAGTGCTCTGTTCCAGAGCAAAGGCCACCACAATGGCCCTGGCTGAAGACTCCAAAGCCCATGGACAGACCAGCAAGTTATGAGGAAGCTCCAAAAATGCCTTTGCCCGCTCTGCCTGTTGACGGCACCAGTAGCACCTTTGCTGGCCCCATCAAGCCAATAAGCAGGGCAAAGGGGATACCCGGGGAGTGCCAGGCACCCAAAGGCCATGCCAGTGCCGTAGGGACCATGGGTGTGTGTGTGTGCAGGTGCTGTAGGTGGGCACATGGACCATTTGTGACTGTCACACCTGTCTAGCCTGAGGGATGGGGCAGGATGGCAGATTTCTTGAAGCAATCTCTAGGAAAGCAAAGTGCTGCTGAAGAAGTCCCTAGGCCTTGGTAGCCAGTGCTCCATCCACTCTGAGGCCCTCATTAGCCCAGGCCTTGTTCATATCATCTGGCAGGGGGAGCAGAAATTCAGGAGAGGAGAGCTAGAAGGGTTTGAGAGGGCAGAGACTGGAGCAGAGACGTGGCAGGGTGAGGATGCCTCCCATTTATGCATCACCCTGGATGTAGACAGGATGGGCTTTCCCTACAGCCAGTGCTGGAATGTCTTTGTTTGGGTACAGGATGGAAACCAGAATGCCCTGGGACACTTGTCCAGCAGTCACTCCAAGGGGACATGGTTTTCCTGCAGGTACCCTGCTGCATTTGCCAGAGATGCGTGATTGTGCTGGACACCCCAAGCATCTGACAAGGCCCTGCCAGCACTTTTCTGTGCCATCAAGTCAAGGATCTGCACTGAATTACCAGAGCTGCTACTTAATGCTAGAATCTTTCTATGCCTCATCTTCATAGTTCCTGGGGCTGCCATTGTATTTGGCATCTGGGGTCATTTCAGATGGGCAATGCAATTCCCCATTGGCCCCCACCCTGATCCTCTAGGATGATGCAGGTCTCCCAGGACCTGCATCAGAGCAAGTGGTCACTGGCTCAGGCCTTGGACCTCCTGAGTCTTTTGGACTGTCACCAGGGAGTGTTTATATGTGATCAACTGACTCCCATCCTCCATCTCCAGTGACTGCAATTGCAGCCTAGACAAGGAGCTCTCTTGCAGACCTCTGTGTTGTGCTCACTTCAATTGTGGTAAGGGGAATCACTTGACCTGCCTGTGGAGTTCACAGGAGTTTTCTGAATCCCACTTCATGCCAAGCTCTTCTAGACCAGCATGAGGTGCCAAGACTGACACATCTGAGTCAATCCCTGAACCATGTGCCAAGGAACTCCCTTCTTGTCCTAACTAGGTGTCCTGCCTAGGTCAGAGATGAGAATCAGGGGTTCCAGAGGAGCACATTTCTATTTCTTATAGGTAGTCATGCTCTGATGAAAGAACTTGCAATGTTGGAAATAGTTGCTCTCCAGTCAATGGGAAAAGATGACAGGTAATTACTTCGCTCTATTCCAGTGCACATTTCCCAGGAGGAGGGAGCACGAGGGACAGAGAAATTGGTGAGTTCAGCTGGGCCTCTGCTCCTGAGCGGGGCCAGGCTCCTGGAATGGAGGCAGCTCGTGGCAGCCTGGCAGCACTGCCCAGAGACAGCCGAGTGCAGGAGCAGCTCCTGTGCCAAGAGCAGCAGGGCTGCGGGCACTGCCTGCTGCTGCGGACAGCAGAGGAGAGAGGACAGACAGGTGAAAGGCAGCGTAGAGTGGGAGGACAGAGGAGACCACAGTTCTTGACACGGTGAGTTTGTGCTTACAGGACAATGCTATGGAGCTTCTTGAAGGGGACATAAGAACCCATCACACCCCAAGGCTGGCAGCATTTTTCTCTTTTTTATCCTGGCTTTTGCAGTGCAGAGGAAGAGAAGCTGCTTCAGAGCAGGGATTCTCCAACATACCACCTATGAGCAGGGCATCCTGCTGCCTTCCCCAACAGAAATGGCAGTGATGTGAAGCTGGGGTGTGCAGACAGGGTGAGAGGTCTGCACTTCAGAGCAGTGTCCCTGCACCCAAAGGTGCTGTGTGCCCGCAGCAGTGACTGTGTCGCCTGTGAAGGTCAGCACTCAGCCTGCCCAGGGAGCTTCTCACAGCACTGAGGGGAGAAGTTCTGGGTGGGAGGATTATCCTCCACCAGGTCAGGCTCCTTCTCCTGCTGGGAGGGTGCTGCAGGGGTCGGGTCTGCTCACAGGTTTAGCTGTGAGCACATTTCAGGGGGCACTTTGCAAAAGGAAAGGCAGGACAGGCATTTCCTGAAAGAGAAGCTGGTGAGGTGGTGCTTACATTTTTCTTCCACTTGGTAAGAGGAAAAATTATCAGATTTGGAAAACAGATTGAGACTCATTAAGAGATTCAAGGAGCAGCAAAAGAATCTGCCAGAGACTTCAGACTGTCCCCTCAGACATCCCTTAGTCCATAGACAGCACCATCTTCTCCAGGGCTGCTGCATCAGGGTTTATCTGAGCTGCTCTTTAGCACCTGCAAACCTGGGGGTGCCTCTGGATAGTCCCCTGCTCCTGGGAGGTTTCTGCAGGAAGAACTGGGCTCATTTGTGAGTGTCGTTGTCCTTCATGTGAGTGAGGTGCAAGTACACGACAGTGAGGGGCAAGGCTCAGTGATGAAGCAGGTCCCATGACAACGTCCTAACAAGTTTTTCTTTTTTTCCTGTTTGATGCACAAGGGTTTATGCTGAGAATGATTGAAGTGCCAAAGATTTCAGCTCTATCAAATAATGTTCCCACAGTGAGTAGGCACCTTTGTGTGTTTGTGTGTGCACTATCATATATATTATTTATACGCACACTTATATATCAGTAGACTCCTCCACTTATCCTTTTGCAGAGAAGACTTGATTTCTAAATGTTGAAGAGCCCTGCCATAGAAGGGGTGGACATCGTCTCCTGCAGGTTGTGTGCATCAAAGCTACTCCTTCTCTCTGCAGTGCCTGGAATAAGGGTGCAAGGTGCAGGGTTAAAGAAGGCATGAGGACAGGGTCTATTTCTAGACATCTTGACATGTAGAAAGGGTAAGGTCTATCCTTGTTTCCTTTTGACTGTTGTTCTCCCTTGTTGGAGTGAGATCTGGTGTGGCAGACTCAGATACAAATATCTCTGTTGAGGAGGGCAAGACTGATGGGGGTGAATCCTTCACAGAGCCCTTCTCCTTCAGATACAGCTGGTGTGAGGGCTGTATTTAGCTCTCGTGCTGGTGAATGGAGAGTATTGCCACGTGGTCGCTGGACTAAGTCCATTCCAAGCAATGCAATATGCCATTCCAAGGTATCTCCACAAATACCACTCAAAGACTAGTGCATCTATTTCCACTTGCAGCAAAGCAGAAATAACTCCTCCGGAGCTATGGGGAGGAGTCCCTGCTGCACGTGGCAAACTCAGCCAGTTCAAAGTGAAGCACCAGAAAGGGAGCTGAAATAAGGGAGAAAGGAAATGTGGGGAGTTCCTTGAGAAAGTGAAATGGTTTGGCTCAGAAAAGCCTGCCTTAACTTTTGGCTTTCTTTCCTTCCTTGGACAGGACTCCTGTGCCCCTAAAGAGCTAATGTCCAACAGCAGCTCCTTCAACGAGTTCCTGCTCCTGCTGTTCTCAGACAGGCGGGAGCTGCAGCTCTTGCACTTCTCGCTCTTCCTGGCCATCTACCTGGCTGCCCTCCTGGCCAACGGCCTCATCATCACAGCCGTAGCCTGCGACCACCGCCTCCACACCCCCATGTACTTCTTCCTCCTCAACCTCTCCCTCCTCGACCTGGGCTCCATCTCCACCACTGTCCCCAAATCCATGAGCATTTCCCTTTGGAACAACAGGGCCATTTCCTACTCGGGATGTGCTGCCCAGATCTTCCTGTCAGCAGTCTTGTTTTCAGCAGAGTTTTCCCTTCTCACAGTCATGGCCTATGACCGCTACGTTGCCATCTGCAGACCCCTGCATTATGGGACCCTCATGGACAGCAGAGCTTGTGTCAAAATGGCAGCAACTGCCTGGGCCAGTGGCTTTCTTAATGCTCTTGTGCAGACTGGGAACACATTTTCCATACCCCTCTGCCAAGGCAATGTGGTGGAACAGTTCTTCTGCGAGATCCCAAAGATCCTCAGGCTCTCCTGCTCAGAATCCTACCTCAGGGAAGTTGGCTTTCTTGGGGTTAGTACCTGTTTAGTCTTTGGGTGTTTCGTTTTCATTGTGGTGTCCTATGTGCAGATCTTCAGAGCTGTGCTGAGGATCCCCTTTGAGCAGGGCCAGCACAAAGCCTTTTCCATGTGCCTCCCACACCTGGCCGTGGTCTCCCTGTTTGTCAGCACTGGCATGGTTGCCTACCTGAAGCCCCCTTCCATCTCCTCCCCAGCTCTGGATCTGGTGGTGGCCGTTCTGTACTCAGTGGTGCCTCCAATACTGAACCCTCTCATCTACAGCCTAAGGAATGAGGAGCTCAAGAATGCCCTAAGGAAACTCATCCAGCAGGTCTAGTGCCAGCAACAGGATCTGTCCTAGGGGATTTGGCATTAAGGATACGTGTTGTTCATTTATTTCTTGCTTGCTTTTTTTCTCTTACATTCCAGTAAAGGAAAAATATATAGTCTGGTTCATGCTGTTTCTCTGCAGGAATATCTCATTTGAATCTGCCACAGGGACCATGTTGGAGCAGGACGCCAGGCTTCCCCCTTCAGCAGCAAAGAGGGGGGAGACTCTGAGCCCCACTAAGCAACCTCCAAAGTCTCCCATGCAAGGAGGAGAGTTTCCCTGTGCAGTGTGTCTTCCAGCACTGGAGCTCAGGGACACAGAGTCAGGCTCACATGAGTACAGACAGGGTGAGACCATGGCTCCTGTGTCCTTTAGGAGAAATCAGCTCCCCTAGCCACAATCAGGGGTAATTTTACCTGCTCTCCCTATGGAGGTCATAGTCATGTGTCGCCCGGCACTGGTCCCTTCCTTCTACACTGCTCCAACAGTCCAAGTGGGGCATGAGTGGAGGGGAGGAGAGGCTGGATGCAGCGTGTGGGGACAGAGCTCTGCTGCTCAGGGCCATCTCCACACTGCCATAGCAGGCATTTTCTTGTTGCACCCTTCAAAGGGCCTGCAGTTTTTCTGGCAACATGTCCACCAACAGCAGCAGGACTTTTTTTTTTCTTCCTTTTTTTTTTTTTTTCCTTTTCAAGTCTCTTCTCATTTCCACACTGTCCTGCTGTGCACTCAAATGTATATTTGTCCTAAGTGCTCTTGTAACATGCTGCTTCCTGGTACATTTCTGTGATCTCAGGAAGGACTAGGGCCTGGGCACCCTTATGCCAAACCTGGCCTCCACAAGAACATTTCCTGTAACAAAAGAGCATCTCCTCTGTGATTTGGCTCAAGCATGGCCTTTCTTCACAGATAGATCTCAAAGGGGTCTCGTGTTCTGCTTATGAACTCCACAGGCTCTAGGGGACAAGCTCCAAGGATGTTTAGTCTATGTGATCTCCTAGGGACCGAGGGCAGCACTCAGAGTTCATCTCTCAGTGGCCAGTGCCAATGGAGATGGGAAATTGTTTCTGAAGCACCTGCAGCAGGTGGTCTCACAGGTGACAGTGCTGATGGGATTTGTCCTCCATCCTTCTGGAGGGGAATTTCCAGGAGATCCCCAGGAGAGCTTAGAAGATCTCCACAGTCCAGGTGAGGGCTGTGAGTGGAGCCTCACAAAATGAGGGATGGTCCATCATGCAGTAACCAGAAGGCAGATCTTTAAATCCAGGTGCACATGAGGAAAGGAGGACTTTCAGACCTTGGAGAGACGATGGGGACCCAAGAGGGCAAGGGAAGTGGCACTGGAGGGTGAATCCTGCTGTGAAACACCAGAGACGGCAGCTAGTGCCCACCCAAACAATTCTCCTCCCATTGCAAACACTCTGGGGTCGTGTGTCACCAGTATTGGTGGTGGTACTCCCAGCCAAACTGGGTCTGCTTCTCTCTCTGACCACCGTGGACCATAGTCCCACAGCTGCTCACTCTGCAAAGCAGCACCACCAGCACAGGGCAGGTGCAGGAACAGCCCAGCCAGCAATGGGGACACTGATCTGGGAAAAGGCTCTGTGGGGAGCAGAGATGTCCCAGGAAAGAGGGAGAGTAACATCCTGAGATAGAAAATGCAAAGGAGAGCCAGGTTTCTGTGTACCTTCAAGGAAATGCTCTGTTTTGGTGTGGCCAACTTTGAATAAATTGACTACACTCCTGTTAAAACAACGTTTTAAGGAAGTCTCTAGAGTATCTTCAATGCAATCATTGAAAAAAAAATCATACTTTCCAAAATTTCTCTCAGCTTTTGCCATTGCCATTTACTCTATTCTGCTGTCTCATGTCTATCTTAAGCATCACAGTGTAAGAAAACCTGCTGAGGAGTTTTAAAAACAGAGATCCTCCCTTGGTACCTCTGGGAGGAAGGCTGTGTCCTGTCCTGTACAGTCCTACATCCTGCTGTTACTGGAAGAGTCACTGACTACAGAAATAAGATTTGAGGCTCCCCAAAACATATCGACCTATGGCCATACTTTGTGCTGTTTCATCCCCCATGACTTTGATCCTGTCTTGGACCACCCTGAAGCCCTAAATTCCCTCACTGGTCTGCCTGGAGAAGAGATGTGACAGTGCAGGAGTGCAGAAGTGTCCTCTTCAGGGCTTCCTTTGAGACATTTTTCAGTTTTTGGCATCATCTGGAGATATTCCTGAAGGATTATCAGCAGGTTTTGGGAAATATCTGGGGGGAAATGAGGTGACTGCTTTCCAGGACATGAAGAGACATCTCTCTGCTCCTTGTGGCACTGGGATGTGGCTCCAAAGGGCAACACTGGGGAGCACATGAGCAGTGCCCAGCAGAGCCTGGGCCACACAGGGGAGGGCACCGCTCTGGCACCAGGGAGACCTCCTTGTGATGACGCACATCTCACTGTGACCTCGGATCGTGTCACTGGGAGCTCAGCAGGTCACTGCCATGGAGATAGAAGAGCTAGGCAGGGAGGAGAGACGTGTCCTTGCACATGCTGGAAAGCAGTGACCTCCCTTCATATCTGTGCTATCACACAACTCTCCTCTGGCCTAACCCTAATCCTAATCTACAACCCTAAAACCCTAACCCTAACCTCTAACCCCTAACCTGTTTCTAACCTAAGACCCCCAACAACAAACCTAAAACCCCAACTAACCATAACACCCTAACCCCCCAACCCTAAGACTAAACTCTCCAAACCCTAAACCCCCAAATGCTAACCCCAAACCCACTCACCCTCTAACACTAAACACTCTAATCCTAACCCTACCTCTAAACCGTAACCCTCTAACAGTCAACCGAAAACTCTCTAAACCTAGCCCAAACCCCTAACCCTCTAACCGTCACCCTAAACCCTCTAACCCTTAATCCTCTAGCCCTAAATCTTCAAACCCGAAATCCTCAAACCCCCTAACCCCTAACTCTCTAACCCTAACAAGCTAGTCCCCCAACCCCCAACCCTGACCCATAACCTTCTAACCCTAACTCTCTAACCCTAAACCCTCTAACCCTAACCCTAAACTCTCTAACACTAACCCCCAACCCTCTAACGCTGAAACACCTAGCCCTAAACCGCCTACCCTAAACCTAAACCCTCTAAACCCTCTAACTCTCTAATAGTAAACTCTAAACCCTCTAAAACTAACCCCTAACCCTCTAACTCTCTTACGCTATAACCTCTATCACCTCCAACTCTAACCCTAAACCTTCTAACCCTGACCCTAAACCCTAAACCCGCAAACTCTAACCTGCTAACCCTAAACACCCTAGTCCTAAATCCTCTAACCCTAAACTCTCGAGCCTTTCAAACTTCTAACTCTACCCCCAAACACTCTTCCCCAAACGCTCCTACTCTCTACAGCTAATCCTCCTTCCCTCTAACCCTAACCCTAAGTTTTCTAACCCTCTCACTCTAAAACTTCTAATACTAAACCCTCTAACCCTCTAACTCTAACTCTGTAACCGCTCACAAACAAAATGCAAGTTATCATCATTTGCTGATTTGGCTCTATAAAAGATGGACACTCTTGCCGCGATGCTGGAGACCTCATGGGTGGATGCACCACGTAAGACCTCCCAGTTGCCGGGAAGGTTCTCCAAATCCTCGCCACAACAGGGACTCCCCAGTGACTGCGGATCTGGATGATGATGGCATATGATGGCATATTTAGGCAATTGGTGATGTATCTTTTAATCACTATTCCCTTTCTTGTATAGTAATGGTTAGGTGAATTACTTTGCTTATTTTGTTTGTTGCTAAAACCAAGTGTGTAATAAGCTTATTTTATTAAATGTATAATTCTGTACTGCCTTAATATTAATAGTGAAATAAGACCATTCTTTCCAGTGGTGTCTGGTTCTTTCCATCGCCCCATCTGTCCCAGTCAATTGGCAAAACACCATGTTCTTTGCAGATGCCCATTGCAGCTCTCAGGAAGGTTGGCCTCTGATTTTCAGCCTTTCAGGCCACAGTGTTTCTGAAGGCAGCTGTACTTCTGGTCTGGTGCTGCTTTCTGCAGGTGCTCACCCTCAAATCAAGATCAGTTGGAGGGAGCCAGAAGTGTTTTGATCCAGGTCTGAAGACGTAACCAAGGACACAAGTTGCACCTGGAGTTCTCCCAGGCAACAGTTGCCTGTTCCAGGGTAGTGAGGAGGCAAGTGTTGCTGTACTCTTCATTTGGTAAACGGGTGTCCTGGTTTTCATGCGATATTTGTTAATCAGGTCACAGATTCCTCCTCCCTACATCCTGTGCTGTAAAGAACAAAGCAGGATAACTCTCTAGTGCAAAGGTGGTCTTTTCTGTGTCCTCTCCCACCAGGGCTCTTGGCCCATTTAGCAGCAGGCCTGTATTTTCCCTAGTCTGCCTTTTGTTCCTGCCATATTGTTGTATTGTATTTTAAATGATTATTTATTATTATTTTATCAGGAAGGTAAGAGTAAAAATTCAGAAAGAAATAAATACATGTTTCATGGCAAGTACATGGGAATGACAAGTGACTGCACACAGGACAGGTTTAGGCACTGACATTGTACCCATTGAGGAAGTTTTCTTAGTGCCTCCTTGAGCTCCTTGTTCCTCATGCTGTAGAAAAGTCAGTTCAGTGCTGTAGGCACCACTGAGTGCCGAATGGCCAGTACAGAGAGATCCAGAGCTGGGAAGGATGTGGAGGCAGGGTGGGAGGAGAGATAAAGTGACTAAGGGTGACATTTCACTGCCCCTGTGACCGGGGGTAGGCGTCAGAGCCAACCAAATGGTATCACGACCTCTAATCCCTCCGGGGGACTGCAGATGACTGCACAGTCCAGGGCACCTGGACTGCAGAGCATTTCCAAGGGTGCTCGTTGTGTCCAGTTGTGCCTATACTTCCTGCCCCTGGTATTTGATAGATGGTGACCCAGAGGGCTCTCCGTTCTCCCTTCTTCCTAACAGTTGAGTCCTCACTGCCTCTCATGAGACTGCAGAGTCCTCTTTTGCCTGTGAATACCCAGTGCTTTACCTCTAAGAAACTCCATCTTTGAGGACCTCTCCCTTTATGAGGCTCTACTCACAGTCCATCCCAGGCATATGCTGTCCCAGCAGGATCTCTGTGCTCTTCTGACACCACCAGCTTCCCCTCCATGAGAACAGCCGTCTGACACTGTGTCTTAATACGTAGGAGAGCTGTGCATGTGTAAATCCATGACCATTCAGCATCTCCACTATCCTTGGACTCTGATAGGGGAATTCCCAAACCAGCCCTTGGTCTCTAAAAATCATTACATGATTCTGAGCACTGTGTTGCTGAACCCATGGAGAATCCTGTGCAGCAGGCCCTTGAGGGGTGCAAGTCCTTGGACCTATTCTTGACACCAGCTTTGGAGGAAAAACCCAGCTGTCACGAACTGTACTGATAGAAATTACTTTATTACAGAGATAACTGTAATAAACAGTTTATAAACAGTTTTCACTGTAATACCCAGTAATCTGGTAACAGGAATGGTAGGGAACCATTCCTTGTCCAGCATTCAAAACAATTTAGGGTATCAGGTGAGACCGAGCAGATGCCATAAAAAGGGGAATGAATACAAGTAGTTGTATAGCAACACGATAACAATTATTATCACTAGTAAAAACCATAATAAATACAACATGAAGAAACAGTGCTCAATGCAGTTACGAGATACAGAAAGAGTCATTTGTGGAGAGATGTGGAAAGATTACCACTGCTTAAAAAGGTCCATGAAATCACTTTCAGGACCCAGCTCAGCCATGTCCACAGCATCAGTCATGGCAATACCAATGTCATGGGCAGAAGCTCCCTGACAAGGGGCAGGAGGCCCCATAATGAGGTCAGTGACTCCCTGTCTCCCTAGCTCTTGTGCCCAGCAGGTCCCCTACCTGTCTGCCTGCAGTCCCTCCATACCCACCGTGCTGCCCAGCACTGCATGAGACCGGCCCTGCAGCCCCTCCAACAACTGCTACTTGTCATGGTGGGAGACAGACTCAGTTAGAATTGAACATGGCTAAGAGTCAGATTTACATGAGAGATTCTTCAGGACAAATGGCACAAAACAGAAAATTTATTTTCCTTTATTGCTGATATTAGAACATATTGCTGATGTTAGAACAATTGGATGAGTTTCCTTGGGGCATCCTTGAGCTCCTTATTTCTCATGCTGTAGATGAGGGGGTTCACTGCTGGAGGCACCACCGAGTACAGAACAGCCAGCACCAGATCCAGAGCTGGTGAGGAGATGGAGGGGGGCTTCAGGTAGGCAAAAACTGCAGTGCTGAGAAAAAGGGAGACCACGGCCAGGTGTGGGAGGCACATGGAAAAGGCTTTGTGGCGGCCCTGCTCTGACGGGATCCTCAGCACAGCTCTGAAGATCTGCATGTAGGACACCACAATGAAAATGAAACACCCCAAAACTAAACAGGCACTAACCACAGGAAACCCAACTTCATTGAGGTAGGAGTGCGAGCAGGAGATCTTGAGGATCTGGGGCATCTCACAGAAGAACTGCTCCACCACATTGCCTTGGCAGAGTGGTAGAGAAAATGTGTTCCCAGTGTACAGGAGAGCATTGAGGAAACCAGTGGCCCAGGCAGCTGCTGCCATTTTGACACAAGCTCTGCTGTCGATGATGGTCCCGTAGTGCAGGGGTCTGCAGATGGCCACATAGCGATCATAGGCCATGACTGTGAGGAGATAATACTCCGCTGATATGAAAAAAAGGAAGAAAAAAACCTGCCCAGCACATTCCAAGTATGAAATGACCCTGGTGTTCCACAGAGAATTGTGCATGGATTTGGTAACAGTGGTGGAGATGCAGCCAAGGTCGAGGAGGGAAAGGTTGAGGAGGAAGAAGTACATGGGGGTGTGGAGGTGGTAGTCGCAGGCTACGACTGTGATGATGAGGCCGTTGGCCAGGAGGGCAGCCAGGTAGATGGCCAGGAAGAGCGAGAAGTGCAAGAGCTGCAGCTCCCGCCTGTCTGAGAACAGCAGGAGCAGGAACTCGTTGAGGGAGCTGCTGTTGGACATCTATTCTATCGGGCCCAGGAAAACTGTGTAGGGAAAAAAGGCAATAATAGCTTAGAAGATTTTTCTCTGAAATAAACTTTCCATTTTTCATTGAAATGCTTCTTGATCCCTGTCCCAACTCCCAGTAATTTCTTCTTCTCCGTATCACCTTCAGTCAGCTCCTCAGACTCTGCTCCACCTGAATGTTCTGGGAGGAGCTGGAGCCTGAGTTACTCTACGTCCATGTGTATAAAGGACTGGTTCTTGATATCTGTTCTTTTCGGAGTTGATATCACAGGACATCCACCTTTAATATAAAGGGTCTTTGCATATTCCCACACACACTTCCAAGGAGTTTGGAGTGCAGCAGGGGGTTTTAGCATTTTGCTTTAGAATTACTTATTTTGGAAATTTTTAGATTCTGTCACCATATCTGGTCAGGTTGTTTACAAGTCTGTCTTGACATGCAAATACAGACAGCTGTCTTTATTGCTGCAAGCATGAACATTAAGCATACTGGAGAGGGAAAAGGGCTCTCTGCTGCTTAGGGAACAGTGTGGAGTGCTGTTGAGTCCATCTGCCTTGTTCCAGCAGACAACTCGGGACTCTGTTGAGATCATAGAAGACTGTTTCAAAGCACTCATTTAACTTTGCTCTCCCTCTAAGGTTAAGGTGGATACATGATGGAGAGAACAGGACACTGCTACTGACATGGCAAAGACTCTGTGCACTGAATCCTTTTTGAAGGGCACCTCACAAACCCAGCAGGACAACAGAGACAGTCACGTGTCCTGACAGTCACAGGGTCTCCTAAAGGGAGAGTCAACCCCTTTGCAGCCCCTCCAATGATGCTGCCCAGCACCCTGGGCACATTGTCCCTCTTCAGACACTTCCATGGCAGGACCTCAGAGTGAGTATCTGAATTTGTAGCTGAAGCCCCAACTGACTGCCAGGACAAGAGCAGAAAGGAGAGGCAGGGAAACGAGGAGAAACACTGTGACTCTGCTGCCAAGGGAGGACAGAGAAACAGAGGGGCACCGTCCCCAAGTTGCACCTCCCAGACAGTGTGTCTTCCCAGGGCAGTGATTCTCAGACCCTGTGCCTTGCAATGGGAAATGGGCACATGGCAGGAGAGAGGCAGCTCTGCTGTTCTGGAAATCTGACTGCAGAGGAGATCAGAAATGCCCTGGAGCCCTTCCCCTTGAGAGCAGAGTGAGACTAAGCACAATGAGAATGAGGAGAGCTGCAAAGGCGATATTGCAGCTGCTCACAGGTGAAAAGGCAGTTGGAGGAATATTCTGGGGTCCTCGCAGACCTATTGATCCCTCAGAGCAGCACTGCAGAACTCTCCTTCAGGCATCTAAAGATAAAATGTCCCATTCATTTGTTGCCTTGTCAAAGATACAAAACAAAATCCTAGCCTCTGGATATTGCCTTCCCTTTCATAGAAGCTTCCCAAGAGTGTCCTCTTGAAAAGCCCCTTCCAGATATGTTGTGTGGGTGAGGCTGAGCTGTGAGCAGCCCTGACCCCACACAGCAGCCTCTCAGCAGGAGAATGAACCTGCCCGGGGGGGGGATCTCTCCACCCACCCAGAGCTTCTTCCTGCAGCGCCCTGGCAGGCTGAGTGCTGATCCTCACAGAATCACTGCACCGGGCACACGGCACCCTGGGGCGCATGGACACTGCTTTGAAGAACAGTGCTCTCAAGAACCTATGTGTCCACATTGCCTTCACTGCCTTGCAGCAGCTCCAGAAGAAGCAGCCATGATGCCCTGCCTTGTGATGCTGGGACAGGGAATTTCTGTTCTGAAGCATCTCCTTGTATGCAAAGTAGAAGCAGGGAGAACAATCCTCAAAAAAGAAAGTCATCAGCTGGGAGGGATGCTGCAGACCCCTCCAGAAACCTCAGCAGCATTACCCTGCAGCCGGCGACTTACCGTGTCACAGATTGCTCCCACCATGAGCTCTCCTCTGTCCACTTCACACTGCCTTTCACCTCTCTGTCCTCTCTCCTCTCCTGTCCACAGCAGCAGGCAGTGCCCGCAGCCCTGCTGCTCTTGGCACAGGAGCTGCTCCTGCACTCGGCTGTCTCTGGGCAGTGCTGACAGGTTGCCACGAGCTGCGGCCCAGCTGAATTCATGAATTGCTCTGTCCCTTGGGATTCCTCCCTCTGGGATATGTTCCATCAAGTAGAGTAACCTGTTTTCCTTCTCTAAAGAGTACTGGGATACAGATTCCAACATTGCAGTTTATTTCATCAGATCATGATTATCTACCAAAGTTAGAAATGTCCCACACAGGAAGTCCTGATTCACATCTCTTAACTAGGCAGGACACCCAAACAGGGATAAGAAGGGAGCTTGTTGATACATGGTGCATCTATGATTCAGATGATTTATTCAAATGACTTATTGGGGCTCCACATGTCTGTTCAGAAGCCCCTGCGTTGGAGAGGGATTCAGCTAACTCCCATAGACTCCACAAATACATGGCAGGTGGTATTCAACTTACCAGGCTAAGCATGCACATTGTCTGCTTGCAAGCTCCTGCCCTAAAGGTCCTAATGGAATCAGTGGAGATAGAGATTCAGCGGGAGGCCAGGTCAGGAATTTCCTTGGTCATCTCTAATGACCCTGGACGCCTTCTATCCTACTAGAACAGCACTCACAATAAAGCTGAGGGACAGGCAGATCCCTACAGCACAAAAAGCTGATCTATTCCACTGGAGACCATTTATAGAATCACAGAATGGTTGAGGTTGGAAGGACCTTCACAGATGATCTAGTTCAATCCCCTTGATCAAGCAGTGTCACCTACAGCACGTTGCACAGGATGCTGTCCAGGCAGGTCTGGAATATCTGCAGGGAAGATGACTCCACAACCTTTCTGGGCACCCCATGCCAGTGCTCTGTCACCTTCATAGTCAAGATGCTTTTCCTCAAATTCAGGCAGAACTTCCTGTGCTCCAATTTGTGTCTGTTGCCTCTTGTGCCATCACTAGTCACCACTGAAAAGAGTCTGGGCCATCCTCTTCTGCTCTTGGCATCCTCCCTTCAGGTATTTGTACACCCTGATAAGATCCCCTCTCAGCCTTCTCTTCTCCAGGCTAAAACAGGCCCAGGTTTCTCACCTTCTCCTCACAGGAGAGATGCTCCAGCTCCCTGATCAACTTTGTAGAGCTGTGCCAGGCCCTCTCCAGTAACTTCATGTCCCTCTTGTACTGCGGAGCCCAGCACTGGACACAAGACTCAAGGGGTGGCCTCCCCAGGACTTAGTAGAGGCAGGATCACCTCCCTTGACCTCCTGGCAACAGTCTTCCTACTACACACCAGGACATCATGGACCCCCAGGTCCTTCTTTGCAGAGTTGCTTTGCACCCTTGTGATCTTCAGGGCATGTTTTGCCTAGCAGCAACCTTTGGCCTCAGGGGCTGTTTTGCCAGCAGTCTGCAGGTGGGTAGGCAGGCTTCAAGGAGGCTTGAGTGAGAGAAGGCACCTTTCTCTGGTTGCAAGGGACATTTGGAGTTCATCTAGTCAGATGATGGTCAACTCAATGTTTACAACCACCTGGGAGGCCAGCAGCAGGCACATGGCACTGCTACTGCTTGGCAGGGGGGTCACATTGTCTGTGCTCCTGACTCGACAGCACCAGGCATTAGCAGGTCCATACATGTCTGTGAGGGTGACCGTGAGCTCTGCTCTTTGCTGAGTCCCGGGCAGGCCAGCAAGAGGCGCCTGGCTGGGCAGTTCCTTGGGAGGTCCCTGCTGGCAGAGCAGCTGCGAGGCCAGCGCTGGCCCATGGCTGGGGACGGGCTCTGAGGCCGCTCCTGTCCCAGCAGCAGCGCGGCCGGCAGCGGGGTCTGGTGCAGACACGCGGGGAGGTCCCTTGTGTGCGCGGAGCTGCCGGGGCAGCAGCAGGCGCTGCCTGTGAGGCCAGGGGTGTCTCAGCAGCGGGCAGGGACACGGAGGCCATTGCGGGGACACTGCCGGGAGGCCCCTGCTCTCTGCAGGGCTGGCTCTAAGCTGACGCGTGGGCGTCGGCTGGTGACGTCACTGCTGCCGCAGCCCCTGATAGGCCAGGCCGCACAGCTGGTTGTGACGTCAGCAGCCCCTTCCTGGCCGGGGCGGCTCTGCCGAGGAACCTGGTGTCCCTGCAGCCCGCGGCGGCAGCAGCCCACGCTGGGCTGTGCGCGAGCGAGGTCCCCTTGCCCGAGGAGCTGCTGGGCCAGCAGGAGGCTCACGGCGGGTGCTGGCGCTGAGGTCGCTGCTGCCAGAGCAGTGAGGGGCCAGCAGCAGCGGCGGGGACAAGAGGGTTTGCTGAGGGTGCCCTATGGAGGGGCTGGCACCTGCGGAGCTGCAGCCCTGGAGAAATGCAGCTTTTAATCAAGAGGAGGGAGAGGGAGCGTTTAGCATCATGAATTTGTGCTATTGTGAGCATGATCTTCTCTGGTGAACGTGGACAAGGAGTAGAGACTTGCAGCGAGCTACCAGTGGACCAGGGAGTCCAGCAAGACCTTTTAGACTGCTAAATGAAACCAGTGCCTAAGTGAGCATGGTGTAACAAGAGCAGTGGCATTAGTAATTTATGATTGACAGGCTGTTTTTGCTACAGTAATTCCCCTCCCTGTCTGATGGGTGAGTGAAGAGTTAATGTAGACTTGGCTGAATTGCACTCTGAAGATGTGGTAAGGGAAATGATGGGCACTGTCCCCAGCAGCAAGTTCACAGAATCACAGAGTGGTTAACATTGGGAGGGACCTCTAGAGATCATCTAGTCCAACTCCCCTGCTCAAGCAGGGACACCTAGAGCATGTGGCACAGGGTGGCATCCAGGCGGGCTTTGAAGATCTCCAGAGAAGGAGACTCCACAACCTCTCTCGGCAGCCTGTTCCAGGGCTCTGTCACCCTCACAGTAAAGTTCTTCCTCACATGGAGATGGAACTTCCTGTGTTTCAACTTGCACCCATTACCCCTTGTCCTGTCACTGGCCACCACCAAGAAGAGTTTGGCCCCATCCTCCCTACAGTCACCCCTAAGGTACTTCTGCATGTTGATCAGATCACTTTTCAGTCTTCTCTTCTCCAGACTAAACTGGCCTAGCTCACTTAGTGTTTCCTCATATGATAGATGCCAGTATCACATTAGCCTTCTTGGCCACGAGGGCACATTGCTGACTCATGGTTAACTACTTGTCAACCAGGATTCCCAAATCCCTCTCTGCGGAGCTGCTTTCCAGCAGGTCACCTGTTGGGTTCAGTGCAGAATAGCTGCGCGGGATTTCTGGAAGCCGAGCCGGGTCACAAGACACACACTCAATATGAGTTTAGATCTTGCCCCGTTTATTAGCTTGCATGTAATACATTTATATGATTCTGGTAATTAGTGATGTAACTACAGAGGCTCCTAATTGGTAGACAATGATGTAACTAAGACCCTTACAGCCCCCCTTACTTGTTTAGCTCATCCTTTTAGTTCAACAGCTCTTTATTCCCTCCGACCTCTCGTCAGCAGTTTCTCTGTTCTTTCACTGACTCTCATCAAGGCCTGGGTTGTGCAGTCCACCTGTAACCATAGTGAGACCCTGATCGTTTAGCCATTCTTCTATAGTCAATCTCTAATGTATACTGGTATCTGGGGTTATTCCTCCCCAGGTGCAGGACCCTGCACTTGTACTTGTAATGTGATGCTGGGCAATATTTCTAAATGCCTCTGCCTTTGCCTCTGCCTTTTTTTTCTCCTCTACGTTGCCCTATTAGTCTGGAGCTAAGTAACGAGATCCCAGTCTACCCAAGGGTTATCTGCTGGTTTGAGTACCCTGAGGTAGCCGATAGTTTTAGTGAGTATCAGAATGACCCATCCTTATGCTTGGCAGGTCTGTCCTTAAAGACCTGCTGGCTTTCCTGAACTCTGATATCCTTGAGAGCTGCCTCCCCTGGAATCCCATACCAGTCCCCTGAACAGGCCAGGAAGTCGGCCAGAAGCCTCCCAGACTGCTTGCACCCTGCAGTGTGCCTTTCCAGGTCATGATAGGGGGATTAAAGTCCGCTCAACAAGAACCAGGGCCAGTGATCCACAGACCTTTTTTACACTGCTGAGAAATAGGAGAGCTCCCTCCTGAGATGCTCACCCACAAGCTCTCCCTTCAAAACTTGCCTCTTCCAAGGAAGAGCTCCACACATCCAATCTGCTCCTTCACACAAAAGGCATCCTCCCTCATCGTCTATTGATCACCATTCCAATGATATTTCTGGTCTATGACAGCTTGCACATCTTCACGTGCTCCTGCCTCTACTTCAGACTGCCTACACTTGCATGTATTTGGGCTGTAGAGCTTCAGCTGTGGCACAGAGAACAGAATGGTCACAGAGAAACCTGTTACCAAGAGGCAAAGACACTGGGTGTGCAATGGCCCAGTTCAGAGCAGAGCTATGCCATCATATATAGCAGGAACAATCCAATGGTGGAAGCAGCTTCCCACTGAGAAAGTGAATCCAGCAGTGTCCGAGGCCAGGAAGACACAGAGCTGGGCCATTGAGAAACAGCAGGAAAAGGGGTTCTGCCTGAGGTGGCTCTGTGGCTATAGTGGACCTATGACAGCCTTCTTGCACAAATCTCCAGGAAGGACAAGGTGTCTCTGAAGATGTCCATGGACCTGGACAGCCTCTTATCCAGACACGCTGAGGTCCTCATTAGCCCAGTGTCTCTTCATATAATATGATGGAGTGAGCAGAAGTTGAGGGGAGGAGAGCAAGAAGGGTTTGAGAGAGCAAAGAATCTCAAGATACCTTGGTGTGATGTGCTTCTCATTTATGCAGCACACATGGATGTAGATGGGATAGACTTTCCCTACAGACAGTGCTGGATTTAATTTGTCTGGGTTCAGGATGTAACCCTAGAATTCTCTGGAGCACTTGCCCAGCAAGCCCTCCCTGTTGGCAGGGGGAGTTTCCCTGTAGGTCCAATGTGCTAGAGACATATGGTTGAGCTGGACAACCCAGGCATCTGACAAGGCTTTTCCAGAACTTTTCAACACCATCAAATCAAGTGTCTGCACTGAATTACAAGAGTTGCTGATAAATCCTGGAATCTTCCTATGCCTCAGCTGGAGTGAGTGGGGCTCTAGTTGTATTTGGCACCAGGAGGTCATTTCAGATAGCCAAGACAATTCCCCACCTGATCCTCACCTCATCCTCTAGGATGATGCAGGTCCCCCAATTTCTGCATCAGAGCAAGCAGACACTGACACCACACCTGTCTGTGGCACATCTGCCTTGGACCACATCTGTCTCTTCAACTGCCACCAGATATCTGTGTGTAAGCGACTGACTCTTCCATCTCAAATCATTATCAATGATTATCCATCTCCTATGATTATCCCAATGATTATAGTGGGAGCTTAGACAGAGAATACATGCACACCTCTGTGTTGTGCTCACTTTGTTTTTGGCAAGGAGAATCCCACCGATGGCATCTGTGGAATTTACAGGAATAATCTGAATATCACTTTAGACCCAGGCCTGGGGGTCTGCATTCTGTAATGCCCGGATTGATTAATCCTAATCGAAACCTGAACCACATCTCAGTGATTTAGCTTTTGTCCCATCTAGGTATCCCTGTCTGGTTGAGAGATGAAAATCATGCTTCCGGAGTGGGACATTCACAACTTTCATAGCTCCTCATCCTCTGATGAAAGAAATTGCAATGTTGGAACCTCTCTCCACTCACAAGAAAAGGAAAACAGATGATTATTTTAGTTTGCTTGAGGGAACATCTCCCAGAAGGAGGGGTCACAAGGGACAAGAGAAATTGGTGAGTTCAGCTGGGCCTCTGCTCCTGAGCGGGGCCAGGCTCCTGGGACGGAGGCAGCTCGTGGCAGCCTGGCAGCACTGCCCAGAGGCAGCTGAGTGCAGGAGCAGCTCCTGTGCCAAGAGCAGCAGGGCTGCGGGCACTGCCTGCTGCTGCGGACAGCAGAGGAGAGAAGGCAGTGAGAGGGGAACGGCAGCGTGGAGCCGGAGCAGAGCTCATTGTGGGGGAAATCTTCACAGCCCTTGAAACAGTGAGTCTCTGTCTGCAGGACAATGCTGCCAAGGTTCCTGGAGGGGGTGTCTGCACCCCAACCAAACCATGGCTCCTAGGATTTTTAATGGTCTCTCTCCTGGAGTAAGCAGGACATAGCAGGAGGAGGAGATGATTCAGAGCAGGGATTCCCTGACACATGGTCAGAGGATCAGGGTATGCTTCTCTTGGGTATGCCACTTGAACACATGGCTGTAGGGCTGTGAAGGCAGGGAGTGCACCAAGGTCTGCCTGGGGCTGTGATTCAGAGCAGTGTCCCTGTACCTCATGGTGCTGTTTGCCCAGGGCAGTGACTCTGCCACCTGTGAGGGTCAGCACACAGCCTCTCCAGGGAGCTCCCTGTGCTGCTGTGGGGAGAAGCTTTGGGTGGGAAGAGAGATCCCTGGCAGGGCAGGTTCTTTCTGCCTTTGAGAGGTGCTGCAGGGGTCAGGTTCTGCTCACAGCTCCAGCACATGCGCAGGACATGTCTGAGGGGTCCTTTCAAGAGGAAAAGCAAGAGAAGAGCTGCTTGAAGGAGAAGGAGCTTTCCTTCAGGTCTCTGCAGTGTCACTTTCCTCATTTTGACAGGGAGAATGAAGGAAGAAGACTTCTGTTTTGGCAATGAGCTGGGAGTCATAAACCTTCACTCTGAGGGATTAATAGGTCTGTGAGAAACGTCAGTGAGCTGCTTCATCCCCACTTTAGTCTAAATGCAGCATCAGCATCTTCTTTGCAGCATCCTAGGACTTTCTGTGACCTACTCATTCCAATCTGCAACCACAGAGCTGAACATGGACATTGCCAGAGGTTTCTGTAGGGCAGAACTGAGCACCCAGAGGGTGACATGGGATCTTGGAGCAGTGACAGGGACAAGACACTGGGACAGAGAAAGAGCTGCCAGCAGGGACAGCTCCAGGCAGCAGAGATGGGCAGGGAAGGAGAAGGAACTGCAGGGTATGAGACTCTGGCTGAACTCTGTGGCCAGAGCTGTGGCAGAGGAGAGGGGCATCTCTTTGGTGCCTCCTGACCAAAGGGCTGAGAGGGGCAGTGCTGCAATGTCCCCCTCTGCAAGGTGCCATACCCTGCAGGTAAAGCGAAGGTTTTCCAGAATGCCTCCCTGTCCCTCTCCTTGCCTCCCTTGGCAACAGGGTCATGGTGTTGCTCCTTAATCCTTCTCCTGTCTGTGCTGCTCCTGTTCTTGCTCTCTGCTTCCTGTCGTTGGGAGTATTCAGCTGCAGTTCAGGCACCAAAGCTACAATTAGTGGGAAAGAGGGATTTCCAAGGGAGTGAAGTTTCCACAGCCCCCTTCTGTCCTGTGGAGCTCCAGGAAATGCAGTACAGGGAAATGAGTTGACTGCCCTTTTAAGGAAAGTGCATCTTAAATCGTCACAATCATCTGGCTGTTACCCTGTGGTTTCCTGCAGGCTGCCACCTGCCCTCCAGAAAGCCTCTGCTGTCTCATGGCGTATCTGGTATCTCAGCGACCAATGGGGAACCTAGGGAGATACCGATAGTATGGAAGTGATGGTGGGAGGCTGTAAATGGGCAGCAGAAAAGGGTCTTATGTGTTGTTTGCTAGAAGGGGAGTCTGGAGACCTCCCTTAGGTGAATGTAGAAAGGGTGAGAAGGTCAAAAATGGGCACTCTTAAACCCCACTCTGCTCTCAGCAGGGACTGCTCTCTTTTTAGAGTAACATCATTTTCTAGCTAGAGGAGGCATGAGCCTCAGAGATCTGGGAATAAGACAAATAGATGAGAAACCTTTATTAATTTGTTTATTTTCCTTTTGAGAATGTCTCCTAACTTGTCTCTGTTTTTTTCCTTGGTGAATTCCCCATATGTATGGGGAGGAAATGTCCAACAGCAGCTCCCTCAAAGAATTCCTGCTCCTGCCATTCTCAGACAGGCGGGAGCTGCAGCTCTTGCACTTCTCGCTCTTCCTGGCCATCTACCTGGCTGCCCTCCTGGCCAATGGCCTCATCATCACAGCCGTAACCTATGACCACCGCCTCCACACCCCCATGTACTTCTTCCTCCTCAACCTCTCCCTCCTTGACTTTGGCTTCATCTCCACAACTATCCCCAAATCCATGCACAATTCCCTGATGGACACCAGAGCCATTTCCTACTTGGGATGTGTTGGACAGGTCTTAAGTTTTACTATTTTCATATCAGCTGAGTATTCTCTTCTCACGGTTATGGCCTATGACCGCTACGTTGCCATCTGCAGACCCCTGCACTATGGGACCCTCCTGGACAGCAGAGCTTGTGTCAGAATGGCAGCAGCTGCCTGGGCCAGTGGTTTTCTCTATGGCACCCTGCACACTGGGAACACATTTTCCCTACCTCGCTGCCAAGGCAATGAGGTGGAGCACTTCTTCTGTGAGATCCCCCAGATCCTCAAGCTCTCCTGCTCAGATTCCTACCTCAGGGAAGCTGGGTTTCTTGTTGTTAGTACCTGTGTAGTCTTTGGGTGTTTCATTTTCATTGTGATGTCCTACATGCAGATCTTCAGGGCTGTGCTGAGGATCCCCTCTGAGCAGGGCTGGCACAAAGCCTTTTCCATGTGCCTCCCACACCTGGCCGTGGTCTCCCTCTTTGTCAGCACTGGCCTGTTTGCCTATCTGAAGCCCCCCTCCATCTCATCCCCAGCTCTGGATCTCGTGCTGGCTGTTCTGTACTCAGTGGTGCCTCCAGCCCTGAACCCCCTCATCTACAGCATGAGGAACAAGGAGCTGAAGGATGCCATTAGGAAAGTGATTTCATGGAACTTTTTAAGCAGTGGTAATTTTTCCACATCTCTCCACAAATGACTCTTTTTGTATCCCGTAACTGCAGTGAGTATTGTTTCTTCATGTTATTTTTATTATGACTTTTACTAGTGATAATAATTGTTATCGTGTTGCCACAGAACCACTTGTATTCATTCCCCTTTTTACGGTGTCTGCTCTGTCTCACCTGTTACCCTCAATTGTGTCGAATGCTGGACAAGGACTGGCTCCCTAACAGTATCTCTGTAATAAAGTAATTTCTATCAGTACAGTGCGTGAAAGCTGGGCTTTTCCTCCAAAGCTGGTGTCAAGAATAGGCCCAAGGACTTGCTCAAGGGCCTGCTGCACAGGATTCTCCATGGGTTCAGCAACACAGAGCTCAGAATCATGTAATGATCTTTTAGAGACCAAGGGCTGGTTTGAGAATTCCCCTATCAGAGTCCAAGGATAGTGGAGATGCTGAATGGTCATGGATTTACACCTGCACAGCTCTCCTACGTATTAAGGCCCAGTGTCAGATGGCTGTTCTCATGGAGGGGAAGCTGGCGGTGTCAGAACAGCACAGAGATCCTCCAGGGACAGCATATGCCTGGGATGGACTGTGAGTAGAGCCTCATAAAGGGAGAGGTCCTCAATGACGGATTTTCTCAGAGGTAATGCACTGGGTATTCGCAGGCAAAAGAGGACTCTGCAGTCTCAGGAGAGGCAGTGAGGACTCAACTGTCAGGAAGAAGGGAAAACGGAGAGACCTCTGGGTCACGATCTATCAAATACCAGGGGCAGGATGTATAGGCACACCTGGACACAACGAGCACCCTTGGAAATGCTCTGCAGTCCAAGTGCCCTGGACTGCGCAGTCATCTGCAGTCCCCAGGAGGGATTAGAGGTCGTGATACCCCTTTGGTTGGGTTTGACTCCTACCCCCGGTCACAGGATCAGTGAAATGTCACCCTTAGCCACTTTATCTCCCCTCCTCTCCCCCCTCCATATCCTTCCCAGCTCTGGATCTCTCTGTACTGGCCATTCTGTACTCAGTGGTGCCTCCAGCACTGAACCCCCTGTCTACAGCATGAGGAACAAGGAGCTCAAGGAGGCACTGAGGAAACTTCCTCAATGGGTACAATGTCAGTGCCTAAACCTGTCCTGTGTGCAGTCACTTGTCATTCCCATGTACTTGGCATGAAACATGTGCTCTTCATTTATTTCTTTCTGAATGTTTACTCTTATCTTCCTGATAAAATAATAATAAATAATTATTTAAAATACAATACAACAGTACAGCAGGAACAAAAGGCTGACTAGGGAAAATATGGGCCTGCTGCTAAATAGGCCAAGAGCCCTGGTGAGAGAGGACACAGAAAAGACCACCTTTGCACTGGAGAGTTGTCCGGCTTTGTTCTTTACACCACAGGATGTAGGGAGGAGGAATCTGTGACCTGATTAACAAATATCACATGAAAACCAGGACACCTGTTTACCAAATGAAGAGTACAGCAACACTTGCCTCCTCACTATCCTTGAACAGGCAACAGCTGCCTGAGAGAACTCCAGGTGCAACTTGTGTCCTTGGTAGCTCTTCAGAGCTGGCTCGAAACACTTGTGGCCCCCTCCAACTGATCTTGATTTGAGGGTGAGCACCTGCAGGAAGCAGCACCAGACCAGAAGTACAGCTGCCTTCAGAAATACTGTGGCCTGCAAGGCTGAAAATCAGAGGCCAACCTTGCATCCTGAGAGCTGCAATGGGCATCTGCAAAGAATATGGTGTTTTGCCAATTGACTGGGACAGATGGGGTGATGGAAAGAACCAGACACCACTGGAAAGAATGGTTTATTTCACTATTAATATTAAGGCAGTACAGAATGATACATTTAATAAAATAAGCTTATTAAACACTCGGTTTTAGCAACAAACAAAATAAGCAAAGTATTGCACCTAACCATTGCTATATGAGAAAGGGAATAGTGATTAAAAGATACATCACCAATTGCCTAAATATGCCATCATATGCCATCATCATCCAGATCCGCAATCACTGAGGAGTCCCTATTGTGGCGAGGATTTGGAGAACCTTCCCGGCAACTGGGAGGTCTTACGTGGTGCATCCACCCATGAGGTCTCCAGCATCGCAGCAAGAGTGTCCATCTTTTATAGAGCCAAATCAGCAAATGATGATAACTTGCATTTTGTTTGTGAGCGGTTAGAGAGTTAGAGTTAGAGGGTTAGAGGGTTTAGTATTAGAAGTTTTAGGGTGAGAGGGTTAGAAAACTTAGGGTTAGGGTTAGAGGGAAGGAGGATTAGCTGTAGAGAGTAGGAGCGTTTGGGGAAGAGTGTTTGGGGGTAGAGTTAGAAGTTTGAAAGGTTCGAGAGTTTAGGGTTAGAGGATTTAGGACTAGAGTGTTTAGGGTTAGCAGGTTAGAGTTTGCGGGTTTAGGGTTTAGGGTCAGGGTTAGAGTGTTTAGGGTTAGAGAGTTAGGGGTTAGAGGATTTAGGGTTTACTGTTAGAAGGTTAAAGATTTTAGGGTTAGAGAGTTCAGGGTTACAAGGTTTAGGTTTAGAGTTAGAGGGGATAGAGGTTATAGCATAAGAGAGTTAGAGAGGAGTTAGTTTTAGAGGGTTTAGAGTTTACTGTTAGAGAGTTATAGGGTTTAGAGTTAGAGGGTTTAGGTTTAGGGTAGATGGTTTAGGGCTAGATGTTTTAGCGTCAGAGGGTTGGGCGTTAGTGTTAGAGAGTTTAGGGTTAGAAGGTTATGGGTCAGGGTTGGGGGGTTGGGGGGTTAGCTTGTTAGGGTTAGAGGGTTATGGGTTAGAGGTTTTGAGAATTTAGCGTTTGAAGATTTAGGGCTAGAGGATTAAGGACTAGAGGGTTTAGGGTGATGGTTAGAGGGTTAGAGGTTTGGGTTACGGTTAGAGAGTTTCAGGTGGACTGTTAGAGGGTTACGGGTTAGAGGTGGGGTTAGGATTAGAGTGTTTAGTGTTAGAGAGTGAGAGGGTTTGGAGTTAGCATTTGGAGGTTTAGGGTTTGGAGAGTTTAGTCTTAGGGTTTGGGGGTTAGGGTGTTATGGTTAGTTGGGGTTTTAGGTTTGTGCTTAGGTTAGAAACAGGTTAGGGGTTAGAGGTTAGGGTTAGGGTTTTAGGGTTGTGGATTAGGATTAGGGTTAGGCCAGAGGAGAGCTGTGTGATAGCACAGATACGAAGGGAGGTTACTGCTTTCCAGCATGTGCAAGGACACGTCTCTCCTCCCTGCCTAGCTCTTCTATCTCCATGGCAGTGACCTGCTGAGCTCCCAGTGACACGATCTGAGGTCACAGTGAGATGTGCGTCATCACAAGGAGGTCTCCCTGGTGCCAGAGTGGTGCCCTCCCTTCCCTGTGTGGCCCAGGCTCTGCTGGGCACTGCTCGTGTGCTCAGTGTTGTCCTTTGGAGCCACATCCCAGAGCCAGGAGGAGCAGAGAGATGTCTCTTCATGTCCTGGAAAGCAGTCACCTCATTTCCTCCCAGATATTTCCCAAAACCTGCTGATAATCCTTCAGGAAATATCTCCAGATGATGCCAAAAGCTGAAAAATGTCTCAAAGGGAGCCCTGGAGAGGACACTTCTGCACTCCTGCACTGTCATGTCTCTTCTCCAGGCAGTCCAGTGAGGGAATTTAGGGCTTCAGGGTGGTGCAAGACAGGATCAAAGTCATGGGGGATGAAACAGCACAAAGTGTGGCCACAAGTCGATATGTTTTGGGGAGCCTCGAATCTCATTTCTGCGGTGAGTGACTCTTCCAGTAACAGCAGAATGTAGGACAGTACAGGACAGGACACAGCCTTCCTCCCAGAGGTACCAAGGGAGGATCTCTGTTTTTAAAACTCCCCAGCAGGGTTTCTTACACTGTGATGCTTAAGATAGACATGAGACAGCAGAAAAGAGTAAATAGCAATGGCAAAAGCTGTGAGAAATTTTGTAAAGTAGGACTTTTTTTTTTCAATTATTGCATTGAAGATACTATAGAGACTTCTTTGAAACATTGTTTTAACAGGAGTGTAGTCAATTTATTCAAAGTTGGCCACACCAAAATAGAGCATTTCCTTGAAGGTGGTCCCCTACTTTCCTCACCAGTTGAGAGAGGACGACACCTCAGAGGGCGACGTGCTCAGTGCAAAGAGTGAGGGGTGGCAGGGACAGCTGTGGGCATGGGTGGTTTTCTGAGCACTGGGTGGGACACTGAGCACTGAGCACTGTGGGACACAGTGTCCCACTAAGGTAGGACACTGAAATATCCTGTTAATGGTGTAGACCTGTTTACAACACAAATGTTTAGAAGATGTCTTAAAAATAGAAAGAATTTAAGAAAAAGAATTAAATAAATGCTTTGTTCTACTTTCCACCTTTCTTCATTTGTTCTATTTTTGCACACTAGCCTTCTGCATGATCTTTTTTCTTGAAAAGGAAAGTGATTTTTCTAAAAGGGGTCGGATGCAGTCCCAGAGTCCTGGACAACTGGTGCCATTGCAGGTGCCATGGTCTCCCAGCCTCCCTCTGCAGCTCCAAGGGCCTCTGGTCTCCTGCAGGTCCCAGTGAGAGCTGTCAGGCCCAGGCAGGTCCTTCACAGACACTGGAACATCTCCAAGTACTGCTGGGTGCTGGTGGTTGGATACCTGAGCTCTGCCTGCAAAGGTGAAGGAATGTTTTCAATGTTAGGGAAAATATGAGCACACTTTCAACATCTCAGATGTTTGGCTTATGTTTGGCTTATCAAAGTTTTCCAGTGATGAAAGAGTGGAAATCTTCAGGAACTGTCTGAATCTGGTGTGAAGAATTATTGATCTGCCCTTGAGTTTCCACTGCTCTGTCCCTTAAACTATAGATGGCATCTCTGTGATCTCTCACATATTTTACATGTCTTGAATACATAAATCATTTCTAAAGTCATATTTGCAACTAATCACTTAGACATACGCATTTCTCCCCCTCTCCCCCCCAGTTTTTCCCTTGCTCATTTTTCTGTCAGAAACCTCTCAGCTCTCCAGTCATCTCTCTCAGATTCAGGGAGTTTAAACCTTGCCTTGCCTTTCAGGACTCTCACTATGTCTTTTACTTTTCATGATTCTTTTATTTTGTTTCTAAATTTTACTATTAATGTGTCAGAACTTTACTATTATTGTTTCTAAGCTTTACTATTAATGTATCAAATCTCAACGAAGGTTATTCTTGGTGGACTTCATTGGAGGCAACGCGACATACAGTTGAGGACTGCAAGACAAATCCTTCTGTGCCTGTTTGCAGCTAGTTCACAGGGGAATCGGTGCACACGAGCTGTAACATGCATCTACTGCCTGGAGTAGAAACAGGTTCAATTTGAACCAGTGATCCAAGCAACACCCAGTGGCTGATGAGAGAAATGACGGGGTTGAGGAGCTGGGCAGGAAGGTTCTTCATACAGGTATCCTCTCAAAAATCCTGCTTTTTTTATATATGTCCGCACATCATTGGGACACACTGTAAGCACTGGAGAATGTAGGTACGACTCCTTCTGAAAACTGAGGGATAAAGAAGGCTTAAAAAGCAACCATCTGTCTTTTTCAGGTGCCTAATGAAATCTAACTTGAACACCGTCTTAAAAACTCTCCAATTAGCCAAACAAGAACTGAAGTTTGAAGAACATTATGGCAAGAGGCATTGGCTCCTGAGGGTTTTGCATCTTAATGTCCCCGTGGGGGTATTTGGTACTTTGCACGTAGACTTCCGATGCTGGGAGGAACTTGAAGAAACTTCTCAAGAAGTTAAAGTCAGAAGAAAATCTCCAAGTTTCTAGGAGGGTTAATGGGTCTCTCTGAGGACCGTTATGAGCAAAGCCTCCCTAGGGGCTGATTCGAGCAGAAAGCTGAAGGTCCTGATTGCAGGTAGGCAAAGGCAATGTGCAGGTGCCTCTGATGCCAGGTCATCTCTTCTTGTGTGTTATCAAGCAGATGGGCCAGTCACAGGTGCCCCGTTCCTGAGCAGGTGGATCCTTTCCATCATGCTTTACCCAAGGTCTTGGTGGGGGTAGCGTTCCAGGGCAGGACACCAACAGAGCACATTGTGTTTCCCTGAGGGAAAGCAGGCAAGGAGGACCTCTTGTCTTAAGGAAGAAGCTTCTTCTCTGAGTCCTCAGTGGCAGAACCACTAGCCATGGCTAAGAAAACAAAGACCTGATTCTTTTGGAGGTTTTCAACCATGCCAGTGCCCTCTGCCATCTCCCCATGAGATTGTTCTGTGCTTTCCCATGCTTGCACTTGTTTCCCTGCAGCTTGTAGATAATCAAGCTGCTTTCCTACCTTGTCCTCACTGCAGGATCTCCTCATCTTCCCCAACGTCTCTCTGCACTCACTGGCTGTTCTTTGAAACAGAAAGGCCTGTGCTGATCTCAGGTCTCCTCTGGGTGACCTGTGTGACCTGATGTCATCCTATTTCTGTCTGAAATACACCCATGGTTGCAGAAAAGCTGAAAGTTTTCCCTAAGGTCAACACGGGAAGACCTGGGGTGAAGAAAGTAGAATGGAAGAATCATTCCAGCCGTGAGGGTCCTCAGGGTAGTCTGGCTCCATCTTCTTGGTGCTATCCTGGTGCACGTGGGGAGACAGTTATTAGGTCAGCCCACAGCCTTCCCTTCTCCAGACTGAAGAAATCCAGCTCTCTTGTCCTCCCATAGCGACAAAGACAGCATTAGCTGTGTGTTCCCTGGATGTTAATGCCTCTTCCAGTCCTGGAATCATTTTCATCTACAAAAGACCTGAAGAATGCCAGAGTGAAGTTGCTCAGGAATGATTCAAGTCCTTGCTGTCTGCTTCCAGGCACATTTGCAAAATCACAGAATCACAGAATGGTTGAGGTTGGAAGAGATCTCTAGATGATCTCTGGATCATCTAGTCCAACACCCCTGCTCAAGCAGGGACACCTAAATTATGTTGCACTGGGTTGCATCCAGGTGGGTTTGGAAGATCCCCAGAGAAGGGACTCTCTGGGCAGCCTGTTCCAGTGCTCTGTCACTCTCACAGTAAAGAAGTTTTTCCTCATATGGAGATGAAACTTCCTGAGTTTCAGTTAGTACCCATTACTCCTTGTCTTACTGCTGGCCACCATTTAAAACAGTTTGGCCCCATCCTCTTTACATTCTCCCCTCAGGTATTTGCAAATGCTGAGAAGATCCCCCCTCAATCTTCTCTTCTCCAGGCTGAACAGGTCTGACTCACTTAGTCTTTCCTTGTAAATTAGATGCACGTTACTCATGTGCCCAGAAAGGGAGGACTTTCCTGATGGACTACAGACTGAGCCATAAGCCAGCAATGTGCTTTTGTGATCTACAGAAGAGAAGGCAGAGATGGGATCTTAGCAGTGTGCCCAAATACCTGAAGGGCGTATGCTGAGAGAACGGGGCCAGACATTCTCAGTGTGGGGCAGTGATATGATAAGAGGCAACAGTCACAAACTGAAGCACAGGAAGTTCTGCCTGAATTTGAGGGAAAACCTCTTGAGTGTGAGGGTGACAGAGCATTGGCAGAGATTGTCCAGAGAGGATGTGGAGTCTCCGGCCCAAAGATATTCCAAACTGACCTGGATGTGATCCTGTGCAACATGGTCTACGTGACCCTGCTTGTGCAGGGGGCTTGGACTAGATGATCTCCAGAGGTGCCTTCTAAGCTGAAGCATTCTGGGATTCTGTGGAATCTCCTCAGCTCCCACCTTTCCTTGTCAAGGCTTTGTGGACTGCAGGGTGGTGGCAGGTGCAAGGCAGAGCTGGGCAGTGAGGTCAGCTGGCCAGAACGCGAGAGGTGCAGGGCCAGGCTCTGCCATGTCCATGGCATGACCAGGCCAAGGACAAGGAGAGCAGCTCCCTGGTAAGGGAGGTGAGGCCCAACAGGGAGGCCGACCACTCTCTCTCTTCCCTGCTCTTGTGCCCAGCAGATCCCCTTCCTGTCTGCCTGCAGCTCCCCGAAGCCCACCACACTGCCCAGCACAGTCCAGCAGAGGACCCCAGGTCCTGCAGACCCCCCAGAAGCTCCTGTCCTGAGCTGGGGCACACAGAAACCTGGCTCTCCTTTGCATTTTCTATCTTGGGATGTTACCTTGCCTCTCCTGGGGATCTCCTGGAGATTCTCCTCCAGAAGGATGGAGGACAAATCCCATCAGCACTGTCACCTGAGAGACCATCTGCTGCGGGTGATTCAGAAACAATTTCCCATCTCCATTGCCACTGGCCACTGAGAGGTGAACTCTGAGTGTTGCCCTTGGTCCCTAGGAGATCACACAGATCAAACACCCTTGGAGCTCGTCCCCTAGAGCCTATGGAGTCCACAAGCAGAACACGAGACCCCTTTGAGATCTATCTGTGAAGAAAGGCCATGCTTGAGGCAAATCGCAGAGGAGATGCTCTTTTGTTACAGGAAATGTTCTTGTGGAGGCCAGGTTTGGCATAAGGGTGCCCAGGCCCTAGTCCTTCCTGAGATCACAGAAATGTAGCAGGAAGCACCATGTTACAAGAGCACTTAGGGGAAATAGGCACAAGAGAGCACAGCAGGACAGTGTGAAAATGAGGAGAAGGGCCTTGAAAAGAGGAAAAAAAAAATGCGGGCCCTTTGAACGGTGCAACAAGGAAATGCCTGCTATGGCAGTGTGGAGGTGGCCCTGAGCAGCAGAGCTTTGTCCCCACAGGCTGCATCCAGCCTCTCCTCCCCTCCACTCATGCCCCACTTGGACTGTTGGAGCAGTGTAGAAGGAAGGGACCAGTGCCGGGCGACACATGACTATGACCTCCATGGGATAGCAGGTAAAATTGCCCCCCGATTGTGGCTAGGGGAGCTGAGTTCTCCACAGGAGCCATGGTCTCACCCTGTCTGTACTCGTGTGAGCCTGACTCTGTGTCCCTGAGCTCCAGTGCTGGAAGAGACAGTGCACAGGGAAACTCTCCTCATTGCATGGGAGACATCGGAAGTTGCTTAGTGGGGCTCAGAGTCTCCTCCCTCTTTGCTGGTGAAGGGGGAAGCCTGGCATCCTGCTTCAACATGGTCCCTGTGGCAAAGCCAAATGAGACATTCCTGCGGAGAAATGGCATGAACCAGACTATATATTTCTCCTTTATTGGAATATAAGAGAAAAAAAGCAAGCAAGAAAAAAATGAACAACACCTATCCTTAATGCCAAATCCCCTAGGACAGATCTTGTTGCTGGCACTAGACCCGCTGGATGAGTTTCCTTAGGGCATTCTTGAGCTCGTCGTTCCTTAGGCTGTAGATGAGGGGGTTCAATGTTGGAGGCACCAGCGAGTACAGAACAGCCAGCACCAGATCCAGAGCTGGGGAGGAGATGGAAGGGGGCTTCAGGTAGGCAAACATGCCAGTGCTGACAAACAGGGAGACCACGGCCAGGTGTGGGAGGCACATGGAAAAGGCTTTGTGCCGACCCTGCTCAGAGGGGATCCTCAGCACAGCAGCCAAGATCTGCACGTAGGACACCACAATGAAAATGAAACACCCAAAGCCTAAACAGACACTACTCACAAGAAGCCCAGCTTCCCTGAGGTAGGACTCTGAGCAGGCCAGCCTGAGGATCTGAGGAACCTCACAAAAGAACTGCTCCACCACATTGCCTTGGCAGAGTGGAATGGAAAATGTGTTCCCAGTTTGCAGGAGAGCAAGGAGAAAACCACAGGTCCAGGCAGCTGCTGCCATTTTGACACAAGCTCTGCTGTCCATGAGGGTCCCATAGTACAGGGGTCTGCAGATTGCAACATAGCGGTCATAGGCCATGACTGTAAGGAGAAAAAACTCTGCTGAAAACAAGACTGATAACAGGAAGATCTGTGCAGCACATCCTGAGTAGGAAATGGTCCTGTTGTTCCAAAGGGAAATGCTCATGGATTTGGGGACAGTGGTGGAGATGGAGCCCAGGTCAAGGAGGGAGAGGTTGAGGAGGAAGAAGTACATGGGGGTGTGGAGGCGGTGGTCGCAGGCTACGGCTGTGATGATGAGGCCGTTGGCCAGGAGGGCAGCCAGGTAGATGCCCAGGAAGAGCGAGAAGTGCAAGAGCTGCAGCTCCCGCCTGTCTGCAAATGCCAAGAGGAGGAACTTGCTGAAGGAGCTGCTGTTGGACATTAGTTCCTTAGGGGTACAGGAGTCCTGTCCAAGAAAGGAAAGAAAGCCAAAAGTTAAGCCAGGCTTTTCTGAGCCGAATGATTTCAGTTTCTCAAGGAACTCCCCACATTTCCTTTCTCCCTTATTTCAGCTCCCTTTCTGGTGCTTCACTTTGAACTGGCTGAGTTTGCCACGTGCAGCAGGGACTCCTCCCCATAGCTCTGGAGGAGTTATTTCTGCTTTACTGCGGGTGCGAATAGATGCACTAGTCTTTGAGTGGTGTTTGTGGAGAAACCTTGGAATGGCATATTGCATTGCTTGGAATGGACTTAGTCCAAAGACCAAGTGGGAATATTCTCCATTCAGCAGCATGAGAGCTGAATACAGCCCTCACACCAGTTGTATCTGAAGGAGAAAAGCTCTGTGAGGGATTCACCCCCATCACTCTTGCCCTCCTCAACAGAGATATTTCTATCTGAGTCTGCCACAGCAGATCTCACTCCAACAAGGGAGAACAACAGTCAAAAGGAAACAAGGATAGAACTTACCCTTTGTACATGTCAAGATGTCTAGAAATAGACCTTGTCCTCATGCCTCCTTTAACCCTGCACCCTGCGCCCTTATTCCAGGCACTGCAGAGAGAAGGAGTAGCTTTGATGCACACAACCTGCAGGAGACGATGTCCACCCCTTCTGTGGCAGTGCTCTTCAACGTTTAGAAATCAAGTCTTCTCTGCAAAAGGATAAGTGGAGGAGTCTGTTGATACATAAGTGTGCATATAAATAATATATATGATGGTGCACACACAAACACACAAAGGTGCCTACTCACTGTGGGAACATTATTTGATAGAGCAGAAATCTTTGGCACTTCAATCATTCTCAGCATAAACCCTTGTGCATCAAACAGGAAAAAAAGAAAAACTTGTTAGGACGTTGTCATGGGACCTGCTTCATCACTGAGCCTTGCCCCTCACTGTCGTGTACTTGCACCTCACTCACATGAAGGACAACAATACTCACAAGTGAGCCCAGTTCTTCCTGCAGAAACCTCCCAGGAGCAGGGGAGTGTCCAGGGGCACCCCCATGTTTGCAGGTGCTAAGGAGCAGCTCAGATAGACCCTGATGCAGCAGCCTGGGAGAAGTTGGTGCTGTCTATGGACTAAGGGGTGGGTGAGGGGACAGTCTGAAGTCCCTGGCAGACTCTTTGGCTGCTCCTTGAATCTCTTAATGAGTCTCAATCTGTTGTCCAAATCTGACAGTTTTGTTTCCATTTTACTCTTACCAAGTGGAAGGAAATTGTAAGCACCGACTCACTGGCTTCTCTTTCAGGAAATGCCTGCCCTGCCTTTCCTTTTGCAAAGTGCCCCCTGAAATGTGCTCACAGCTCACCTGCGAGCAGACCTGACCTCCGCAGCACCCTGCCAGCAGGAGAAGGAGCCTGACCTGGTAGAGGATAATCCTCCCACCCAGAACTTCTCCCCTCAGTGCTGTGAGAAGCTCCCTGGGCAGGCTGAGTGCTGACCTTCACAGGCGACACAGTCACTGCTGCGAGCACACAGCACCTTTGGGTGCAGGGACCCTGCTCTGAAGTGCAGACCTCTCACCCTGTCTACACAACCCGGCTTCACATCACTGCCATTTCTATTGGGGAAGGCAGCAGGATGAGCTGCTCATAGGTGGTATGTTAGAGAATCCCTGCTCTGAAGCAGCTTCTCTTCCTCTGCACTGCAAAAACCAGGAGAAAGAAGAGAAAAATGCTGCAACCCATGAGGTGTGATGAGTTCTTATGTCCCCTTCAAGAAGCTCCATAGCATTGTCCTGTAAGCACAAACTCACCATGTTAAGAGCTGTGGTCTCCTCTGTCCTCCCGCTCCACCCTGCCGTTCCCCTCTCGCTGCCTTCTCTCCTCTGCTGTCCGCAGCAGCAGGCAGTGCCCGCAGCCCTGCTGCTCTTGGCACAGGAGCTGCTCCTGCACTCGGCTGTCTCTGGGCAGTGCTGCCAGGCTGCCACGAGCTGCCTCCGTCCCAGGAGCCTGGCCCCGCTCAGGAGCAGAGGCCCAGCTGAACTCACCAATTTCTCTGTCCCTCGTGCTCCCTCCTCCTGGGAAATGTGCACTGGAATAGACTGAAGTAATCACCTGTTGTCTTTTCCCATTGAGTGGAGAGCAACTATTTCCAACATTGCAAGTTCTTTCATCAGAGCATGACTATCTATGAGAAATAGAAATGTGCTCCTCTGGAACCCCCCAAACCCTCATCTCTGACCTAGGCAGGACACCTAGTTAGGACAAGAAGGGAGTTCCTTGGCACATGGTTCAGGGATTGACTCAGATGTGTCAGTCTTGGCACCTCATGCTGGTCTAGAAGCCCCTGGCGTAAAGTGGGATTCAGAAAACTCCTGTGAACTCCACAGGCAGGTCAAGTGATTCCCCTTACCACAATTGAAGTGAGCACAACACAGAGGTCTGCAAGAGAGCTCCTTGTCTAAGCTGCAGTTCCAATCACTGGCGATAGAGGATGAGAGTCAGCTGATCACACACAAACACTCTCTGGTGACAGTCCAAAAGACTGAGGAGGTCCAAGGCCTGTGCCAGTGCCCACTTGCTCTGATGCAGCTCCTGGGAGACCTGCATCATCCTAGAGGATCGGGTTGGGGGGCCAATGGGGAATTGCATTGCCCATCTGAAATGACCCCAGGTGCCAAATAGAATGGCAGCCCCAGGAACAATGAAGATGAAGCATAGAAAGATTATAGCATTAAGCAGCAGCTCTGGTAATTCAGTGCAGATCCTTGATTTGATGGCATAGAAAAGTGCTGGGCCTTGTCACATGCCTGGGGTATCCAGCACAATCACGTGTCTCTAGCAAATGCAGCAGGGCACCTGCAAGAAAATCATGCCCCTTGGAGTGACTGCTGGGCAAGTGTCCCAGGGCATCCTACGTTTCCATCCTGTACCCAAAGACATTCCAGCACTGGCTGTAGGGAAAGCCCATCCTGTCTACATCCAGGGTGCTGCATAAATGGGAGCCATCCTCACCCTGCCATGTCTCTGCTCCAGTTTCTGCCCTCTCAAACCCTTCTAGCTCTCCTCTCCTGAATTTCTGCTGCCCCTGCAAGATGATATGAACAAGGACTGGGCTAATGCCTCAGGCTTGGCAGGTGTGACAGTCACAAGTGGCCCATGTGCCCACCTACAATCCCTGCACACACACACCCATGGTCCCAACAGCACAGGCACGGCCTTTGGGTGCCTGGCACTCCCTGGGTATCCCCTTTGTCCTGCTTATTGGCTTGATGGGGCCAGCAAAGGTGCTGCTGGTGCTGTCAATAGGCAGAGTGGGCAAAGGCACTTTTGGAGCTTCCTCACAACCTGCTGATCTCTCCATGGGCTTTGGAGTCTTCAGCCAGTGCCATTGTGGTGGCCTTTTCTCTGGAACAAAGCAGTGATGCACAGATTATGCATCCAGCAGCAGCATCCCTGCACATCTGGGCATGCACTCATGCAAGAAGGAGAAACATGTCCTAAATAGTCATGATTTTATTATACATTTCCTATACTATAATTCATATTGCTTTCATGTACCCTCATACCAGCTTATTACAAGATGAAACTGGAGAGGACAAATAGCAAGGGTCTTTCCGCTCTCCCCTCCCTTTTTTTTTCTCTACTTTTTCATTTTTTTTTTCGGTAGGATTTGGAGGAGGACCTGGAGCAGAGCCCACAGCAGGGCAGAAAGGCTGCAGGTTGTCACATTTCCTTTTGATAGAGACTCTTCCCATCTTCCAGCCTGATGGTTATCAACCACGTGGCCAAGCCTGTGAGGACAGCTTTAAATTGGGAGTGACTCAGGGGAGAAGACTCCAGCAAGAGGGAGGAATAGATAAGCTGGGATGGCCGGGAAGGGTGCAAGTGATGTGCACAAAGGAACCCCTGGAGAGAGCAGTGGGATGCAGGGAGCTCTGCTTAGGGACGGAGAGAGAGCCTGTCAGGATTGTAGGGATGAGGATTAGTGAGCAGAGCAACAGAGCTGGCCTTGTGTAGATCTCTACTACGGATCTCTAGAAAGGCAGCATGATGGGATCCCCATGGTTTTCAACAAGACATTTTGATGGCGTATTTCTCCATGGTTTCCACCAAGGAATCATGATGGGACCTCCACAGTCCCCACAAAGGCATCGTGATAGGGTCTCGGTAGTCTCAATCAGGGCATCAGAATAACATCCCCATGGAAACCACCAGGGCTTTGTGATGGCAGTGGCATCATGTCCATAAGGCCATTGTGAACGGGTGGTCCCCACGGTGACCATGTCCTTGTTGGGGGTAAAGGCCCCAGGCTCAGCATTCTGAGGAGAGCAGCTCCAAGCAGTTCTGAAGGGTGGGGGACCTCAGGAAAGGCAGCCATTAAGTAAGCATCTGTTAAGAAGAAGAATGCTCCATACAAACAGTTGGTAAAATTAGGAAACATCTCTGGAGCTCAACTTGACTAAACAGGGAACTGGCATGTGGTCTTCACGTCAATAAGGCAGCATGTGGAAAGGGGAAGAGGCTGCAAAGGAGGAAGTCACAAATATTGTCCAGTAAAGTAAGGATGGTTTTGGGGAAGCCAAATCTCCCTGCTCCTGCTTCACTAAGAGTAAATAATGAAGAAGGAAAATGTGGGCTCACTGCTGAATGGGACTGGGATTCTAGCAAGTGCAGCCCTGCTTGGCTTCAGTCAACCTTCACCAACAAGGCGAAGCCTGAGAAATGTCTGAAAGGGGCAACTGGAGAGCTCACTTCTCTTTCCTTGCCCTGGCAAGTGTGTGCCCTGGGCAGAGCTATAGAGTTGCCTGGGGTTGGCGCCTGGTTTGGGGGTTTGGTGTTTGTCAAGACAAGATCAAAGTCCTGTGGGATGAAAGAGCACGAAGTCTGAGCACAGGCTGAGATGAGGGTGAGCCTCAGCTCTATGATAACTGCTGTGGGCTGCTCTTTGGGTAGAAGTGGGATGGAGGACAGTCTGTGGCAGAAGACAGTCTTCCTCTGGAGGTACGGAAGCAGGCTCTCTCTTCTTCACTTCCTCAGCAGGGTTTCATGCACTGTGCTACTTAAGATAGACGTGATAGGCCAGAAAAGAGCAGAGATGCCCTTAACACAGATCCTCCTGAGAACTTTATCTAGGAGTCTGCTTTCCTGCCTTACTTCATGGCCATGGTGAAAGTGGTGCACGAACATGGTGCTGCCAAATTAGAAGAATGAAAACGTATTTCATAAGGTTAAAAACTGCCTGAAGTTTTGGAAAAGGCAATCTTTGTTATTCTTTGGGAGTGATCTGACTTATGACTATAATCTGCTTTAGGGGATAGATTCCATTTGATCACATAGAGAGGCCGGTGCTGCTGACGATGCTCTGTGTTCATTGTATTCCCTTGCAGTGCTGAAAATTTTGGAGGCATTTCCTGCAGGCCCTTAGCTTGTCATTAGGAAATATATCTGAAATAAAAATTCTGTTAAGAGCACTTATTTCCCTCCTTTGACTAGAAAGGAAAGTCCAAATAACTGGATTTGACAGAGACATCTGTCCAGATGGGGTCAGACATCGGGCGGAATCTCTCTCCTCATATACACCCTTTCACCAATCCCTCACGTATCTCTACAAGCCTGATTAAGCTGAACTTTTTGAAAGACAGCCTTGATTCAGATGATCTGCACATCTGCGCTTTCCTTTTTTTTTTTTTTTTTTTTAAGTCTTCCTCCTCCCCTTGCTCTTTGTCATTCAGACACCTCTCAACTCTTCACTTGCTGCTTTGAGCTTCAGGGAGTCTTTCAGGAGTCTCTTGTTGTCTCTTAACCAGCTCCTTTATCATGTGTCTATCCAGCCTTTTCTATCTAGTTGTGAAAAACAGTCCAAGGATGGTTATTCCTTGTAGGCTGTGGAGCTCCTTGGAAGCAATCAGGACTCAACTAGCAGTTGAGAAGTGCATTTTGTTTCCTATTGACACAGGATCCAGGTTATTTTGTTTCATCACACTTAACATTTCTGCCTGTTTGCCACTAGTTCAGGTGGGAATTTGGTATACATGAGCTATAGCATTCGGTTCCTGGAATGGGAAAACAGTTTGATTTTAAGCAGAGTGATCCAAGTCCCCAGTGGCTGATGAGGGAACTGGCAGGGCTGGGAAGCTGGGCAGGAACCTTCTGCATAGAGGTCTCCCCTCAGAAATACTGCTTTTCACACGTGTCCAGACTTCATTGGGAGTCACTCTAGGAAGCGGAGAAAGTGCATGCCTGATTCAGAACATGGAAAAAAAAATAAGAAAGCTGAAAAGAAAACAGCTATCTTTCTTTTTCAGGTGTTCAGTGATATCTGCCTATTTTTAATACACTCCATTCTAATTAGCTACAGCAGACTTGAAGATTGAAGAAAATTATGGCAAGAATCATGGCTCCTGAGGGGTTTTGCATTTCACTGATCCCTTGGGAGTAGTTGGAGCTGAGTCCATGAACCTCTGATGGTGAGAGGAGACTGAAGAAACTTCTCAAAAAGTTCAAGTCAGAAGCACATCTTTAAGTTTCTTGGAGGGTTAATGGGTCCCACTGTGGTTCATTACCAAGGAAAGCCTCCCCAGGGGCTGATTAGAGCAGAGAGTTTGAAGTCGTAATTGCAGATAGGAAAAGGCAAGGTGCAGGTTCCTCTGATGCCAGGTCAACCCTTCATGTGTGTTTTCAAGCAGAATGACCAAATAGAGGTGCCCAGTCCCTGAGTACGGACATCCTTTCCACCATGCATTGCCCAAGGCTTTTGGTTGGAGCAGTGTGTGAGTGGGGGTGTTCAAGGCCTCGGGCAGGACACTGATACAGGACACCTTGAGTGCCTGGGGAAAGCAGGCACAGAGGCCCTGTTGCCTTCTTGTTGAAGGAAGAAGTGTCTTCTCCTAGGCCTCAATGGCAGACACACCAGCCATGACCAAGAGGACATAGACCTAGTTCTTGAGGAGGTTTTTGGCACTGCCCTCGTCTGTCTCCTCCTTGGGCTCTCCTACACTTTCCCATGCCTGTGCCTGTTTCCCTGCAGCCTGTAGACACTCAGGCTGCTTCCCCACCTTGTTCTCACCCCAGCATCTCTCCAGCTTTTCCCATGTCTCTCTGTCCTTAGTGACTGTTCTTTGAAGGCATGGCTTGATCTGAGGTCCAAACCAGGTGACCTGTTGCACCACAGTACTGCTCTTAAGTGACATTTCTCTTTTACTCAAGTCAAGTCAGTACCTCAAGCTGCAGTTGGTGGTTCTTTCCCCTTCTCAAACTCTTTCCCACTACCAGAACAACTTCCATCATCCCTGAAACCACCCTGCAGCCAGTCACAGGCTCCTGCTCTGTTACCATTAGCTGTGGCACTTGAGCAGGCTAAAGAAGCTCGTGGCCCTCAGCTTCTCTATGCAGGCCATGTGCTTACCAGGCCTGAAAAGCAACCTCACAACAATAGAAGGGCCTGACTCTGGAGAGGCCATGTCAGGTGCTGACCCACAGGCTAAAAGAAAAAAAAAATTTTTTTTCAGCAGTCTCATTAGGGCGTTCTTCAGATCCTTGTTCCTCATGCTATAGATGAGGGGGTTGATCGTTGGAGGCACCACTGCATACAGAACAACCATCACCAGATCCAGAGCTGGGGAGGAGATGGAGGAGGGCTTCAGGTAGGCAAAAACTGTGGTGCTGATCAAGAGGGAAACCAGGTACGGGAGACACATGGAAAAGGTTTCCTGCTGGCCCTACGCAAGGAAATCCTCAGCCGAGCAGTGAAGATCTGCATGTAGGACACAACAATGGAAATGCAACACCCAAAGCCCAAAGAGACAGTAACCCAAATGAGCCAAATTTCCCTGAGGTAGGAGACTGAACAGCAGGGCTTGAGCATCTGGGGGATCTCACAGAAGAACTGCTCCACCACATTGCCTTGGCAGAGTGGAATGGAGAATGTGTTCCCAGTGTGCAGGAGAGCATAGAGAAAGCCACTGGCCAAGGCAGCTGCTGCCATTTTGACACAAGCTCTGCTGCCCATGAGGGTCCTGTAGTGCAGGGGTCTGCAGATGGCCACAAAGCAGTCATAGACCATGACTATGAGGAGGGAAAGCTCTGCTGAAAACAAAAATGCTACCAGGAAAATATGGGTGGCACATCCTGAGTAGGAAATAGCTCTGCTGTTCCACACGGAATTGACCATGGATTTGGGGAGAGAAATCCTTTCAGTTTCTCAAGGATACACCCATATTTCCTCTCTCTCCCTTACTTCACCTCCCTTTTCTGCAACTCTGCTCTGCCCTGGTTGAATGTGTCATGTGTAGCAGGGACCCCTGCCCATGGCT
Organism: Tinamus guttatus; assembly: GCF_059628265.1. Classification (NCBI taxonomy): domain Eukaryota; kingdom Metazoa; phylum Chordata; class Aves; order Tinamiformes; family Tinamidae; genus Tinamus; species Tinamus guttatus. Next base: position 169,099 of record NW_028288921.1, read on the forward strand.
CCAAAGGGTTTTTTTCTGCTGTGCTGTAGGTGTAAGTGGATGTGTCAAACTACTCTTTCAGGAAATGCCTTCTCTGCCTTTCCTTTTGAAAAGTGCCCTCTGAAATGTGCTCACAGTTAGAGCTGTGAGCAGACCTGAGCCTTGCAGCGCCCTCCCAGCAGGAGAAGGAGCCTGTCCTGGCAGAGGATAATCTTCCCACACAGAACTTCCCCCCTCAATCCTGCGGGGAGCTTGGCGTCCTGCTGGGCAGAGCGGGGCTGTCTCTGGAGTCAGGAGCTCTATCAGTTGTGTATAAAGATTTTCGGTTTCACAACACCAAAGTCTCTGAATCCTTCATACGCTGCACATTTTCCATTGTCCATCTTTTCCCTGCTGCCTCGCATGCAATTGCTGTGGTCTTCCAAGAAAATCCTGCTGCTCTGTGCCCTCCACAAGGTATTTGTGCACAGCATGAAGATCCCTCCTGGCCTTCTCTAGGCTAGGCTGAACAAAACCCCCTCTTCCAGCCTCTCCTTACCTGCCCCATGCTCCAGCCCCTGACCAACTTGTTGTCCCTGTGCTGAACTCCCTCCCGTTTGTTTGTTTCCTTGCAGAACTGGAGAGCCCAAATGAGATCTGGTATAGAGGCATGGTGTCCACTGTGCCAAAAAGAGTGGTAGAACACGCATGTGGCCCCGCTGGCCGTGCTCTCCCAAATAAAAATCTGTGAGGATGGCCAAACTATGGCACAGGGACCCAAAAGGCTTCCCCTTGCTGACCACTAAGGCACTGAGATGAGTTGTGGGTGCCCTTGGCCACCACCAGGACATACCCCTGGGAGTCTCTATGGCAACGGCCAGGGCTTTGTGATAGGGGTGGCATCATGTCCCCAAGGCCATTGTGATGGAGCGATGCCCATGGCAACCAAGGCTGTGTTGGGCCAGAGCACCACCCTCGGGGACAGCAGCTCCAGCAGAAGGAGCAGCTCATGTTGGTCCCCAGAGCAGCAAGTCCCCAGGTGCAGCGAGTGCCCTGGAGACGCAGAAGGAGAGGCAGGCGAACGCCTGCTCCCAGCCCAGCAATGGGTGTCCTGCCAGGTGCAAGCACACAAGGAAGGTGAGTGCTGGGGCTGGAGGGGGAGGCTGACAGCAGGGATGGGAGCTGCATGGAGAGCACAAGCATGGTGGGCCAAGCCAGCCAGGTGTGACCTCCTCTGGCCAGGGGCTGCTTCTTGCTGGCTGTGGGGATTTTCTCAAACACAAAGCACAACTGGGATGCTCCAAAGTCTGTAAGGACCCTGGGAGCCCTGTGTGAAGGATCAGAGAGCCTCTTTGGACCACGTGTAGCTGGGCTGTGCTCGACCATGAGCTTCCCTTCGGCATGGGGCTGGGGATTTCCATGCCTCAGGGGCTGCTTGTAGCAACACAACCCTCTCCATCATGTGCCTCCTTCTTCCCGCGGGTGGGCAAGTGGGAGCCGCACGCAGCAAGGCAACGCAGGCGGACCCCGACTCCCTCCCCACAAAAGGAAAGGCGGCCTTTGCTGTCTGACCCCCAGGGCTTTGAAGATGTTGATCAGGTCATCACAAAGGTACAGAGCTGAGCAGTGAGGCCGGCAAAGGCCCTGCTCAACTGCGCGGAGTTGCCAGGAAGCAGGCGGGAAGTGAGGGAAGAGCAGCAGCAGTGCATGCTCTGCATGGCACTCTGCAAGGCCAAGCTTCACGCTGGGCCACGGTGCTGCTCCATGTGCCCATCTTCTGCCCGCCCCACAGTGAAGAGCCCTCTCCAAAGGCCTCTCCCACTCTTTGGTGACAGGTTGGCAGCTGCCCGTGTGCTCTGTTACTCCAGGAGAAATCTAAAATGGGAGCAAATAAAAGCTTGCAGACATATTTTGGAGAGCTGAAACAGTACTACTGCACATGCCTGTTGTTTAGTTGGTGTGTGGTAAATACGCTTTGCCCTTTGGCCCAGAGCGCTGTTCTCTGAGGATCCTTGTGAGCTCCCATAAACACCCCTCTGCGGGTGACATTAATCACTGGAGTCCGTAGAGGGATCCTATGACTGAAAATACCCGGCCCCAAGGGACCTGAGCTCTCCTGTTGGCTCTTCCCAGAGATCTGGATCCTCAGGTTTTGGAGCAGGAGGATGCATGGGGACAAAGTCTCCATTACACCTTCAGCTCCACAAAGTGTCAGAGCTTCACATGTACTCCCTAAATCGACGTTTCCCATGGCCTTGGGGAATGGTGAAGAACTTGAGTAGACACACAGGAGATGGGAGAGAAAGGGCCAAGGCCCCAGGATGCAGAGCTGGGCTCACAGCATCATGAATGAGGTGCCACAGACTTAAACGAGCAAGCCAAAGAAGTCCTTCCTTTGGCAGTGACTTGGAAAGTCACATCTCTGACAGAATTCCAGATGGATGGGTCTTCTGTTCCGTAAGATTGTCTCCAGGATTCTGCAGAGATGAGGAAGAGCACAAAGGGAAGTTGTGGGAATGTTCTCCAACTTCATCAGCTGCAGAGCAGGGAGGTGGTCATCTCACAAAATGCTGGTTGAATCAAAATGCAGATCCTGCAGCACTGCACCATCTTACAGGCTTTGCACCAAGCCCAGGCAGCAGCACTGCATTGTGTGCCCATGTCCTGAGATGTCCAGGGTCAAAAATGCAGGTGATCACAGAATGGTTGAGGTTCGAAGGGGCCTCTAGAGATCATCTAGTCCACCGAGATCCATGGTTCCAGGGCTGTGCAGACCTCCAGAAGAGGATCCCAAGTCCCAGGAAAAAGTACACTGAAAAGTACAAGGAGCACTTAAGGTCCAAGACGAGGAAGAGCAGTTTTGGAAAACAACATCACTGGTGGGAGGTGACTGCTTCCAGGAGACAGAGGGAAACGTCTCTGTTCTCCCCATGCCTCGTCCACCTCCATGGCAGTGACCTACTGAGCCCCAGAGGACACACCGGGACGTGCCCCACCACAGGGAAGTCTCCCTGGTGACATGGGTGAAGACCCTCGTTTTCCGGTGGGTCCTTGTTGCTCCTAAGCGCTGCTCCCGCACACCCCATGGCTGCTCTTTGCAGCAGCTCTATGGCATGGAGTGGGGACAGGAGGCAGCAGGGCCGCACTGGGAGCCCCTTTCATCAGGGCGAGGAGTGGGGGAATGTTGGAAAAGGAAGAACATCCCTCCACTCCAGCTGGGCTCCCCTCCCTGCCCCATCCCCGCACAGCCCCCAGCACAGCCAGGAGCCCCGCGGGGGCCTCACAGCCAATGGCTGCGCTGGGCACGAGGAGGTCACTGCTGCCGCAGCCCCTGATAGGCCAGCTGCAGGGAGAGGGCGTGGCTGCTGCTTGGGAGGTCCCTGCTGCGGGCAGAGCTGATTGGGCAGCAGCAGGGCTGGCTCTGCCTGGTGACTGTGAGGTCACCGCTCCCGCAGCGCCTCATTGGGCAGCAGCCGGGCCCTGCGGGGCTCTGCGCTGCTGAGATCATCTCCGCGGAGCAGCTGCTGAGCCCGGGCTGGGCTCCTGGCGGGGAAGGGCTGGGGAGGCCATTGCTGCCCTGGAGGGCAGGGCCAGAGAGCTGGGCGGGACGGCGCTGTGACGTCATGTCTTTGTGAGTGCCTGATTGGCCGGCAGCAGGCAGGCAGGCGTGGGCTGTGGGTGGGGGGTCTCTGTGGTGAGAGGAGCTGAGAGGGCAGCAGTGGTTCCTGTGTGGGGAAGGGGTTTGAGGAAGCTGCTGTCTCTGAAGGCCACAGGCAGCATCAGGGATGTGGTGGGGGTTGCACCTGTGAGGTCACCTCCATGTGAACAGCTGGGTTTGGGGTTTAGGCTTTAGGGTTGTGATCAGTGGTGCAGAGCCCAGTTGGAGACCTGCAACTATTGGTATCAGGAGTCAGTCAAAACCTGTTCAGTTTATTAATCAGTGACCTGAAGGGGCAGAGTGCACCCTCAGCAAGTTTTCTGAGGATAGAAAAGTGGGAGGAATGCCTGATAACCCAGAGGTCTGTGCAGACTTTAAGAGGGACCTGGACAGCCTGGACAGCTGGGGGTAGAGGAACCTCATGAATTTCAACACGGACAAGTGCAGGGTCTAACAGCTAGGGAGGAATAACCCCATGCACCTGGACAGGCTGGGGGTTGACCTGTTGGAGAGCAGCTCCACAAAAAGGGACCTGGGAATCGTGGTTGGCAACAAATTGACCATGAGCCATCAGTGTGCCCTTGTGGCCACTGATACTGGTGGCTGAGGTCTGACAGTACTCAGAGTGCCCCCACAATATTGCAATGGCAGGAGATATCTTTGGGTGGCCACTACCTCCAGGCTGTGGTTTTTCACTGCGGGTGCAGGAATCGCCCTCCACTGCCCCTTCCCTGGGCCTCCTGGGTCCCCACTGCCTCTCTGGGGATTGCAGAGCCCTCCTTTCCCCATGTGCACCTGGGTTTAGTGCTCTACCTTCTGGTCCCTGCACTGTGAGTAATCCCTGTTTCGTTAAAGCTGCACTCAGTGCCCACTCCCAGGGAAACCCTGTGCCTGGAGATCCCCTGGGGGTTCTCTCATCAGCACAGTCACGTGTGGGGCAGCCTGGCACAGGCAATGCAGAGACCATTGCCTGTCTGCAGTGGTCACTGAGAGATGAACCCTAGATTGAGGCTAACAGATCACCCTGGAATGCTGAGGTCATCCCCTGGATCTCATGGAGTTCACAAGCAGAAGAGCAGGCCCATTTGTGGTTGCACATCCTTGGGCATATTTTTCGATTCCAGTTTCTAAAGAGAGGCCAGATTCAGGACCATCATAGGGTAGATCCCCTTTTATCCTGGAAATGTTATTCTGGAATCCAGCTGTGGCTTAAGGGAGGCCAAGGACTGGTCCTTCCTGTTCTCCCAAGATATGAGGGAAAACAAGCCTCCCTTCCAGGTTATGAGAGTTCCTGGGCCATGTCTTCAGAATAAAGCATGGAAGGACAGCACGGAAATGAGGAGGACAACTCTAAATAGAGAAAGTCCTGCTGCCCTCCTGGAATGTGTCTTCAGGAAAGATGAACTGCCACGGGAAGGCTGCTTCTAGACTTTCCTTCAATTCACTCATGTTCAGTTTTGTGTGTTGGAGCTTTGCATGGAGCCATGGAAAGCTGTGGTGACACTTGGTTGCCATTTCTCTCATATTAGAGAGATTTGAGATCACACTCTAACCATAGCCACGAGAGCTGAGATCTCCTAAACAACACTGGATCCCTGGTCTCACCCCACCTGCCCTTGTCCCGCCGTGACTCTGTACCCCAGAGGTCCCTTGGTGTCAGTGCTGGAAAAGACGCTGCAGAGGGAAACTCTCCTCCCTGCACTGGGCACATCCAAGGGAGCTCAAAGAAGCGGCTCAGAGAATCCCCCCTCTCTGCTAGTGAAGGGGGAAGCCTGGCTTCCTGCTTTATCATGGTCTATGTTTAAGTGCTAAATGAGAGATTCCTGTGCAGACGTGACAAAAACTAGTTATCTTTATTTTATAATTTATTATTTTAAGATGGATGTAAAAGAGAGAAGTAAAAAAGAAAGAAATGGATAAAATACGGCCTATAGGCAGATATCCTGGTGAGTGAATGAAACAGTTGTTATCATTGACCTTGTACCCACTGAATGAGTTTCTTCAGTGCCTCCTTGAGCTCCGTGTTCCTCATGCTGTAGATGAGGGGGTTCATGGCCGGAGGCACCACTGAGTACAGAATGGACACAACCATATCTAGAAGTGGGGAGGAGATGGAGGGGGGCTTCAGGTAGGCAAACAATACAGTAATGACAAACAAGGACACCACAGCCAGGTGTGGGAGGCACATGGAAAAGGCTTTGTGCCGGCCCTGCTCAGAGGGGATCCTCAGCACAGCTCTGAAGATCTGCACGTAGGACACCACAATGAAAATGAAACACCCAAATATTAAACAGGTACTAACAACAAGAAGCCCAACTTCCCGGAGGTAGGAGTCTGAGCATGAGAGCTTGAGGATGTGGGGAATCTCACAGAAAAACTGCTCCACCACATTGCCTTGGCACAATGGTACAGAAAATGTGTTCCCAGTGTGCAGGAGAGCATAGAGAAAGCCACAGGCCCAGGCAGCTACTACCATTTTGACACAAGCTCTGCTGTCCAGGAGGGTCCCATAGTGCAGGGGTCTGCAGATGGCAACGTAGCGGTCATAGGCCATGACTGTGAGGAGAGAAAACTCTCCTCCCAAGAAGAAGACGAAGAAAAATATCTGGACAGCACATTCCGAATAGGAAATTGCCCTGATGTTCCACAGAGAATTGTGCATGGCTTTGGGAACAGTGGCGGAGATGCAGCCAAGGTCGAGGAGGGAGAGGTTGAGGAGGAAGAAGTACATGGGGCTGTGGAGGTGGTGGTCGCAGGCTACGGCTGTGATGATGAGGCCGTTGGCCAGGAGGGCAGCCAGGTAGATGGCCAGGAAGAGCAAGAAGTGCAAGAGCTGCAGCTCCCGCCTGTCTGAGATCAGCAGGAGGAGGAACTCATAGAGGGAGCTGCTGTTGGACATTAGCTCCCTCCAGTCATGTGGGACTGTCTGAAGAATGAAGATATGGAGAAGTTTATCTTAACTTTTGAAGATGATAACCCTGAAGTCATTCAGTTGTCTGACACCATCCTCTCTTTAATAAGAGTGTCTTAGTGCCGTTTATCTTGTTTATCTATTAGTCTTGTTCCCATCTGTCCGGTATTCATGTCTCCTTGAGCTAGAGGATCATCGTGTTTATTGTGCTCCCCTCAAAGGAGACCAGGCTCTGCTGAGAGCAGAGCTGTGCATTTTCCAAGTGCCCATCTCCAAATTTCTCATCCTTTCTCCACACACCTAAGGGAGGTCTCCACACTCCCCTTCTAGCCAAAGACACACAGGGCTCATTTGAGCTGCTCATGGACAGCCTCCCACCACCACCTCCATACCCTCAGCATCTCTGCAGCTTCCTCACACATCACTCAGATATCACAGATAGGCCATGAGACAGCAGAGTCTTTCTGGAGGGCAGGTGGCAGCCTGGCGGGACACCACAGGGAAAAAGCCAAAGGAGCGTTAGCACTGAAGATGGGCTCTCCTTAAGGGAGAGCCAGTGCAATGCCTAGGCTCACAGGCTGCATTTCCGGGAGCTCCACAGGACAAAAGGTGGCTCGGGAAATCTCACTCCCATGCAGACCCCTCTGTTCCACAACTTGTAGCATCAGTGTCTGAACTGCAGCTGAAAACATCCAGCTGCAGAAAGCTGAGGGCAAGAACAGGAAAAGCATGGATGGGAGGGGAAACAAGGAGCAACACCATCAATGTGCTGCCAAGGGAGGCAAGGAGAGGGACAGAGAGGCCTTCTGGAAAACTTTCACTTTACCATCTGGGTATGTCACCTCTCCGAGGGGGACGTCGCAGGGCAGTCCCTCTTAGCCCTTTGGTGGGGCGGCAGGCAATGGGCCTGTGGCAGGAGAGCTGCCCCTCTCCTCTGCTGCAGGTCTGGCTGCAGAGGAGGCGGCTCCTGCCCTGCACCCCCTGCCCCTTCCCTGCCCATCTCTGCTGCCTGCAGCTGTCCCTGCCACCAGCTCTTCCTCTGTCCCAGTGTCCTGTCCCTGCCATTGCTCACAGATCCCATATCGTATCACCCTCTGTGTGCTCAGTTCTGCCCTACAGAAACATCTGGGCCATGTCCAGGGGCAGCTCTGCAGTTGCAGATCCTAACTAGCTTGTCACATGAGGTCCTATGAGTCCACAAAGACGATATGGATGCTACGTGTAGGCTAAGGTGGGCATGAAGCAGCTTGCTGAGTCTTCTCACAGACCTATTAATCTCTACGCATGAAGATCTGGGATTCCCAGTTCCCTGCCAAAACAGAAAACTTGTTCCTTCATTCCCCCTGCAATATTAAGGAGGCTGAAAGAGCAGAGACACAAAGGAAAGCTCCTTCCCTTTCAAGTGGTCCTTCTGATCTTGCGCCTGTAAAGGACCCCTTGCACATGCCCTGTGTATGAGCTGGAGCTGTGAGCAGACTTCACTCTGCAGCAGCCTCTTAGCAGCAGAATGAACCTGCCCTGACGGGTGTCTGTCTCCCCACGCAGCGCTTCCCCGCAGCGCTGTGGGGAGCGCCCTGGGCAGTGCTGCCCCTCGCAGGCTGCAGAGTCACTGTCCCGGGCACACAGCACCCTGGGCGTGGGGGATGCTGCTCTCAATCACAGCCCATGCAGAGCTGGGTGCAGAGCGCAGCTTCACACCCCTGTGTCTTCCCTGCGAGAAGGGAGCAGGATGCCCTGTCCCTGTGAGTGTGTGGCAGGGAATCCCTGCTCTGAAGCATCTCCTCCTCCTGCTAAACCCTGCATTCTCCAGGAGAGAGACCTTTACAATCTCAATCCGTGATTACATGCACTGAGTTCAGAAGAGCCCTCCAGGAACCTCAGCAGCATTGCCCTGCAGCTAGAAACTCACCGTGTCAAGGTCTGGGAAGGTTGCTCCCACAACAGCTCTGCTCTGTCCTCCCGCTTCACACTGCCGTTCATCTCTCGCTGCCTTCTCTCCTCTACTGTCCACAGCAGCAGGCAGTGCCCACAGCCCTGCTGATCTTGGCACAGGAGCTGCTCCTGCACTGGGTTGTCTCTGGGCAGTGCTGCCACAAACTGCATCTGTCTTCAGATGCTGCTCTTGAGCAGGGGCTCTGAAGTAGAGTCCCGGCTGAATTCAACAATTTCTCTATCCCTTGTGCTCATTACTCCTGGGAAATTATCACTGGAATAGACTTCAACACTCCCTGTTGTTCCCTCTCTAAGTACTGAAGGAAGACTGATGCTAGAAGGGCAATTGCTCTCGTCAGAAATTTTCCACCTCTTATTTGCCAGAGTTGGAAATATCCTGCTCTGAAAGCCCTCATACACATCTCTTAGCTGGACAGGACACCTAGGTGGGGACAAGACGGGAGTTCATTTAACCATGGTTCAGATATTGATTCCAATCTGTCAGTATGGACATGTCATGCTGTTTTAGAAGCCCCTGGCATGCAGTGCAATTCAGCTCCCTGCCCAGAACTCCACAAACATAAAGGTTGTGGGATTCCCCCTTTGGAAGCTGAAGGATGATCTCCAATGATGACTGCATGGTCCTCGTCTAAGCTCCTGCTGTAACCACATCAGATGCAGGGTGGGAGTCAATTGCCTGGTGACACCAGGTGACATCTGAAGAGACAGGTTTGTCCCAGGCACGGGCTAGTGTCTATTGCTCTGCTAGAGCAAATGTGATACTCACATCTTTCTAGAATGCCTGGTCAGGGCCCGGTGGGCATCTTCCTTGGCAATCTGAAATAGCACTAGATGCTCACTAGTGTAAGAGCCACACTCACTAGGAAGCTGAGACACATAGAGATGTTATCAATGTAAACTGTGACTGTAATTCATTTCAGACACTTGATTCAGTGGCACTGAAGTAGGCCTGCAAGGCCATGATACATGCTTGGGATTTCTAGCACATCTGCATGGGCAGGAGCTATGAGGAAACTCTGCCTTTCTTTAGTAGTTGCTAGGAAAAGACCCCAGGTTCTCTCAGCTTTTCCTACTTGTGCCCAGACATTTGCACAGAGTCTCTTGGGGGCCTGGAGCCAGCTGTGTCCCCCAGGGAGTAGTATTGGGTCCAATCCTATTCAACTTCTCCATCATTAACCTGGAAGAAGGAACAGAGTGCACTCCCAGCAAATTTTGTGATGATACAAATGTGGGAGGCTTGGCTGATACACCAAAGGGCTGTGCAGCCATGTTCCTGTGTTAGGGAAAGAGGACTGGATTCAGCTGCCACTTGTTGGTGCCCAGTGCCCTGGAGAGGGTGAGTGCTCAGGAGGGATCTGCTGAGGACAGTCCCACTCATTACAGAGCTGGGACAGATGCCCATCCTCCTGGAAGGGGCTATGGAGCCACCATGGACCACAGGAGACATTCAGGGACAGAACATGCCTGGAGTGGGGGTGAGTGCTGTGCTGGGAGAGGGGCTGCCCAGAGGGGCTGCAGAAATGATTAATGTATTCAAGACATAGAAAATATGGGGGCGATCATAGTCCAATGGAGAGAGCAGTGGACACTAAAAGGCAAGCGCAGATAAATAGTTCTTCACAGCAGATTCAGCAAGTTCCTGAAGATTTCCACTCTTTCATCACTGGAAGACATTCAAAACAGTCCTTCATCCTTGCAGGCAGAGCTCAAGTGTCCAAGCACCAGCACTCAGAGGGACTTGGGATGTCCCAGTGTCTCTGAGTGACTGTGACCTGCATGGGCCTGAGAGTTCTCACAGGGACCTGGGGGAGAGCAGAGCCTCTCAGAGCTGCAGAGGGAGGCTGGGGACAGGGGACCACGGCACCTGGAATGGCACCAGCTGTGCACTGTTCAGGAATCTGGGACTGCATCCCACCCACTTCTGAAAATCACTTTGCTTTTCAAGAACAAATGATGATGATGAAGTCTAGTGTACTAAAACACAACAATGAATAATGGCGGGAAGAATAACAAATCATTTTTTTGCTTTAATTCTTTCTCTTAATTTCTGTCTAGATTTGTTTTTTATCAAATTTTCTAAACTTTTTTGTTACCATCAGGCCTATACCTGTAAGGTTTCTTTGTCCCACTCAGAGCCCAGCGCTCAGAAAAGCCCCCTGCCCACAGCTGTCCCTGCCACCCCTCACTCTCTGCACAGAGCACGTCGCACTCGGAGGTGTCATCCTCTCTTGATTGGTGCAGGAAGTTGGGGACCAGCTTCAAGGAAATGCACTCTTTTCATGTGGCTGACTTTGCACAAACTAAATCTATCCCAGTTAAAGCAAAGGCCAGGGCCAGGAAGAAATGAGCCCTCCACAGAAGAGCTCCTAACTCTCGCTTCATCCCGGCTCCCCTTTGACACCATCCTTGTGCTCTCCATGTTGGTGCCATCCCTGCTGCCTGCCTCTCCCTTCAGCCCCACTGCTCACCTCTCTCCCGCTCTCCTGCAAGCCTGAGAGCCCGTCTGTGGGCTGGGAGCAGGCGTTCGCTTGATGCTCCTTGTCCATGTCCAGGATCCTCTTACAGGGACCTGACAGTGGCACCAAGGGGAGCCGTTCCCTCCTGATGGAGCTGCTCTCCTCAGAGTGGGGAGCCTGGAGTCTCTGTCCCCAGCAAGGGCATGGTCACCATGGGGCCCATCCCCTCACAATGGCGTTATGGACCTGATGCCACTGCCATCACAAAGCCCTGGTGGTTTCCATAGGGACGTTATTCCGATGCCCTGGTGGAGACCACTGAGACCCTATCACGATGCCTTTGTGGGGACTATGGAGACCCTATCAGGATGCCTTGGTGGAGACCATGGAGAAAGACACCATCACAATGTCTTGGTGAAGACCATGGGGACCTCATCATTACTGCTTTTTTGGAGATCTATAGCAGAGATCTTCACAAGGCCGTAGCTGTTGTTCTGCCCACTAATCCTCATACCAACAATCCTGACTGGCTCTTTTTCCATCCCTAAGCCTAGCTCCCTGCATCCCACCGCTCTCTCACCTGCACCTTTCCCTATCATTTCAGGCCATCACCTTCTCTCTCTTGCTGGAGTCTTCTTCTCCCCTGACTCACTCCCAATTTAAGGCTGTCCTCACCAGCTTGGCCAGCTGGTTGATGACCATCATGTTGGCAGATGGAAGGAGTCTCCTTCCAAATGAAATGTGACACCTGGCAGCTTTGCTGCCTTGCTGTGGGCTCAGCTCCAGGTCCTCCTCCAAATCCTGCTAAAAAAGAAAAAGTAAAGTAAAAAAAAATCTTTGCTCATTGTTCTCTCCATTTTCAGCATGTAATAAGCTGGTATGAGGGTACAATAAAGCAATATGAATTATGAATATGAATTATGCCATCAAATCAAGGATCTGCACTGAATTACCAGAGCTGCTGGTTTATGCTAGAATCTTTCTATGCCTCGTCTTCATTATTCCTGGGGCTGCTGTTCTATTTGGCACCTGGGGTCATTTCAGATGGACAATGCAATTCCCCATTGGCCCCCACCTGATCCTCTAGGATGATGCAGGTCTCCCAGGGGCCGCATCAGAGCAAGTGGGCACTGACACAGACCTTGGACCTCCTCAGTCTTTTGGACTGTCACCAGAGAGTGTTTGTTTGTGATCAACTGACTCTCATCCTCCATCTCCAGTGACTGCAATTGCAGCTTAGACAGGGAGCTCTCTTGCAAACCTCTGTGTTGTGCTCACTTCAGTTGTGGCAAGGGGAATCACTTGACCTGCCTGTGAAGTTCACAGGAGTTTTCTGAATCCCACTTCATGCCAGGCTCTTCTAGACCAGCATGAGATGCCCAGACTGACAGATCTGAGTCAATCCCTGAACCATGTGTCAAGGAACTCCCATCTTGTCCTAACTAGGTGTCCTGCCTAGGTCAGAGATGAGAATCAGGGGTTCCAGAGGAGCACATTTTCTCATAGGTAGTCATGCTCTGATGAAAGAACTTGCACTGTTGTAAATAGTTGCTCTCCAGTCAATGGGAAAAGATGACAGGTGATTACTTCAGTCTATTCCAGCATACATTTCCCAGGAGCAGGGAGCACGAGGGACAGAGAAATTGGTGAGTTCAGCTGGGCCTCTGCTCCTGAGCGGGGCCAGGCTCCTGGGACGGAGGCAGCTCGTGGCAGCCTGGCAGCACTGCCCAGAGACAGCCGAGTGCAGGAGCAGCTCCTGTGCCAAGAGCAGCAGGGCTGCGGGCACTGCCTGCTGCTGCGGACAGCAGAGGAGAGAAGGCAGCGAGAGGGGAACGGCAGTGTGGAGCGGGAGGACAGAGGAGACCACAGCTCTTGACACGGTGAGTTTGTGCTTACAGGACAATGCTATGGAGCTTCTTGAAGGGGACATAAGAACCCATCACACCCCATGGCTGGCAGCATTTTTCTCTTCTTTATCCTGGCTTTTGCAGTGCAGAGGAAGAGGAGCTGCCTCAGAGCAGGGATTCTCTAACATACCACCTAAGGGCAGGGCATCCTGCTGCCTTCCCCAACAGAAACAGCAGTGATGTGAAGCTGCGGTGTGCACACAGGATGAGAGGTCTGCACTTCAGAGCAGTGTCCCTGCACCCAAAGGTGCTGTGTGCCCGCAGCAGTGACTGTGTCGCCTGTGAAGGTCAGTACTCAGCCTGCCCAGGGAGCTCCCCACAGGACTGAGGGGAGAAGTTCTGGGTGGAAGGATTATCCTCCACCAGGTCAGGCTCCTTCTCCTGCTGGGAGGGTGCTGCGGGGCTCAGGTCTGCTCACAGGTTTAGCTGTGAGCACATTTCAGGGAGCACTTTGCAAAAGGAAAGGCAGGGCAGGCATTTCCTGAAAGAGAAGCCAGTGAGATGGTGCTTACATTTTTCTTCCACTTGGTAAGAGGAAAAACTGGCAGATTTGGACAACAGACTGAGACTCATTAAGAGAATTAAGGAGCAGCCAAAGAATCTGCCAGAGACTTCAGACTGTCCCCTCAGCCATCCCTTAGTCCATAGACAGCACCATCTTCTCCTGGGCTGCTGCATCAGGGTTTATCTGAGCTGCTCTTTAGCACCTGCAAACATGGGGGTGCCTCTGGACACTCCCCTGCTCCTGGGAGGTTTCTGCAGGAAGAACTGGGCTCATGTGTGAGTATCGTTGTCCTTCATGTGAGTGAGGTGCAAGTACACGACAGTGAGGGGCAAGGCTCAGTGATGAAGCAGGTCCCATGACAAAGTCCTAACAATTTTTTTTTTTTCCTGTTGTGATGCGCAAGGGTTTATGCTGACAATGACTGAAGTGCCAAAGATTTCTGCTCTATCAAATAATGTTCCCACAGTGAGTAGGCACCTTTGTGTGTTTGTGTGTGCACCATCATATATATTATTTATACGCACACTTAGATATCAACAGACTCCTCCACTTATCGTTTTGCAGAGAAGACTTGATTTCTAAATGTTGAAGATCCCTGCCACAGAAGGGGTGGACATCGTCTCCTGCAGGTTGTGTGCATCAAAGCTACTCCTTCTCTCTGCAGTGCCTGTAATAAGGGTGCAGGGTGAAAAGAGGCATGAGGACAAGGTCTATCTCTAGACATCTCGACATGTAGAAAGGGTAAGGTCTATCCTTGTTTCCTTTTGACTGTTGTTCTCCCTTGTTGGAGTGAGATCTAGTGTGGCAGACTCAGATACAAATATCTCTGTTGAGGAGGGCAAGACTGATGGGGGTGAATCCCTCACAGAGCTTTTCTCCTTCAGATACAGCTGGTGTGAGCGCTGTATTCAGCTCTCATGCTGGTGAATGGAGAATATTCCCAGCGGGGTTTCTGGGCCAAGTCCCTTCCAAGCAATACAAGACGCCATTCCCAGGCATCTCCAGAAATACTAATCAAAGAGTAGTTTGACACATCCAGTTACACCTGAAGCACGGCAGAAACAACTCCTTTGGAGCCATGGGAAGCGGGTCCCTGCTGCAGAGAATACAACCATTTCAATGTGGATTACCTGAAATGGGGCTGAATTAAGGGAGAGAGGAAATATGAGGGATTTTTGAGAAACAAATGGTTTGGCTCAGACAAGTCTGCTCTAAATGTTTCTTTCTTTCCTTCCTTGGACAGGACTCCCAAAGGAGCTAATGTCCAACAGCAGCTCCCTCAATGAGTTCCTCCTCCTGCCATTTGCAGACACACGGGAGCTGCAGCTCTTGCACTTCTCACTCTTCCTGGCCATCTACCTGGCTGCCCTCCTGGCCAACGGCCTCATCATCACAGCCGTAGCCTGCGACCACCACCTCCACACCCCCATGTACTTCTTCCTCCTCAACCTCTCCCTCCTTGATCTTGGCTACATCTCCAGCATTGTCCCGACATCAATGGCCAATTCCCTGAGGAACAACAGGATCATTTCCTACTCAGGATGTGTTACCCAGGTCTTCCTGGTAGCATTCTTGTTTTCAGCAGAGTATTCTCTCCTCACAGTCATGGCCTACGACCGCTATGTTGCCATCTGCAGACCCCTGCATTATGGGACCCTCATGGACAGCAGAGCTTGTGTCAAAATGGCAGCAGCTGCCTGGGCCAGCGGCTTTCTCAATGCTCTCCTGCACACTGGGAACACATTTTCCCTACCCCTCTGCCCAGGCAATGTGGTGGAGCAGTTCTTCTGTGAGATCCCCCAGATCCTCAAGCTCTCCTGCTCCGATTCCTACCTCAGGGAAGTTGGGTTTCTTGTTGTTAGCACCTGTTTATTCTTTGGGTGTTTCATTTTCATTGTGGTGTCGTATGTGCAGATTTTCAGAGCGGTGCTGAGGATCCCCTCTGAGCAGGGCCGGCACAAAGCCTTTTCCATGTGCCTCCCGCACCTGGCCGTGGTCTCTCTGTTTCTCAGCACAGGTGCATTTGCCTACCTGAAGCCCCCCTCCATCTCCTCCGCATCTCTGGATCTGGTGCTGGCTGTTCTGTACTCGGTGGTGCCTCCAGCAGTGAACCCCCTCATCTACAGCATGAGGAACAAGGAGCTCAAGGATGCCATTAGGAAAGTGATTTCATGGACCTTTTTAAGCAGTGGTAATTTTTCTACATCTCTCCACAAATGACTCTTTCTGTATCCCGTAACTGGATTGAGCATTGTTTCTTCATGTTATTTTTATTATGACATTTACTAGTGATAATAATTGTTATCGTGTTGCTACACAACCATTTGTATTCTTTCCCCTTTTTTACGGTGTCTACTCCCTCTCACCTGATACCCTAAATTGTGCTGAATGCTGGACAAGGACTGGCTCCCTAACAGTATCTCTGTAATAAAGTAATTTCTATCAGTACAGTGCATGAAAGATGGGCCTTTCCTCCAAAGCTGGTGTCAAGAATAGGCCCAAGGACTTGCACCCCTGAAGGGCCTGCTGCACAGGATTCTCCATGGGTTCAGCAACACAGAGCTCAGAATCATGTAATAATCTTTCAGAGACCAAGGGCTGGTTTGAAAATGCACCGATCAGAGAGGGCAGCGAGAGGGGAACGGCAGTGTGGAGCGGGAGCAGAGCTCATTGTGGGGGAAATCTTCCCAGCCCTTGAAACAGTGAGTCTCTGTCTGCAGGGCAATGCTGCTGAGGTTCCTGGAGGGGGTGTCTGCATCCCAACCAAACCATGGCTCATAGGATTTTTAATGGTCTTTCTCCTGGACTAAACAGGACATAGCAGGAGGAGGAGGAGATGCTTCAGAGCAGGGATTTCCTGACACATGGTCAGAGGATCAGGGTATGCTTCTCTTGGCTATGCCACTTGAACACAGGGCTGTAGGGCTGTGAAGGCAGGGAGTGCACCAAGGTCTGCCTGGGGCTGTGATTCAGAGCAGTGTCCCTGTACCTCATGGTGCTGTTTGCCCAGGGCAGTGACTCTGCCACCTGTGAGGGTCAGCACACAGCCTCTCCAGGGAGCTCCCTGTGGTGCTGTGGGGAGAAGCTTTGGGTGGGAAGAGAGATCCCTGGCAGGGCAGGTTCTTTCTGCCTTTGAGAGGTGCTGCAGGGGTCAGGTTCTGCTCACAGCTCCAGCACATGCACAGGACATGTCTGAGGGTCCTTTCAAGAAGAAAATCAAGAGAAGAGCCGCTTGAAGGAGAAGGAGCTTTCCTTCAGGTCTCTGCACTTTCACTTTCCTCATTTTGACAGGGAGAATGAAGGAACAAGTTTTCTGTTTTGGCAATGAGCTGGGAGTCATAAACCTTCACTCTGAGAGATTAATAGGTCTGTAAGAAATGTCAGTGAGCTGCTTCATCCCCACTTTAGTCTAAAGGCAGCATCAGCATGTTCTTCGCAGCATCCTAGGACTTTATGTGACCTGTTCATTTCACCTGCAACCACAGAGCTGAACATGGACATTGCCAGAGGTTTCTGTAGGGCAGAACTGAACACCCAGAGGGTGACATGGGATCTTTGAGCAGTGACAGGGACAAGACACTGGGACAGAGAAAGAGCTGCCAGCAGGGACAGCTCCAGGCAGCAGAGATGGGCAGGGAAGGAGAAGGAACTTCAGGGCATGAGACTCTGGCTGAACTCTGCAGCCAGAGCTGTGGCAGAGGAGAGGGGCATCTCTTTGGTGCCTCCC
Organism: Tinamus guttatus; assembly: GCF_059628265.1. Taxonomy (NCBI): domain Eukaryota; kingdom Metazoa; phylum Chordata; class Aves; order Tinamiformes; family Tinamidae; genus Tinamus; species Tinamus guttatus. Next base: position 186,174 of record NW_028288921.1, read on the forward strand.
CACCAAAGGGCTGAGAGGGGCAGTGCTGCAATGTCCCCCTCTGCAAGGTGCCATACCCTGCAGGTAAAGCGAAGGTTTTCCAGAATGCCTCCCTGTCCCTCTCCTTGCCTCCCTTGGCAACAGGGTCATGGTGTTGCTCCTTAATCCTTCTCCAGCCCATGCTGCTCCTGTTCTTGCTCTCTGCTTACTGTTCTTGGGAGTATTCAGCTGCAGTTCAGGGACCAAAGCTACAAGTAGTGGAAAAGAGGGATTTCCAAGGGAGTGAGGTCTCCACAGAACCATTCTGTCCTGTGGAGCTCCAGGAAATGCAGTACAGGGAAATGAGTTGACTGTCCCCTTAAGGAAAGTCCATCTTAAATCCTGACAATCATTTGGCTGCTACCTTGTGGTTTCCTGCAGGCTGCCACATGCCCTCCAGAAAGCCTCTGCTGTCTCATGGCATATCTGGTATCTCAGCGACCCATGGGGAACCTATGGAGATACTGATAGCATGGAAGTGATGGTGGGAGGCTGTAAATGAGCAGCAGAAATGGTCTTAGGTGTTGTTTGCTAGAAGAGGAGTCTGGAGACCTCCCTTAGGTGAATGTAGAAAGGGTGAGAAGGTCAGAAATGGACACTCTTAAACCCCACTCTGCTCTCAGCAGGGGCTGCTCTGTTATCAGACTAACATCATCCTCTAGCTAGAGGAGGCATGAGCCTCAGAGATCTGGGAATGAGACAAATAGATGAGAAAACTTTATTAATTTGTTTATTTTCCTTCTAAGAATGTCTTCTAACTTGTCACTGTTTTTTTCCTTGGTGAATTCCCCATATGTATGGGGAGGAAATGTCCAACAGCAGCTCCCTCAAAGAATTCCTGCTCCTGCCATTCTCAGACAGGCGGGAGCTGCAGCTCTTTCACTTCTCGCTCTTCCTGGCCATCTACCTGGCTGCCCTCCTGGCCAACAGCCTCATCATCACAGCCGTAGCCTGCGACCACCACCTCCACACCCCCATGTACTTCTTCCTCCTCAACCTCTCCCTCCTTGACTTTGGCTTCATCTCCACAACTATCCCCAAATCCGTTCACAATTCCCTGATGGACACCAGAGCCATTTCCTACTTGGGATGTGTTGGACAGGTCTTAAGTTTTACTATTTTCATATCAGCTGAGTATTCTCTTCTCACGGTCATGGCCTATGACCGCTATGTTGCCATCTGCAGACCCCTGAACTACGAGACCCTCCTGGGCAGCAGAGCTTGTGTCAGAATGGCAGCAGGTGCCTGGGCCAGTGGCTTTCTCAATGCTCTCCTGCAAACTGGGAACACATTTTCCCTACCCTGCTGCAAAGGCAATGTGGTAGAGCAGTTCTTCTGTGAGATCCCCCAGATCCTTAAGCTCTCCTGTTCAGACGCCTTCCTCAGGAAAGCTGGGCTTCTTGTGGTAAGTGCCTGTTTAGGCTTTGGGTGTTCCACTTTCATTGTGATGTCCTACGTGCAGATCTTCAGAGCTGTGCTGAGTATCCCATCAGAGCAGGGCCGGCACAAAGCCTTTTCCATGTGCCTCCCACACCTGGCCGTGGTCTCCCTGTTTGACAGCACTGGTCTGTTTGCCTACCTGAAGGCCCCCTCCATCTCCTCGCCATCTCTGGATCTGGCGCTGGCTGTTCTGTACTCAGTGGTGCCTCCAGCACTGAATCCCCTCATCTACAGCATGAGGAACAAGGAGCTCAAGGATGCCATTAGGAAAGTGATTTCATGGACCTTTTTAAGCAGTGGTAATTTTTCCACATCTCTCCACAAATGACTCTTTTTGTATCCCGTAACTGGATTGAGCATTGTTTCTTCAAGTTGTTTTCATTATGACTGTTACTAGTGATAATAATTGTTACCGTGTTGCTACATATCTACTTGTATTCATTCCCCTTTTTACGGTGTCTGCTCTGTCTCACCTGATACCCTCAGTTGTGTCGAATGCTGGAAAAGGACTGGCCACCTAACAGTATCTCTGCAATAAAGTAATTTCTATCAGTACAGTGTGTGAAAGCTGGGCTTTTCCTCCAAAGCTGATGCCAAGAATAGGCCCAAGGACTTGCACCTCTCTAGGGTCTGCTGCCTAGGATTCTCCATGGGTTCAGCAACACAGAGCTCAGAATCATGCAATGATCTTTCAGTGACCAAGGGCTGGTTTGGGAATTCACCTGTCAGAGTCCAAGGATAGTGGAGAGGCTGAATGGTCATGGATTTACACATGCACAGCTCTCCTACGTATTAAGCCACAGTGTCAGATGGCTGTTCTCATGGAGGGGAAGCGGGAGGTGCCAGGAGAGCACAGAGATCCTCCTGGGACAGCATATGCCTGGGATGGACTGTGAGTAGAGCCTCATAAAGGGAGAGGTCCTCAAAGATGGAGTTTCTTAGAGGTAAAGCACTGGGTATTCACAGGCAAAAGAGGACTAAGCAGTCTCAGGAGAGGCAGTGAGGACTCAACTGTCAGGAAGAAGGGAGAACGGAGAGCCCTCTGGGTCACCATCTATCAAATACTAGGGGCAGGATGTATAGGCACAAGTGGACACAACGAGCACCCTTGGAAATGCTCTGCAGTCCAGGTGCCCTGGACTGTGCAGTCACCTGCAGTCCCCTAGAGGGATTAGAGGTCGTGATACCCATTTGGTTGGGTCTGACTCCTACCCCCTGTCACAGGATCAGTGAAATGTCACCCTTAGCCACTTTATTCCTCCCTCTCCCCCCTCCATATCCTTCCCAGCTCTGGATCTCTCTATACTGGCCATTCTGTACTGAGTGGTGCCTCCAGCACTGAACCCCCTTGTCTACAGCATGAGGAACAAGGAGCTCAAGGAGGCACTGAGGAAACTTCCTCAATGGGTACAATGTCAGTGCCAAAACCTGTCCTGTGTGCAGTCACTTGTCATTCCCATGTACTTGGCATGAAACATGTGCTCTTCATTTATTTCTTTCTTAATTTTTACTCTTACCTTCCTGATAAAAAAATAATAAATAATCATTGAAAATACAAAACAACAATACGGCAGGAACAAAAGGCAGACTAGGGAAAATACTGGCCTGCTGCTAAATGGGCCAAGAGCCCTGCTGGGAGAGGACACAGAAAAGACCACCTTTGCACTAGAGAGTTGTCCTGCTTTGTTCTTTACACCAAAGGATGTAGGGAGGAGGAATCTGTGACCTGATTAACAAATATCGCATGAAAACCAGGACACCCGTTTACCAAATGAAGAGTACACTAACACTTGCTTCCTCACTATCCTTGAACAGGCAACTGCTGCCTCATAGAACTCCAGGTGCAACTTGTGTCCTTGGTTACCTCTTCAGACCTGTCTCGAAACACTTCTGGCTCCCTCCAACTGATCTTGATTTGAGGGTGACCACCTGCAGGAAGCAGCACCAGACCAGAAGTACAGCTGCCTTCAGAAATACTGTGGCCTGCAAGGCTGAAAATCAGAGGCCAACCTTCCTGAGAGCTGCAATGGGCATCTGCAAAGAACACGGTGTTTTGCCAATTGACTGGGACAGATGGGGCGATGGAAAGAACCAGACAACACTGGAAATAATGGTTTATTTCACTATTAATATTAAGGCAGTACAGAATGATACATTTAATAAAATAAGCTTATTACACACTCGGTTTTAGCAACAGAGAAAATAAGCAAGGTAATGCACCTAACCATTCCTATATGAGAAAGGGAATAGTGATTAAAAGATACATCACCAATTGCCTAAATATGCCACATATGCCATCATCATCCAGATCCGCAGTCACTGAGGAGTCCCTATTGTGGCGAGGATTTGGAGAACCTTCCCGGCAACTGGGAGGTCTTACGTGGTGCATCCACCCATGAGGTCTCCAACATCGCAGCAAGAGTGTCCATGTTTTATAGAGCCAAATCAGCAAATGATGATAACTTGCATTTTGTTTGTGAGCGGTTAGAGAGTTAGAGTTAGAGGGTTAGAGGGTTTAGTATTAGAAGTTTTAGGGTGAGAGGGTTAGAAAACTTAGGGTTAGGGTTAGAGGGAAGGAGGATTAGCTGTAGAGAGTAGGAGCGTTTGGGGAAGAGTGTTTGGGGGTAGAGTTAGAAGTTTGAAAGGCTCGAGAGTTTAGGGTTAGAGGATTTAGGACTAGAGTTTTTAGGGTTAGCAGGTTAGAGTTTGCGGGTTTAGGGTTTAGGGTCAGGGTTAGAAGGTTTAGGGTTAGAGTTGGAGGGGATAGAGGTTATAGCGTAAGAGAGTTAGAGGGTTAGGGGTTAGTTTTAGAGGGTTTAGAGTTTACTATTAGAGAGTTAGAGGGTTTAGAGGGTTTAGGTTTAGGGTAGGCGGTTTAGGGCTAGGTGTTTCAGCGTTAGAGGGTTGGGGGTTAGTGTTAGAGAGCTTAGGGATAGGGTTAGAGGGTTTAGGGTTAGAGAGTTAGGGTTAGAAGGTTATGGGTCAGGGTTGGGGGGTTGTGAGGCTAGCTTGTTAGGGTTAGAGAGTTAGGGGTTAGGGGGTTTGAGGATTTAGGGTTTGAAGATTTAGGATAGAGGATTAAAGGTTAGAGGGTTTAGGGTGACGGTTAGTGGGTTAGGGGTTTGGGCTAGGTTTAGAGAGTTTCGGGTTGACTGTTACGGTTTAGAGGTAGGGTTAGGATTAGAGTGTTTAGCGTTAGAGGGTGAGTGGGTTTGCTGTTAGCGTTTGGGGGTTTAGGGTTTGGAAAGTTTAGTCTTAGGGATTGGGGGTTAGGGTGTTATGGTTAGTTGGGGTTTTAGGTTTGTGCTTAGGTTAGAAACAGGTCAGGGGTTAGAGGTTAGGGTTAGGGTTTTAGGGTTGTGGATTAGGATTAGGGTTAGGCCAGAGGAGAGTTGTGTGATAGCACAGATATGAAGGGAGGTCACTGCTTTGCAGCATGTGCAAGGACACGTCTCTCCTCCCTGCCTAGCTCTTCTATCTCCATGGCAGTGACCTGCTGAGCCCCTAGTGACACGATCCGAGGTCACAGTGAGATGTGCGTCATCACAAGGAGGTCTCCCTGGTGCCAGAGTGGTGCCCTCCCTTCCCTGTGTGGCCCAGGCTCTGCTGGGCACTGCTCATGTGCTCCCCAGTGTTGCCCTTTGGAGCCACATCCCAGAGCCAGGAGGAGCAGAGAGATGTCTCTTCATGTCCTGGAAAGCAGTCACCTCATTTCCCCCCAGATATTTCCCAAAACCTGCTGATAATCCTTCAGGAATATCTCCAGATGATGCCAAAAACTGAAAAATGTCTCAAAGGGAGCCCTGGAGAGGACACTTCTGCACTCCTGCACTGTCACGTCTCTTCTCCAGGCAGTCCAGTGAGGGAATTTAGGGCTTCAGGGTGGTACAAGACAGGATCAAAGTTATGGGGGATGAAACAGCACAAAGTGTGGCCACAGGTCGATATGTTTTGGGGAGCCTCAAATCTTATTTCTGCAGTGAGTGACTCTTCCAGTAACAGCAGGATGTAGGACTAGACAGGACAGGACACAGCCTTCTTCCCAGAGGTACCAAGGGAGGATCTCTGTTTTTAAGGCTCCCCAGCAGGGTTTCTTACACTGTGATGCTTAAGATAGACATGAGACAGCAGAAAAGAGTAAATGGCAATGGCAAAAGCTGTGAGAAATTTTGGAAAGTAGGACCTGTTTTTTTCAATTATTGCATTGAAGATATTCTAGAGACTTCCTTAAAACATTGTTTTAACAGGAGTGTAGTCAATTTATTCAAAGTTGGCCACACCAAAACAGAGCATTTCCTTGAAGGTGGTCCCCTACTTTCCTCACCAGTTGAGAGAGGACAACACCTCAGTGTGCGACGTGCTCAGTGCAAAGAGTGAGGGGTGGCAGGGACAGCTGTGGGCATGCGTGGTTTTCTGAGCACTGGGTGGGACACTGAGCACTGAGCACTGTGGGACACAGTGTCCCACTAAGGTAGGACACTGAAATATCCTGTTAATGGTGTAGACCTGTTTACAACACAAATGTTTAGAAGATGTCTTAAAAATAGAAAGAATTTAAGAAAAAGAATTAAATAAATGCTTTATTATACTTTCCACCTTTCTTCATTTGTTCTATTTTAGCACACTAGCCTTCTGCATGATCGTTTTTTCTTGAAAAGGAAAGTGATTTTCTAAACGGGATGGAATGCAGTCCCAGAGTCCTGGACAACTGGTGCCATTGCAGGTGCCATGGTCTCCCAGCCTCCCTCTGCAGCTCCAAGGGCCTCTGGTCTCCTGCAGGTCCCTGTGAGAGCTGTCAGGCCCACGCAGGGCCTTCACAGACACTGGAACATCTCCAAGGGCTGCTGGGTGCTGGTGGTTGGACACTCGAGCTCTGCCTGCAAAGGTGAAGGAATGTTTTCAATGTTAGGGAAAATATGAGCACACTTTCAACATCTCAGATGTTTGGCTTATGTTTGGCTTCTCAAAGTTTTCCAGTGATGAAAGAGTGGAAATCTTCAGGAATTGTCTGAATCTGGTGTGAAGAATTATTGATCTGCCCTTTAGTTTCCACTGCTCTGTCCCTTAAACTGTAGATGGCATCTCTGTGATCTCTCACATATTTTACATGTCTTGAATACATAAATCATTTCTAACGTCATATTTGCATCTAATCACTTAGACATATGCATTTCTCCCCCTCTCCCCCCCAGTTTTTTCCCTTGCTCATTTTTCTATCAGAAACCTCTCAGCTCTCCAGTCATCTCTCTCAGATTCAGGGAGTTTAAACCTTGCCTTGCCTTTCAGGACTCTCGCTATGTCTTTTACTTTTCATGATTCTTTTATTTTGTTTCTAAATTTTACTATTAATGTGTTAGAACTTTACTATTATTGTTTCTAAACTTTACTATTCATGTGTAAAATCTCAAAGATTTTGGTGGACTTCTTGGTGGACTTCATTGGAGGTAACTCAGACTTGACATACAGTTGAGGACTGCAAGACAAATCCTTCTGTGCCTGCTTGCAGCTAGTTCACAGGGGAATCGGTGCACATGAGCTGTAACATTCATCTACTGCCTGGAGTAGAAACAGGTCCAATTTGAACCAGCGATCCAAGCAGCACCCACTGGCTGATGAGAGAAATGACAGGGTTGAAGAGCTGGGCAGGAAGGTTCTTCATACAGGTATCCTCTCAAAAATCCTGCTTTTTTTTTTTTATATGTGTTCGCACATCATTGGGAGAAACTGTAAGAACTGGAGAATGTAGGTATGACTCCTGAAAACTGAGGGATAAAGAAGGCTTAAAAAGCAGCCATCTATCTTTTTCAGGTGCCTAACGAAATCTAACTTCAACACAGTCTTAAAAACTCTCCAATTAGCCAAACAAGAACTGAAGCTCGGAGAACATTATGGCAAGAGGCATTGGCTCCTGAGGGTTTTGCTTCTTAATGTCCCCGTGGGGGTATTTGGTACTTTGCACATAGACCTCCAATGCTGGGAGGAACTTGAAGAAACCTCTCAAGAAGTTAAAGTCAGAAGAAAATCTCCAAGTTTCTAGGAGGGTTAATGGGTCTCGCTGAGGACTGTTATGAGCAGTCTCCCTAGTGCAGATTCGAGCAGAAACCTGGAGATCCTGATTGCAGGTAGGCAAAGGCAATGTGCAGGTGCCTCTGATACCAGGTCATCTCTTCTTGTGTGTTATCAAGCAGATGAGCCAGTCACAGGTGCCCAGTTCCTGAGCAGGTGGATCCTTTCCATGATGCTTTGCTCAGGCTGTTGGTGGGGGCAGCGTTCCAGGGCAGGACACCAACAGAGCACATTGTGTTTCCCTGAGGGAAAGCAGGCAAGGAGGACCTCTTGTCATTAGGAAGAAGCTTCTTCTCTGAGTCCTCAGTGGCAGAACCACTAGCCATGGCTAAGAGAACAAAGACCTGGTTCTTTTTGAGGTTTTCAACCATGCCAGTGCCCTCTGCCATCTCCCCATGAGATTGTTCTGCACTTTCCCATGCTTGCACTTGTTTCCCTGCAGCTTGTAGATAATCAAGCTGCTTTCCTACCTTGTCCTCACTGCAGGACTTCCCCAATGTCTCTCTGCACTCACTGGCTGTTTTTTGAAACAGAAAGGCCTGTGCTGATCTCAGGTCTCCTCTGGGTGACCTGATGTCATCCTATTTCTGTCTGAAATACACCCATGGTCGCAGAAAAGCTGAAGGTTTTCCCTAAGGTCAACATGGGAAGACCTGGGGTGAAGAAAGTAGAATGGAAGAATCATTCCAGCCGTGAGGGTCCTCAGGGCAGTCTGGCTCCATCTTCTTGGTGCTATCCTGGTGCACGTGGGGAGACTGTTATTAGGTCAGCCCACAGCCTTCCCTTCTCCAGACTGAAGAAATCCAGCTCTCTTGTCCTCCCATAGCGACAAAGACAGCATTAGCTGTGTGTTCCCTGGATGTTAATGCCTCTTCCAGTCCTGGAATCATTTTCATCTACAAAAGACCTGAAGAATGCCAGAGTGAAGTTGCTCAGGAATGATTCAAGTCCTTGCTGTCTGCTTCTAGGCACATTTGCAAAATCACAGAATCACAGAATGGTTGAGGTTGGAAGAGATCTCTAGATGATCTCTGGATCATCTAGTCCAACACCCCTGCTCAAGCAGGGACACCTAAATTATGTTGCACTGGGTTGCATCCAGGCAGGTTCGGAAGATCTCCAGAGAAGGGACTCTCTGGGCAGCCTGTTCCAGTGCTCTGCCACTCTCACAGTAAAGAAGTTTTTCCTCATATGGAGATGAAACTTCCTGAGTTTCAGTTTGTACCCATTACTCCTTGTCTTACTGCTGGCCACCACTTAAAACAGTTTGGCCCCATCCTCTTTACATTCTCCCCTCAGGTATTTTGTACATGCTGATAAGATCCCCCCTCAATCTTCTCTTCTCCAGGCTGAACAGGCCTGACTCACTTAGTCTTTCCTTTTAAATTAGATGCACGTTAGTCATGTGCCCAGAAAGGGAGGACTTTCCTGATGGACTACAGACTGAGCCATAAGCCAGCAATGTGCTTTTGTGATCTACAAAAGAGAAGGCAGAGATGGGATCTTAGCAGTGTGCCCAAATACCTGAAGGGCGTGTGCTGAGAGAACGGGGCCAGACATTCTCAGTGGGGGCAGTGATATGATAAGAGGCAACAGTCACAAACTGAAGCAGAGGAATTTCTGCCTGAGTTTCAGAGAAAACCTCTTGAGTGTGAGGGTGACAGTGCATTGGCAGAGATTGTCCAGAGAGGATGTGGAGTCTCCTGCCCAAAGATATTCCAAACTGACCTGGGTGTGATCCTGTGCAACATGGTCTACGTGACCTTGCTTGTGCAGGAGGGTTGGACTAGATGATCTCCAGAGGTGCCTTCTAAGCTGAGGCATTCTGGGATTCTGTGGGATCTCCTCAGCTCCCGCCTTTCCTTGTCAAGGCTTTGTGGACTGCAGGGTGGTGGCAGGTGCAAGGCAGAGCTGGGCAGTGAGGTCAGCCGGTCAGAATGCGAGAGGTGCAGGGCCAGGCTCTGCCATGTCCATGGCATGACCAGGCCAAGGACAAGGACAGCAGCTCCCTGGTAAGGGGGGTGAGGCCCTACAGTGAGGCCAACCACTCTCTCTTCCCTGCTCTTGTGCCCAGCAGATCCCCTCCTTGTCTGCCTGCAGCTCCTCCAAGCCCACCATACTGCCCAGCACAGTCCAGCAGAGGACCCCAGGTCCTGCAGACCCCCCAGAAGCTCCTGTCCTGAGCTGGGCACACAGAAACCTGGCTCTCCTTTGCATTTTCTATCTCGGGATGTTACCTTGCTTCTTTCCTGGGACATCTCTGCTCCCCACAGAGCCTTTTCCCAGATAAGTGTCCTCATTGCTGGCTAGGCTGTTGCTGCACCTGCCCTGTTCTGGTGATGCTGCTTTGCAGAGTGAGCAGCTGTAGGACTATGGTCCATGGTGGTCAGAGAGAGAAGCAGACCCAGTTTGGCTGGGACTACCACCACCAATACTGGTGACACATGACCCCAGAGTGTTTGCAATGGGAGGAGATGTGTTTGGCTGGGCACTAGCTCCCGTCTCTGGTGTTTCACAGCAGGATTCACCCTCCAGTGCCACTTCCCTTGCCCTCTTGGGTCCCCATCGTCTCTCCAAGGGCTGAAAGACCTCCTTTCCTCATGTGCACCTGGATTTTAAGCTCTCCTTCTGGCTACTCCATGGTGGACCATCCCTCATTTTGTGAGGCTCCACTCACAGCCCTCACCTGGACTGTGGAGATCTTCTAAGCTCTCCTGGGGATCTCCTGGAGATTCTCCTCCAGAAGGATGGAGGACAAATCCCATCAGCACTGTCACCTGAGAGACCATCTGCTGCGGGTGATTCAGAAACAATTTCCCATCTCCATTGCCACTGGCCACTGAGAGGTGAACTCTGAGTGTTGCCCTTGGTCCCTAGGAGATCACACAGATCAAACACCCTTGGAGCTCATCCCCTAGAGCCTATGGAGTCCACAAGCAGAACACGAGACCCCTTTGAGATCCATCTGTGAAGAAAGGCCATGCTTGAGGCAAATCGCAGAGGAGATGCTCTTTTGTTACAGGAAATGTTCTTGTGGAGGCCAGGTTTGGCATAAGGGTGCCCAGGCCCTAGTCCTTCCTGAGATCACAGAAATGTAGCAGGAAGCACCATGTCACAAGAGCACTTAGGGGAAATAGGCACAAGAGAGCACAGCAGGACAGTGTGAAATTGAGAAGAGCCTTGAAAAGAGGAAAAAAAAAATGTGGCCCCTTTGAAGGGTGCAACAAGGAAATGCCTGCTATGGCAGTGTGGAGATGGCCCTGAGCAGCAGAGCTCTGTCCCCACAGGCTGCATCCAGCCTCTCCTCCCCTCCACTCATGCCCCACTTGGACTGTTGGAGCAGTGCAGAAGGAAGGGACCAGTGCCGGGCGACACATGACTATGACCTCCATGGGATAGCAGGTAAAATTGTCCCCTGATTGAGGCTAGGGGAGCTGAGTTCTCCACAGGAGCCATGGTCTCACCCTGTCTGTACTCGTGTGAGCCTGACTCTGTGTCCCTGAGCTCCAGTGCTGGAAGAGACAGTGCACAGGGAAACTCTCCTCATTGCATGGGAGACATCGGAAGTTGCTTAGTGGGGCTCAGAGTCTCCCCCCTCTTTGCTGGTGAAGGGGGAAGCCTGGCATCCTGCTTCAACATGGTCCCTGTGGCAAATTCAAAAGAGACATACCTGCGGAGAAATGCCATGAATCACACTATATATTTTTCCTTTACTGTAATATAAGAGAAAAAAAGCAAGCAAGAAAAAAATGAACAACACTTATTCTTAATGCCAAATCCCCTAGGACAGATCTTGTTGCTGGCACTAGACCCGCTGGATGAGTTTCCTTAGGGCATTCTTGAGCTCGTCGTTCCTCAGGCTGTAGATGAGGGGGTTCAGTGTTGGAGGCACCAGTGAGTACAGAACGGCCACCACCAGATTCACAACTGGGGAGGAGATGGGAGGGGGCTTCAGGTAGGCAATCATGCCAGTGCTGACAAAGAGGGAGACCACAGCCAGGTGTGGGAGGCACATGGAAAAGGCTTTGTGCTGGCCCTGCTCTGAGGGGATCCTCAGCACAGCTCTGAAGATCTGCACGTAGGACACCACAATGAAAATGAAACACCCAAAGCCTAAACAGACACTACTCACAAGAAGCCCAGCTTCCCTGAGGTAGGAATCTGAGCAGGACAGCCTGAGGATCTGAGGAACCTCACAAAAGAACTGCTCCACCACGTTGCCTTGGCAGAGTGGAATGGAAAATGTGTTCCCAGTGTGCAGGAGAGCAAGGAGAAAACCACAGGCCCAGGCAGCTGCTGCCGTTTTGACACAAGCTCTCCTGTCCATGAGGGTCCCATAGTACAGGGGTCTGCAGATGGCAACGTAGCGGTCATAGGCCATGACTGTGAGGAGGAAAATTCTGCTGAAAACAAGATTGATAACAGGAAGATCTGTGCAGCACATCCTGAGTAGGAAATGGTCCTGTTGTTCCAAAGGGAAATGCTCATGGATTTGGGGACAGTGGTGGAGATGGAGCCAAGGTCAAGGAGGGAGAGGTTGAGGAGGAAGAAGTACATGGGGGTGTGGAGGTGGTGGTCATAGGCTACGGCTGTGATGATGAGGCCGTTGGCCAGGAGGGCAGCCAGGTAGATGCTCAGGAAGAGTGAGAAGTGCAAGAGCTGCAGCTCCCGCGTGTCTGCAAATGGCAGGAGGAAGAACTCGCTGAAGGAGCTGCTGTTGGACATTAGTTCCTTAGGGGCACAGGAGTCCTGTCCAAGGAAGGAAAGAAAGCCAAAAGTTAAAGCAGGCTTTTCTGAGCCAAATGATTTCAGTTTCTCAAGGAACTCCCCACATTTCCTCTCTCCCTTATTTCAGCTCCCTTTCTGGTTCTCTACTTTGAAATGGCTGAGTGTGCCACGTGCAGCAGGGAGTCCTCCCCATAGCTCTGGAGGAGTTATTTCTGCTTTGCTGCGGGTGGAAATAGATGTACTAGCCTTTGAGTAGTATTTGTGAAGATACCTTGGAATAGCATATTGCATTGCTTGGAATGGACTTAGTCCAAAGACCAAGTGGGAATATTCTCCATCGAGCAGCACGAGAGCTGAATACAGCCCTCACACCAGTTGTATCTGAAGGAGAAAAGCTCTGTGAGGGATTCACCCCCATCATTCTTGCCCTCCTCAACAGAGATATTTCTATCTGAGTCTGCCACACCAGATCTCACTCCAACAAGGGAGAACAACAGTCAAAAGGAAACAAGGATAGACCTTACCCTTTGTACATGTCAAGATGTCTAGAAATAGACCTTGTCCTCATGCCTCCTTTAACCCTGCACCCTGCACCCTTATTCCAGGCACTGCAGAGAGAAGGAGTAGCTTTGATGCACACAACCTGCAGGAGACAATGTCCACCCCTTCTATGGCAGGGCTCTTCAACATTTAGAAATCAAGTCTTCTCTGCAAAAGGATAAGTGGAGGAGTCTGTTGATATATAAGTGTGCATATAAATAATATATATGATTGTGCACACACAAACACACAAAGGTGCCTACTCACTGTGGGAACATTATTTGATAGAGCAGAAATCTTTGGCGCTTCAGTCATTCTCACCCTTGTGCATCACAACAGAAAAAAAAAAAAAAAAAAAAAAAGCTTGTTAGGACTTTGTCATGGGACCTGCTTCATCACTGAGCCTTGCCCCTCACTGTTGTGTACTTGCACTTCACTCACATGAAGGACAACGATACTCACAAGTGAGCCCAGTTCTTCCTGCAGAAACCTCCCAGGAGCAGGGGAAAGTCCAGGGGCACCCCCATGTTTGTAGGTGCTAAGGAGCAGCTCAGATAGACCCTGATGCAGCAGCCCAGGAGAAGTGGGTGCTGTCTATGGACTAAGGGATGGCTGAGGGGACAGTCTCAAGTCCCTGGCAGACTCTTTGGCTGCTCCTTGAATCTCTTAATGAGTCTCAATCTGTTGTCCAAATCTGACAGTTTTGTTTCCATTTTGCTCTTACCAAGTGGAAGGAAATTGTAAGCACCAACTCACTGGCTTCTCTTTCAGGAAATGCCTGCCTTGCCTTTCCTGTTGCAAAGTGCCCTCTGAAATGTGCTCACAGCTAAACCTGTGAGCAGACCTGACCTCCGCAGCACCCTCCCAGCAGGAGAAGGAGCCTGACCTGGTGGAGGATAATCCTCCCACCCAGAACTTCTCCCCTCAGTGCTGTGAGAAGCTCCCTGGGCAGGCTGAGTGCTGACCTTCACAGGCGACACAGTCACTGCTGCGGGCACACAGCACCTTTGGGTGCAGGGACCCTGCTCTGAAGTGCAGACCTCTCACCCTGTCTGCACACCCCGGCTTCACATCACTGCCATTTCTATTGGGGAAGGCAGCAGGATGAGCTGCTCATAGGTGGTATGTTAGAGAATCCCTGCTCTGAAGCAGCTCCTCTTCCTCTGCACTGCAAAAGCCAAGATAAAGGAGAGAAAAATGCTGTCACCCATGGGGTGTGATGGCTTCTTATGTCCCCTTCAAGAAGCTCCATAGCATTGTCCTGTAAGCAAAACTCACCATGTCAAGAGCTGTGGTCTCCTCTGTGCTCCCACTCCACACTGCCGTTCCCCTCTCGCTGCCTTCTCTCCTCCCCTGTCCGCAGCAGCAGGCAGTGCCCGCAGTCCTGCTGCTCTTGGCACAGGAGCTGCTCCTGCACTCGGCTGCCTCTGGGCAGTGCTGCCAGGATGCCAGGAGCTGCCTCCGTCCCAGGAGCCTGGCCCCGCTCAGGAACAGAGGCCCAGCTGAACTCATCAATTTCTGTGTCCCTCGTGTTCGCTCTTCCTGGGAAATGTGCACTGGAGTAGACTGAAGTAATCACCTGTTGTCTCTTCCCATTGAGTGGAGAGTGACTATTTCCAACATTGCATGTTCTTTCATCAGAGGATCACTACCTATGATAGATGCAAATGTGCTCCTGTGGAACACCCGATTCTCATCTCTGACCTAGTTAGGACAGGAAGGGAGTTCCTTGACACATGGTTCAGGGATCTACTCAGATGTGTCAGTCTGGGCAACTCATGCTGGTCTAGAAGTCCCTGGCATGAAGTGGGATTCAGAAAACTCCTGTGAACTCCACAGGAAGGTCAAGTGATTCCCCTTGCCACAACTGAAGTGAGCACAACACAGAGGTCTGCAAGAGAGCTCCTTGTCTAAGCTGCAGTTCCAATCACTGGAGATGGAGGATGAGAGTCAGCTGATCACACACAAACACTCTCTGGTGACAGTCCAAAAGACTGAGGAGGTCCAAGGCATGTGCCAGTGCCCACTTGCTCTGATGCAGCTCCTGGGAGACCTGCATCATCCTAGAGGATCAGGGTGGGGGCCAATGCGGAATTGCATTGCCCATCTGAAATGACCCCAGGTGCCAACAAAAATGGCAACCCCAGGAACTATGAAGATGAAGCATAGAAAGATTATAGCACTAAGCAGCAGCTCTGGTAATTCAGTGAAGATCCTTGATTTGATGGCATAGAAAAGTGCTGGCAGGGCCTTGTCACATGCCTGGGGTGTCCAGCACAATCACGTGTCTCTAGCAAATGCAGCAGGGCACCTGCAGGAAAATCATGCCCCTTGGAGTGACTGCTGGGCAAGTGTCCCAGGGCATCCTACAGTTCCATCCTGTACCCAAAGACATTCCAGCACTGGCTGTAGGGAAAGCCCATCCCGTCTACATCCATGGTGCTGCATAAATGGGAGGCATTCTCACCCCGCCTTGTCTCTGCTCCAGTTTCTGCCCTCTCAAACCCTTCTAGCTCTCCTCTCCTGAATTTCTGCTCCCCCTGCAAGATGATATGAACAAGGACTGGGCTAATGCCTCAGGCTTGGCAGGTGTGACAGTCACAAGTGGCCCATGTGCCCACGTACAATCCCTGCACATACACCCATGGTCCCTACGGCACTGCCACAGCCTTTGGGTGCCTGGCATTCCCCGGGTATCCCCTTTCCCCTGCTTATTGGCTTGATGGGGCCAGCAAAGGTGCTGCTGGTGCCATCAACAGGCAGAGTGGGCAAAGGCACTTTTGGAGCTTCCTCACAACCTGCTGGTCTCTCCATGGGCTTTGGAGTCTTCAGCCAGTGCCACTGTGGTGGCCTTTGCTCTGGAACAGAGCAGTGATGCACAGATTATGCCTCCAGCAGCAGCATCCCTGCACATCTGGGCATGCACTGATGCAAGAAGGAGAAACATGTCCTTAATATTCATGATTTAATTCTGCATTTCATATACTCTAATTCATATTGCTTTCATGTACCCTCATACCAGCTTATTACAAGAAGAAATTGGAGAGGACAAATAGCAAGGGTCTTTCCCGCTCTCTCTCTTTTTTTTTCTCTTCTTTTTCATTTTATTTTTTCAGTAGGAGCTGGAGGAGGACCTGGAGCTGAGCCCACAGCAGGGCAACAAGGCTGCAGGTTGTCACATTTCCTTTGGATGGAGACTCTTTCCATCTGCTGGTCTGATGGTCATCAACCAGCTGGCCAAGCCGGTGAGGAGAGCCTTAAACTGGGAGTGACTCAGGGGAGAAGACTCCAGCAAGAGTGAGGAATTGATGGCCTGGGATGGCAGGGAAAGGTGCAAGTGATGTGGACAAAGGAAGCCCTGGAGAGAGTAGTGGAATGGAGGGAGCTCTTTGCAGGGATGGACAGCGAGCCTGTCAGGATTGTAGGGATGAGGATTAGTGGGCAGAGCAACAGAGCTGGCCTTGTGTAGATCTCTGCTATGGATCTCTAGAAAGGCATCATGATGGGATCCCCATGGTTTTCACCAAGACACTGTGATGGCATCTTTCTCCATGGTCTCCACCATGATGGGACCTCCACAGTCCCCACAAAGGCATCATGATGGGGTCTGCCATGGTGTCCAGCAGGGCATGATGATAGGGTCCCCAAGGAAACCACCAGGGCTTTGTGATGGCAGTGGTAGCATGCCCATAAGGCCATTGTGAGCGTGTGGTCCCCATGGTGACCATGTCTTTGTTGGCGGCCAAGGCCCCAGGCTCCCCACTCTGAGGAGAGCAGCTCCAAGCAGCTCTGAAGGGTGGACGACCTCAGGAAAGGCAGCCATTAAGTAGGCATCTGTTAAGAAGAAGAATGCTCCATACAAACAGTTGGTAAAATTAGGAAACATCTCTGGAGCTCAGCTTGACAGAACAGGGAACTGGCATGTGGCCTTCAAGTCAATAAGGGAGCATGTGGTAAGGGGAATAAAAGAGAGGCTACAAAGGAGGAAGTAAGAAATATTGTCCAGCAAAGTAAGGATGGTTTGGGGAAAGCCAAATCTCCCTGCTCCTGAATCAGTGAGAGTAAATAATGAAGAAGGAAAATGTGGGCTAATGGCTGAATGGGACTGGGATTCTAGCAAGTGCAGCCCTACTTGGCTTCAGTCAACCTTCACCAACAAGGTGAAGCCTGAGAAATGTCTGAAAGGGGCAACTGGAAAGCTCACTTCTCTGTCCTTTCCCTGGCAAGTCTGTGCCTTGGGCAGAGCAATAGGATTGCCTGGGGTTGGGGCTTGGTTTGGGGGTTTGGCATTTGGCAAGACAGGATCAAAGTCCTGTGGGATGAAAGAGCACAAAGTCTGAGCACAGGTTGAGATGAGGGTGAGCCTCAGCTCCATGATAACTGCTGCGGGCTGCTCTTTAGGTAGAAGGAGGATGGAGGACAGTCTGTGGCAGAAGACAGTCTTCCTCCTGGAGGCACCGAAGCAGGCTCTCTCTTCTTCACTTCCTCAGCAGGGTTTCATGCACTGTGCTGCTTAAGATGATAGAAATGATAGTCCAGAAAAGAGCAGAGGTGCCCTTACCAAAGAACCTCCTAAGAACTTTGCCTAGGGGTCTGCTTCTTGCCTTACTTTATGGCCATGGTGAAAGTAGTGCACGAACATGGGGCTGCCAAATTAGAAGAATGAGAATGTATTTCATAATGTTAAAGACTGACGGATGTTTTGGAAAAGGCAATCTTTGTTATTCTTTGGGAATGTTCTCAGTTATGACTATAATTTGCATTAGGGGATTGATTCCATTTGATCACGTAGAGAGGCTGGCACTGCTGGAGATGCCCTGGGCTCCTTGTGTTCCCTTGTAGTGCTGAAAATTTTGGAGGCGGTTCCTGCAGGCCCTTAGCTTGTCATTAAGAAATACATCTGTAATTAAAAGTCTGTTAAGAGCACTTATTTCCCTCCATTCACTAGAAAAGGAAGTCCAGGCAACTGGATTTGACAGAGACATCTGCACGGATAGGGTC
Organism: Tinamus guttatus; assembly: GCF_059628265.1. NCBI lineage: Eukaryota > Metazoa > Chordata > Aves > Tinamiformes > Tinamidae > Tinamus > Tinamus guttatus. Next base: position 203,967 of record NW_028288921.1, read on the forward strand.
AGACATGACGGTGGGGGGAATCAGCCTCTTCTTATACACGCTTTCACCAATCCCTCACATATCTCTGCAAGCCTGATTAAGCTGAACTTTTGGAAAGACAGCTTTGATTCAGATGAGCATGACTACCTATGAGAAATGGAAATGTGCTCCTGTGGAACCTCTGATGCTCATCTTTTCACAGAATCACAGAATGGTTAAGGTTGGAAGGGATCTCTAGAGATCCTCAAGTTCAACCCCCCTGCTCCAGCAGGGACACCTAGAGCACATGGTACAGAGTGGCATCCAGGCAGGCTTTGAAGATCTCCAGAGAAGGAGACTCCACAACCTCTCTGGGCAGCCTGTTCCAGTGCTCTGTCACCCTCACAGTAGGTTCAGAGGATGAGTCACTCTACCCGTCTCATGCTGGTCTAGAAGTTCCTGACATGAAGTGGGATTCAAAAATATCCTGCAAACTCCACAGGCAGGTCAAGTGATTCCACAACTGAAGTGAGCAGCACATAGAGGTCTGCAAGAGAGCTCCTTGTCTAAGCTGCAATTGCAATCACTGGAGATGGAGGATGGGAATCAGTTGCTCCCACACAAACACCTGGGGACAATTGAAAAGACTGAGGAGGTCCAGGGCATGTGCCAGTGCCCACTTGCTCTGATGCAGCTCCTGGGAGACCTGCATCATCCTAGAGCATCAGGGTGGGGGCCTCTGAGGAATTGCATTGCCCATCTGAAATGACCCCAGATGCCAAAAACAATGGCAGCACCAGGAACAATGAAGATGAGGCATAGAAAGATTCTAGCATTAAGCAGCAAGTCCGGTAATTCAGTGCAGAGCCTTGATTTGATGGCATAGAAAAGTGCTGGCAGGGCCTTGTCAGATGCCTGGGGTGTCCAGCACAACCACATGTCTCTAGCAGATACAGTAGGGCACCTGCAGGAAAAGCATGCCCCATTACAGCGCTTGCTGGGCAAGTGCTCCAGAGCATTCTGCTTTTCTGTCCTGTACCCAAAGACATTCCAGCACTGGCTGTAAGGAAAATTGTCCCACCTACATGCAGAACTGTCCCACCTACATGCAGAATGCTGCAAAAATAGGAGGCACATCACTCCAAGCTCTGTGGTCTCATCTCTGAACTCTCAAACCCTTCCACCCTGCTCACCCCGCTAGATTATATGGAGTTCTTTAGTAGCACCTTCGCTTTCCTAGAGATTGCTTCAAGAAATCTGCCATCCTGCCCTGTCCCTCAGGCTAGGCAGCTGTGACAGTCACGAGTGCTCCATGTGCCCACCTACAGCACCTGCACACATACACCCATGGTCCCTATGGCACTCGCATGGTCTTTGGGTGCCTGGCACCCCTTGAGAATCTCCTTTCCCGTGCTTATTGGCCAGATAGGCCCAGCAAAGGTGCTACTGGTGCTGTCAACAGGCAGAGTGGGCAAAGGCATTTTTGGAGCTTCCTCACAACCTGCTGATCCATGGGCTTTGGAGTCTTCACTCAGTGTCCTTGGGGTGGCCTTTGCTCTGGCACAGGGATGCACAGAACATGCCTCCAGCAGCAGCATCCCTGCACATCTGGGCATGCACTCATACAACAAGGGGAAACATGTTCTAAGGATTCATGGTTTAATTCTGCATTTCAGATATCATAATTCATACTGCTTTATTGTACACTCACACCAGCTAATTACAAGCTGAAAATGGAGAGGACGAAGAGCTTTTTTCTTTTTTCTTTTTTTTTTTTTTTGACAGGAGCTGGAGAAGGACCTGGAGCTGAGCCCACAGCAAGGCAGTAAGGCTGCAGGTTGTCACATTTCCTTTGGATGGAGACTCTTCCCATCTGCCCACATGATGGTCATCAACCAGCTGGCCAAGCTGGTGAGGACAGCTTTAAATTGGGAGTGACTCAGGGGAGAAGAAGACTCCAGCAAGGGTGAGGATGTGATGGGCTGGGATGGCAGGGAAAGGTGTAGGTAATGTGGACAAAGGAACCCCTGGAGAGAGCAGTGGGATGGAGGGAGCTCTGCTTAGGGACACACAGTGATCCAGTCAGGATTGTAGGGATGAGGATTGGTAGGCAGAGCAAGAGCAGTGGCCTTGTGTAGATCTCTGCTATGGATCTCTATAAAGGCATCACGATGGTGTCCCCATGGTCTTCACCAAGACATTGTGATGACGTCTTTCTCCACAGTCTCCACCAAAGCATCACGATGGGGTCTCCATAGCCCCCACGAAGGCATCATGATGGGGGCTTCATGGGGTCCAGCAGGGCATGATAATAGGATCCCCATGGCAACCACCAGGGCTTTGTGATGGCAGTGCCATCATGCCCATAAGGCCATTGTGAGGGGGTGGTCCCCATGGTGACCATGTCCTTGTTGGGGGCCAAGCCTCCAGGCTCCCCACTCTGAGGAGAGCAGCTCCATTGGGAGGGAACGGCTCCCCTTGGTGCCACTGTCAGGTCCCCAGCAGAGGATCCTGAACATGGACAAGGATCGGCAGGCGAACGCCTGCTCCCAGCCCACAGATATGCTCTCAGGCTTGCAGGAGAGCAGGAGCGAGGTGGGCAGTGGGGCTGAAGGGAAAGGCAGGCAGCGGGGATGGCACCAACATGGAGAGCACAAGGATGGTGTCGAAGGGGAGCCGGGATGAGGGGAGAGTTGAGAGCTCTTCTGGAGAGGGTTCCTTTCTTCCTGGCCCTGGGCATTGCTTTAACTGGGGTATATTTAGTTTGTGCAAATTTGGCCATCCAAAACAGAGCATTTCCTTGAAGCTGGTTTCTGCACCAGTTGAGAACGGACAACACATCCGAGTGTGATGTGCTCTGTGCAGAGAGTGAGGGGTGGCAGGGACAGCTGTGGGCAGGGGGGCTTTTCTGAGCACTGGGCTCTGAGTGGGACAAGGAAACCTCCTGCTTAGTGGTACAGGCCTGATGGTAACAGGAATGGTTAGAAAATGTCTTCACAAGCAAAGGTAGAAATAATTAAGAAAAAGAATCAAAGCAAATAAATGCTTTGTTGTACTTTCCACCTTTATTCATTATTCTCTTTTAGTGTACCAGACTTCGGCATGATCATTTGTTCTTGAAAAGGAAAGTGATTTTCCGAAGTGGGTGGGATGCAGTCCCAGAGTCCTGCACAGCTGATGCCATTCCAGGTGCCGTGGTCCCCTGTCCCCAGCCTCCTTCTGCAGCTCTGAGGGGCTCTGCTCTTCCGCAGGTCCCTGCAAAAGCTCTCAGGCCCATGCAGGTCACAGTCACTCAGTGACACTGGAACATCTCCAAGTCCCTCTGGGTACTGGTGCTCGGACACTTGACTTCTGCCTGCAAAGATAAAAGACTGTTTACACAGTTTTCCAATGCTGATAGAGTGGAAATCTTCAGGAACTTGCTGAATCTGCTGTGAAGAACTATTTATCTGCCCTTGCCTTTTACTTTCCACTTCTCTCTCCATTAGATGGTAGAGGAAATCTCTGTGATCACTCCCATATTTTCTATGTCTTGAATACATGAATCATTCCTGCAGCCCCTCTGGGCAGCCCCTCTCCCAGCACAGCACTCACCCCCACTCCAGGCATGTTCTGCCCCTGAATGTCTCCTGTGCTCCATGGTGGCTCCATAGCCCCTTCCAGGAGGATGGGCATCTGTGCCAGCTCTGTAATGAGTGGGACTGTCCTCAGCAAATCCCTTCTGAGAACTCACCCTCTCCAGGGGCCTGGGCACACACAAGTGGCAGCTGAAGCCAGTCCTCTTTCCCTAACTCAGGAACATGGCTGCACAGCCCTCTGGTGTATCAGCCAAGCCTCCCGCATTTGTATCATCACGAAATCTACTGGGAGTGCACTCTGTTCCTTCTTCCAGGTTACTGATGGAGAAGGTGAATAGGATTGGACCCAATACTACTCCCTGGGGGACACAACTGGCTCCAGGCCCCCAATAGACTCTGTGCAAATGTCTGGGCACAAGTAGGAAAATCTGAGACAACCTGGGGTCTTTTCCTAGCAACTACTGAAGAAAGGCAGAGTTTCCTCATAGTTCCTGCCCATGCAGATGCGCTAAAAATCCCAGGCATGTATCATGGTCTTGCAGGCCTACTTCAGTGTCACTGAATCAAGTGTCTGAAATGAATTACAGTCACAGTTTACATTGTCAACATCTCCATGTGTCTCAGCTTCCTAGTGAGTGTGGCTCTAACACTAGTGAGCATCTAGTGCTATTTCAGATGGCCAAGGAATAGGCCCACTGGGCCCCGACCAGGCATTCTAGAAAGATGTGAGTATCGCACTTGCTCTAGCAGAGCAATAAACACTAGCCCATGCCTAGGACAACCCTGTCTCTTCAGATGTCACTTGGTGTCCCCAGGCAATTGACTCCCACCCTGCATCTGATGTAGTTAGAGCAGAAGCTTGGACAAGGACCTCCCATGCAGTCATCGTTGGAGACCATCCTTCAGCTTCCAAAGGGGGAATCCCACAACCTTTATGTTCGTGGAGTTCTGGGCAGGGAGCTGAATCCCACTGCATGCCAGGGGCTTCTAAACCAGCATGACATGCCCATATTGACAGATTGGAATCAATATCTGAACCATGCTTAAATGAACTCCCTTCTTGTCCCTACCTAGGTGTCCTGCCTAGCTAAGAGATGTGCATGGGGGCTTTCAGAGCAGGATATTTCCAACTCTGGCAAATAAGAGGTGGAAAATTTCTGATGAGAGCAATTGTCCTTCTAGCATCAGTCTTCCTTCAGTACTTAGAGATGGAACATCAGGGAGTGCTGAAGTCTATTCCAGTGATAATTTCCCAGGAGTAATGAGCACAAGGGATAGAGAAATTGTTGAATTCAGCCGGGACTCTACTTCAGAGCCCCTACTCAGGAGCAGCATCTGGAGACAGATGCAGTTTGTGGCAGCACTGCCCAGAGACAGCCGAGTGCAGGAGTAGCTCCTGTGCCAAGAGCAGCAGCGCTGCGGGCACTGCCTGCTGCTGCGGACAGCAGAGGAGAGAAGGCAGCGAGAGATGAACGGCAGTGTGGAGTGGGAGGACAGAGCAGAGCTGTTGTGGGAGCAACCTTCCCAGACCTCGACACGGTGAGTTTCTAGCTGCAGGGCAATGCTGCTGAGGTTCCTGGAGGGCTCTTCTGAACTCAATGCATGTAATCACAGATTGAGATTGCAAAGGTCTCTCTCCTGGAGAATGCAGGATTTAACAGGAGGAGGAGACGCTTCAGAGCAGGGATTCCCTGCCACACAGTCACAGGGACAGGGCATCCTGCTCCCTTCTCCCAGGGAAGACACAGGGGTGTGAAGCTGCGCTCTGCATCCAGCTCTGCACAGGCTGTGATTGAGAGCAGCATCCCCCAGGCCAAGGGTGCTGTGTGCCCGGGACAGTGACTCTGCAGCCTGCGAGGGGCAGCACTGCCCAGGGTGCTCCCCACAGCGCTGCGGGGAAGCGCTGCGTGGGGAGACAGACACCCGCCAGGGCAGGTTCATTCTGCTGCTAAGAGGCTGCTGCAGAGTGAAGTCTGCTCACAGCTCCAGCTCATACACAGGGCATGTGCGAGGGGTCCTTTACAGGAGCAAGATCAGAAGGGCCACTTGAAAGGGAAGGATCTTTCCTTTGTGTCTTTGCTCTTTCAGCCTCCTTAATATTGCAGGGGGAATGAGGGAACAAGTTTTCTGTTTTGGCAGGGAACTGGGAATCCCAGATCTTCATGCCTAGATATTAATAGCTCTGTGAGAAGACTCAGCAAGCTGCTTCATGCCCACCTTAGCCTACAGGTAGCATCCATATCATCTTTGTGGACTCATAGGACCCCATGTGACCAGCTCCTTAGGATCTGCAACTTCAGAACTGCCCCAGGAGATGGCCCAGGGGTTTCTGTAGGGCAGAACTGAGCACACAGAGGGTGATACGATACAGGATCTGTGAGCAACGGCAGGGACAGGACACTGGGATAGAGGAAGAGCTGGTGGCAGGGACAGCTGCAGGCAGCAGAGATGGGCAGGGAAGGGGCAGGAGGTGCAGGGCAGGAGCGTCCTCCTCTGCAGCCAGACCTGCAGCAGAGGAGAGGGGCAGCTCTCCTGCCACAGGTCATTGCCTGCCGCCCCACCAAAGGGCTAAGAGGGACTGCCCTGTGATGACCCCCTCGGAGAGGTGACATACCCAGACGGTAAAGTGAAAGTTTTCCAGAAGGCCTCTCTGTCCCTCTCCTTGCCTCCCTTGGCAGCACATTTATGCTGTTGCTCCTTGTTTCCCCTCCCGTCCATGCTTTTCCTGTTCTTGCCCTCAGCTTTCTGCAGCTGGATGTTTTCAGCTGCAGTTCAGACACTGATGCTGCAAGCTGTGGAACAGAGGGTCTGTATGGGAGTGAGATTTCCCAAGCCACCTTTTGTCCTGTGGAGCTCCCGGAAATGAAGCCTGTGAGCCTAGGCATTGCACTGGCTCTCCCTTAAGGAGAGCCCGTCTTCATTGCTAACACTCCTTTTGCTGTTTCCCTGTGGTGCCCTGCCAGGTTGCAGGTCCCACCTGCCCTCCAGAAAGGCTCTGCTGTCTCATGGCCTATCTGTGATATCTGAGCGACGTGTGAGGAAGCTGCCGAGATGCTGAGGATATGGAGGTGGTGGTGGGAGGCTGTGCATTAGCAGCTGAAATGAGCCCTGTGTGTCTCTGGCTAGAAGGGGAGTGTGGAGACCTCCCTTAGGTGTGTGGAGAAAGGGTGAGAAATTTGGAGATGGGCACTTGGAAACTGCACAGCTCTGCTCTCAGCAGAGCCTGGCCTCCTTTGAGGGCAGCATAATGAACACGATGATCCTGTAGCTCAAGGAGACATGAGTACAAGACAGAGGGGAAAAAGACTAATAGATAAACAAGATAAACTGCACTAAGATACTCTTACTAAAGGGAGGTAATGGAGGACGGTGTCAGACAACTGAAAGACTTCAGGGATTTATCTTCCAAAGCTTATCTTAACTTCTCCATATCTTCTACTCTTTAGACAGTCCCACATGACTGGAGGGAGCTAATGTCCAACAGCAGCTCCCTCAACGAGTTCCTCCTCCTGCCATTCTCAGACAGGCGGGAGCTGCAGCTCTTGCACTTCTCGCTCTTCCTGGCCATCTACCTGGCTGCCCTCCTGGCCAACGGCCTCATCATCACAGCCGTAGCCTGCGACCACCGCCTCCACACCCCTATGTACTTCTTCCTCCTCAACCTCTCCCTCCTTGACCTGGGCTCCATTTCCACCACTGTTCCCAAAGCCATGGCCGATTCCCTGTGGAACAACAGGGCCATTTCCTATTTGGAATGTGCTGCCCAGATATTTTTCTTATTATTATTGTTTGGAGGGGAGTTTTCTATCCTCACAGTCATGGCCTATGACCGCTACGTTGCCGTCTGCAGACCCCTGCACTATGGGACCCTCCTGGGCATCAGGGCTTGTGTCAAAATGGCAGCAGGTGCCTGGGCCAGTGGCTTTCTCAATGCTCTCCTGCACACTGGGAACACATTTTCCCTACCCCTCTGCCAAGGCAATGTGGTGGAGCAGTTCTTCTGTGAGATCCCCCAGATCCTCAAGCTCTCCTGCTCAGACTCCTACCTCAGGGAAGTTGGGCTTCTTGTTGTTAGTACCTTTTTAGTATTTGGGTGTTTCATTTTCATTGTGGTGTCCTACGTGCAGATCTTCAGAGCTGTGCTGAGGATCCCCTCTGAGCAGGGCCGGCACAAAGCCTTTTCCATGTGTCTTCCACACCTGGCTGTGGTCTCCCTCTTTGTCAGCACTGGCCTATTTGCCTGCCTGAAGCCCCCCTCCATTTTCTCCCCAGCTCTGGATCTGGTTCTGGCTGTTCTGTACTCAGTGGTGCCTCCAGCAGTGAATCCTCTCATCTACAGCATGAGGAACAAGGAGCTCAAGGATGCCCTGAGGAAACTCATCCAATTGTTATAATGCCAGCAACATCTGTACTGAGGGTTTTGACATGAAATATATGTGTTGTTTTTCAATTTATTTCTTACTTTTGTTTTGTTACATTCCTGTAAATGAAAATAAATATTCTGCTTCATGCTGTTTGTCCTCAAGAATCTCTCACATGAATCTTAGGCATGTGCAATTCCTACTGAGTCAGTTTCCCACCATGACAAGCAGACAAGCATGACAAGCATGTCCCACCAAGACAAGTTGTTGGAGGGGCTGCAGGCCCAGGGATCTGGGGATGTGCTGGGCAGCAGGGTGGGTACGGAGGGACTGCAGGCAGACAGGGAGGGGATTTGCTGGGCACAAGAGCTAGGGAGATAGGGAGTCATCGATCTCATTATGGGGCCTCCTGCCTCTTGTCAGGGAGCTTCTGCCTTGCCCTTGCACTTGCCCTGACTGATGCTGTGGACATGGCTGAGCTGGGTCCTGACCTGGTCTTGTCATCATTCTGTGGAGATGACTTCCCATCTCCAGCTCAACTTGGCCCTCCTAATGGTTTGGAAAGTCTTGGCAAGGGAAGCTGAAACTGAGCAGGTCCCTAGATAAAAAGCTGTCTGTATGTACAGGGCAGAAAATTTCCTGACAAACAATTTAAAGGCATGAGGAGAGCTTCAGTTTCAGGCTGCCTACCCAGGAAGACTGCACACAGAGTCTTATGTGCATGAAGCAAGAGCAGCCACATTGGTCTGAGCTTATAATGCCCCAGATCCAGGCAGGGCCAATAGTGCTGGGATCTATGGACAGAAGATGCCATCCTCCAGTGCTCAAACAAGAGGAACAGAGCAGGTTTGTGGATGGTAACGGGAGTCAGGTGGAGTCCAGCAGTGGCCAGATAACACTGAAGAGCTCCAACCAGCCCTGCTCTGTGTAGGAGGTTGGACTGCAAAACTCCAGGGGTCCCTTCCCACAGCAACTTCTCTGTAACTCCGTGATTTCTTATTCCTTAGCCACAGATCCAGAAGCTCAGGGAAGCCCCAGGAGTCCTGGCTGCCACATTGTCCACAAGCAAGGTCGGACCCTCTGCCAGGACTCTTGTGGTAGCCTCCAGCCCTGAGCAGCTGCTGCCACAGCCCCGGGATCCACAGGGCTCTTTGCAGTGACAGTTTCTGTGTGACGCATCGGGAAGGAGCTCCCGAAGCTGGGAGCTTTGGTGTAGAGCAGCAGGATCACTGGGAAAAAGAACTGTCCAGGCTGTGGGTGTTGATCAAGCAGTCCCCATCTCACTCATCAGTCCCCATCTCATTTGACTCCATCAGCAGTTTGTGAGGCGACCAGCTCCCTGCTCTGCAGATGATGAAGCTGGTGAATATCCCTGCAACCTCCCTTCCTGCTCTTCCTCATCTCTGCATAGTCCTGGGGACCATCTTACAGAAGGGAAACCCAATATCCCTGGAGTTCTGTCAGAGATGTGCCTTTTCAAGTCACTGCCAAAGGAAGGACTTCTTTGGGTTGCTTTTTCAGTCTGTGGCAGCTCATCAGTGATGCTGTGAGCCCAGCTCTGCAGGCTGGGGGTCTTGGCCCATTCTCTCCTTGTCTCCTGTGCGTCTACCTAAGTCTCCCATTCCCACATGTCCTGTTTAAAGTGACAATTCCTAACATCCCCTTTAGGGCACTATCTGGACACACTGTGATTCCTGCCAATACTCTATTCACTCAGACCCAGCGGCTGCTTTGCCCTTTAGGGAGGTTAAAGCTTGCTCTGTCTTTCTGCAGTCTGCCCTGTAGAGCCAAGTCCTTGCTATATATGTATGGATTGTATGGACTTAGAATACATTCAAAGAGTGTCATTATTTTCCATGAAACTCTACTCTGCTTTATTTTTTTGTTTCCTTGTAACTAAAAGAAGATCCCCCTGTGACTGTTGGAAGCCAGTTGTCTAAATAAAGCACGTGAGAATTGGGGCAGGTGAGCTGTAACATTGAGTGCAGACTTAGGTGGGCTAAGGCTGGCTTTCAAGATGACTGATTTAAATTCCCAAGAGGCTGATGAGGGAAATGGTAGGGCTGGGGAGATGGGGAGGAAGATTGTCCATACAGTGCCTGATCTCTGGGTCACTGCTTTCCCTACATCTGCTCACTTCATTAGGAGTTACTCTGGATGGCCATGAATTGGATGGTGTGCTGTTACCTATTCTTTAGAATAATAATAGAAAACTTTTAAAAGATGAAATACTTGTATATGATTGTTGTCTTTAGCTTTCAGCTACACTCCCCAAAGCTCTCCAATTAGCCATGGACACTTGAAGGAAATTGCAGGGAGAGTCCTGTTTTATCAGGGGTTTTGCTTTTTAATGAGCCCCATGCACTACTTGGAGCTGAGTCCATGAATTGCAGCTATTGAAAGGAGATTGAAGAAATCCGGGAAGAAGTCAAAGTCAGAAGGAAACCCTAAAGTTTTGTAGAGCATTAATGGATCCCACTGAGGCCATTAACTACAACTCACCAGGGGCTGATTAAAGCTAAAAAATATAATCACTGGTAATAGTTAGGTAGAGGAAATACTCAGGTGATACTGATGCCAAATACACCCTTGATGAGTTTTATCAAGGAAAATGGCAGAGCACAGGCAGAGAAACCCTGGGAAGGGCGATTCTTTCCTCCATGTGTTGCCCGAGTCTCTTCCTGGCATCAGTGTTTGGGTGAGGGTGTGCAATGCTGAGTGCAGGACAAACACACGACACCTCCCAGGGTCCCCAGAAGTATAAAGAGGGTAAAGAAGTCCTGGTAATTCAGGCTTGGCCTTGGTGACAGACACAACAGCCATAGTCAAGAGGATAAAGACCTTCATTCTGTTGGGGCCTTGGCAGTGCCCTTGGCCATCTCTACCACAGGTCATCCTACACCTTCTCCTGTGTCCCTGCAGGCTATAGACACACAATCTGCTTCCCCAGCAAGTTCTCCCAAGAGGTTCTCCTTCCCTTCACTGAGAGCTTTTCCATCCTTAGTGGCTGTTTCTTGAAACAGAGAACCATTGGTGGTGACAGACTCACTCTGGGTGCCCTGTAGCACCACTGCTCTACCCTTCAAGTGATATTTCATCATCCTATTGCCCAACCTGAGCTTCCCAAGCTGTATTTTGGTCCTGTTTCCTCTTTTCATGCTGCTTCCCACCAACAAGGAAATCTCTTGGCAGCCCCACAATGTGGGGATGAATATAACCTTGTGTGTCATGACAGAGTGCAACATGAGGAACTGAAGTGCCAGGGCCTGAACTACAGGCCCGAGTCGGGGTTGACTTAGAGATGAATACGGCACTGGCTTTCCAGTACACAACACTCGCCTGTAGGACTGCTCATGCCAGCTTGCACGGAGGCTTATTAAACTGTAGCTTTTTTAAGCTCTCGTGCGGCTGTTTTTGACCTTGAAGGGAACCATCCCATCCGAGGCCTGGGCTCTGACCAGATCCCCATCCCATATGATAGGGAAAGTATGCCACATCAGATGTTACTGCTCACAAACAAAATGCAAGTTATCATGATTTGCTGATTTGGCTCTATAAAAGATGGACACTCTTGACGCGTTGTTGGAGACCTCACGGGTGGATGCACCACGTAAGACCTCCCATTTGCCGGGAAGGTTCTCCAAATCCTCGCCACAACAGGGACTCCCCAGTGGCTGCGGATCTGGATGACAGTAACATACTTAGGCAATTGGTGATGTATCTTTTAATGACTATTCCCTTTCTCATTTAGTAATGGTTAGGTGCATTACCTCGCCTGTTTTGTCTGTTGCTAAAACTGAGCGCATAGTAAGCTTATTTTGTTAAATGTATCATTCTGTACTGCCTTAATATTAATAGTGAAATAAGACCATTCTTTCCAGTGGTGTCTGGTTCTTTCCGTCATCCCGTCCGCCCCAGTCAATTGGCAAAACACCATGCTCTTTGCAGATGCCCATTGCAGCTCTCAGGATGCAAGGTTGGCCTCTGATTTTCAGCCTTGCAGGCCACAGTGTTTCTGAAGGCAGCTGTACTTCTGGTCTGGTGCTGCTTCCTGCAGGTGCTCACCCTCAAATCAAGATCAGTTGGAGGGGGCCACAAGTGTTTTGAGCCAGCGGAAGAGGTGACCAAGGAGAAAAGTTGCACCTGGAGTTCTCCCAGGCAGCAGTTGCCTGTTCAAGGATAGTGAGCAGGGAAGTGTTAGTGTACTCTTCATTTGGTAAACGGGTGTCCTGGTTTTCATGCGATGTTTGTTAATCGGGTCGCAGATTCCTCCTCCCTACATCCTGTGGTGTAAAGAACAAAGCAGGACAACTCTCCAGTGCAAAGGTGGTCTTTTCTGTGTCCTCTCCCACCAGGGCTCTTGGCCCATTTAGCAGCAGGCCTGTATTTTCCCTAGTCTGCCTTTTGTTCCTGCCGTATTGTTGTATTGTATTTTAAATAATTATTTATTATTATTTTATCAGGAAGGTAAGAGTAAAAATTCAGAAAGAAATTAATGAAGAGCACATGTTTCATGCCAAGTACATGGGAATGACAAGTGACTGCACACAGGACAGGTTTTGGCACTGACATTGTACCCATTGAGGAAGTTTCCTCAGTGCGTCCTTGAGCTCGTTGTTCCTCGTGCTGTAGACAAGGGGGTTCAGTGCTGGAGGCACCACTCAGTACAGAATGGCCAGTATAGAGAGATCCAGAGCTGGAAAGGGTATGGAGGAGGGAGAAAGGGGAATAAAGTGGCTAGGGGTGACTAAGGGTGACATTTCACTGCTCCTGTGACTAGGAGTAGGAGTCAGAGCCAACAAAATTGGTATCATTACCTCTAATCCCTCCGGGGGAGTGCAGATGACTGCACAGTTCAGGGCACCTGGACTGCAGAGCATTTCCAAGGGTGCTCGTTGTGTCCACTTGTGCCTATACATCCTGCCCCTAGTATTTGATAGATGGTGACCCAGAGGGCTCTCCGTTCACCCTTCTTCCTAACAGTTGAGTCCTCACTGCCTCTCCTGAGACTGCAGAGTCCTCTTTTGCCTGTGAATACCCAGTGCTTTACCTCTAAGAAACTCCGTCTTCGAGGACCTCTCCCTTTATGAGGCTCTACTCACAGTCCATTCCAGGCATATGCTGTCCCAGAAGGATCTCTGTGCTCTCCTGACACTGCCAGCTTCCCCTCCATGAGAACAGCCATCTGACACTGTGCCTTAATACCTAGGTGAGCTGTGCATGTGTAAATCCATGACCATTCAGCGTCTCCACTATCCTTGGACTCTGAGAGGTGAATTCCCAAACCAGCCCTTGGTCTCTGAAAGATCATTACATGATTCTGAGCTCTGTGTTGCTGAACCCATGCAGAATCCTGTGCAGCAGGCCCTTGAGGGGTGCAAGTCCTTGGGCCTATTCTTGGCACCAGTTTTGGAGGAAAAGCCCAGCTTTCACACACTGTACTGATAGAAATTTCTTTATTACAGAGATACTGTTAGGGAGCCAGTCCTTGTCCAGCATTTGACAGAATTTAGGCTATCAGGTGAGACAAAGCAGGGGAATGAATACAAGTAGTTGTGTAGCAACACGATAGCAATTATTATCACTAGTAAAAGTCATAATAAAAACAACATGAAGAAACAATGCTCAATCCACTTATGGAATACAGAAAGGGTGTAGAGATGTGGAAAAATTACAACTGCTTAAAAAGGCCCATGAAATCACTTTCCTAATGGCATCCTTGAGCAAATTGTTCCTCATGCTGTAGATGAGGGGGTTCACTGTTGGAGGCACCACCGAGTAGAGAACAGCCAGCACCAGATCCAGAAATGGGAAGGAAATGGAGGGGGGCTTTAGGTAGGCAAACAGTACAGTGCTGAGAAACAGGGAGACCACAGCCAGGTGTGGGAGGCACATGGAAAAGGCTTTGTGCCGGCCTTGCTCAGAAGGGATCCTCAGCACAGCAGTGAAGATCTGCATGTAGGACATCACAATGAAAGCGAAACACCCAAAGCCTAAACAGGTACTAACAACAAGAAGCCCAACTTCCCTAAGGTAGGAATGTGAGCAGGAGAGCTTGAGGATCTGGGGTATCTCACAGAAGAACTGCTCTACCACATTGCCTTGGCAGAGCGGCAGGGAAAATGTGTTCCCAGTGTGCAGGAGAGCATAGAGAAAGCCACTGGCCCAGGCAGCTGCTGCCATTCTGGCACAAGCTCTGCTGTCCATGAGGGTCCCATAGTGCAGGGGTCTGCAGATGGCAAGGTAGCGGTCATAAGCCATGACTGTGAGGAGATAAAGCTCTGCTGAAAACAAGAAGAAGAAGAAAAATATCTGGGCAGCACATTCCAAATAGGAAATGGCCCTGGTGTTCCACAGGGAATTGGCCATGGCTTTGGGAACTGTTGTGGAGATGGAGCCAAGGTCGAGGAGGGAGAGGTTGAGGAGGAAGAAGTACATGGGGGTGTGGAGGCGGTGGTCGCAGGCTACGGCTGTGATGATGAGGCCATTGGCCAGGAGGGCAGCCAGGTAGATGGCCAGGAAGAGCGAGAAGTGCAAGAGCTGCAGCTCCCGCGTGTCTGCGAATGACAGGAGCAGGAATTCTTTCAGGGTGCTGCTGTTGGACATTTCACTCTCTCCAGGCTTTGTGGATTGTTCAGAAAAGAAAAGATGTTGAGCAGTTATCACAGATTTTTAAAGTTAAATATCTCCCAACTTGTTCCAGTTCTAATACACTGCCCATATTGCCTCTCTTCATGGAGATCTTTGTGCAGCTCCCTTCCTTGAGCCTCAGTGCAGGGTGGCTGAATGTGCTATGAGGAGCAGGGGCATCTCCCCACGGGCTCCAGAGAAGTCTGTTCAGCTCTACAGTAATGGGAAGGGGACAAGAGGAGTGATGAGCTCTGAGATTCACAATTTTTCAGGTGAAATCCCCCTGGTTTGTAAAAGGGCTTTTCAGTATCTACAGCACCACTTCTAATGAACGTGTATTGAGAGCACAATTTTGGGATTTTTAACATTTATTTTGACATGTATTTTCTTTGGGATGCCCCTCTCACCTCTGCAGAGTGTTCCTCAGAGGCAGAAATTTTCAGCATTTCTACTGGGAATCGTGAGAAAATGGATTTATAGTCACGTTATGCAGAGTGAAGAGAGCTCCTCTGCCTATTAGCCTTGATTGCAGCTGCTGTGTGCCCAAAACTCTTTGAAGTGCATGATGATCACCCTAATCAGTTGCCCTAGAAAGAACCCAGCCCCTCCTAAGAGCAGACAAGTCCAGTTTCAAAACCTCCAATCTCCAACGTCTCTCCCTTTCTCAGGGCACCTGAGGGAGGTCTCCAAGCTTCACTTCTAGCCAAGAATATGCAGGGCTCTTTTCAGCTGCTCATATGCAGTTTCCAAACTGTTTTTTCATACTCTCAGTCTCAGTAACAGATTCTTCAGAGGTCTCCTGGACATCACAGAGATGGCAGGAGGCAGCAATGTCCCTCCTGAGGGCACCTCCAAGTCTGTTAAAACATTACAGGCAAAAGGGTCAAATGAAGGTGCCTTGAAGATGGGCTCTGCTTAAGGGAGAGTTACCTCAGTTCCTAAACCCATGGGCTGCATTTCCTGGAGTTGCACAGGTTAGAGGGGACTGGAAGCACCTCACTCCCATGCATATTCCTCTCTTCCACAGCTTGCAGGGTAGGTGTCTGAACTGCATCTGAAAACTCTGCAACCCCAGGGAGCCCAAGAGAAGAACAGGAGGGGAAACAAGGAGCAATCCTGCAATCCTTCTGCCAAGGGGCAAAAGGGAAGACAAGCAGAGGGGCACTCAGGAACACCCTTCCCTCACCTATGTGGGCATGCTACCTCACAGATGGTGACACTGCAGGCCATGCATCTGAAGCCGCTATACTGGGCAGCAGGAAATGTGCCCATAGCAGGAGGGATGCCCCTGTCCTTTGCCAGGGATCTGGCTGTAGTGGAGTGGGCTGATACCCTGGACCCCAAGGCTGTCAGGGCAGAGAGGCTGCTGGGTGGCAGAGGAGACGTGGCAGGGCTTGCTCAGAGGAAGGTGACTGCATTGGAAGGACTGAGCATGACTTCCCCAAATCCACCCTCCCATCATGGTGGGCACTTCCCTCTCCTTCCCTGACCATCTCTGCTGTCCACAGCAGTCTCTGATGGCACCTTACTCTGTCCCAACAAATTTTGTCAGTCTGTGCTCACAGAGACATCACTTTTGTGTGCTCAGTTCTGCCCTACACAAGCCTCTGGGGACAGGGCACTGTCCAGGGGCATTGCTGTGCAGGCACTGTATGGAGCAACTAAAATAAATTGTACAAAGGTGATGCTGATGCTTAATGCAGACTAAGGTGGGTGGAAGAGGCTCTATAAAGTTTCTCACAGACCTATTGATTTCTGAGAGGGAAGGCTTGAGTCCCACTTCCTTGGCAAAACAGAATACACTCCTCTTTTCTCCTTGCAGCAGTTAGGGAGATAACGGAAAGTGCAGACAGGAAGAGGAAAGTTCCTGCCCTTGGAAGCAGCCCTTCTCTTGATCTTCCTCTTGAAAAGACTCCTGGGACATGTCCTGTACATGAACAAGGTGAGCAGACTTGATCGAGGCAGCACAGTGTCAACAGGAAGATGATCCTGTCTGATTGGGAGCCAGCCCTGCCAGAGCTTCTCTGTGCAGCACTGACCGGTGCAGGCAGCAGAGTCACTGCCCAGGGTGCTCCCTCGGGTGCAGGGATGCTGCTCTGATTCAGAAACCTGGAGAGACCTGTGTGCACACCCAGCACTTGACACCCCTGCAGCGATACCTGGAAGAAAGGAGTAGCATGCCCTGCCTTGTAAAGGTGCATCAGAGAATCCCTGAGCTGGATCAGCTCCTTCTCCTGCCATGCCCTGGATACTCCAGGAGAGACAGGTCCTATCAGTCACGGGGTGGGATGGGTTCAGAAGATCCCTCCAGGAACTTCAGTAGCATTGCTCTGAAGCCAGAGACTTACCACGCAAGGGCTTGTGAAGATTTCTTCCTTCAGCGAGCTCTGCTCTAGCCTCCCACTCCACACTGCCGTTCCCCTCTCGCTGCCTTCTCTCCTGTCCGCAGCAGCAGGCAGTGCCCGCAGCCCTGCTGCTCTTGGCACAGGAGCTGCTCCTGCACTCGGCTGTCTCTGGGCAGTGCTGCCAGGCTGCCACGAGCTGCCTCTGTCCCAGGAGCCTGGCCCCGCTCAGGAGCAGAGGCCCAGCTGAACTCACCAATTTCTCTGTCCTTGTGTTCCCTCCTCCTGGGGAATGTTCCCTCAAGCAAACTAAAATAATCATCTGTTTTCCTTTTCTCATGAGTGGAGAGAAGTTCCAACATTGCAATTTGTTTCATCAGAGGATGAGGAGCTATGAAAGTTGTGAATGTCCCACTCTGGATGAATGATTTTCATCTCTCAACCAGACAGGGACGCCTAGATGGGACAAAAGCGAACTCACTGAGACATGGTTCAGGTTTTGATTAGGATTAATCAATCTGGGCATTGCAGAATGCAGACCCCCAGGCCTGGGTCTGAAGTGATATTCAGATTATTCCTGTAAATTCCACAGACTCCATCGGTGAGATTCCCCTTGCCAAAAACACAGTGAGCACAACACGGAGCTCTGCATGTATGCTCTGCCTAAGCTCCCACTATAATCGTTGGAGATGGGAAGAGTCAGTTGCTAACACACAGATATCTGGTGACAGTTGAAGAGACAGATGTGGTCCAAGGCAGATGTGCCACACACAGATGTGGTGTCAGTGTCTGCTTGCTCTGATGCAGCACCTGGGGGACCTGCATCATCCTAGAGGATGAGATGAGGATCAGGTGGGGAATTGTCTTGGCTATCTGAAATGACCTCCTGCTGCCAAATACAACTAGAGTCCCACTCACTCCAGCTGAGGCATAGGAAGATTTCAGTATTAACCAGCAGCTCTTGTAATTCAGCATGGACACTTGATTTGATGGAGTTGAAAAGTGCTGGAAGAGCCTTGTCAGTTGCCTGGGTTGTCCAGCTCAACTTTATGTCTCCAGCAGATTGGACCTACAGGGACACTATCCCCTTTGGAGCGCTTGCTGGGCAAGTGCTCCAGAGAATCCTAGGGTTCCATCCTGAACCCAAACAAATGAAATCCAGCACTATCTGTAGGGAGAGTCCATCTCGTCTACATCCATGTGTGCTGCATGAATGAGAGGCACATCACACCAAGGTATCTTGAGATTCTTTACACTGTCAAGCCCTTTTTGCTCTCCTCCCCTCAACGTCTGCTCACTCCATCATATTATATGAAGAGGGACTGGCCTAATGAGGACCTCAGCGTGACTGGATCACAGGCTGTCCAGGTCCACGGACATCTTCAGGGGCACCTTGTCCTTTCTGGAGATTTGTGCAAGAAGTCTGTCATAGGTCCAGTATAGCCACAGAGTCACCTCAGGCAGAACCCCCTTTCCTGCTGTTTCTCAATGGCCCAGCTCTGTGTCTTCCTGGCCTCAGACACTGCTGGATTCACTTTCTTAGTAGGAAGCTGCTTCCACCATTGCATTGTTCCTGCTATATATGATGGCATGGCTCTGCTCTGAACTGGGCCATTGCACACCCAGTGTCTTTGCCTCTTGGTAACAGGTTTCTCTGTGACCATTCTGTTCTCTGTGCCACAGCTGAAGCTCTATAGCCCAAATATATGCAAGTGTAGGCTGCCTGAAGTAGAGGCAGGAGCACGTGGAGATGTGCAAGCTGTCACAGGCCAGAAATATCATTGGAATGATGATCAATGGAAGATGAGGGAGGATACCTTTTGTGTGAAGGAGCAGATTGGATGTGTGGAGTTCTTCATTGGAAGAGTCAAGGTTTGAAGTGAGAGCTTGTGGGTGAGCGTCTCAGGAGGGAGATCTCCTATTTCTCAGCAGTGTAAAAAAGGTCTGTGGATCACTGGCCCTGGTTCTTGTTGGGTGGATGTTAAACCCCCTATCACGACCTGGAAAGGCAAACTGCAGGGTGCAAGCAGTCTGGGAGGCTTCTGGAGGACATCCAGGAGAACTTTTTTGCACAGCTGCCAGATGGGCTGATAAGGATGATGCTTTCTGGTATCTGGACATTTCAAACAAGGACAAAGTGATCAGGGATGGGATAGTCAGTGTCTGCCTTGCCTACTGTGACCATGAGAATCTGGAGTGCCTAATGCTGAGGGGAGTGCAGAAGGACAGTAGCAGAATAGAGACTGGGCTTCAGAAGAGCCGACTTCCTGGCCTGTTCAGGGGACTGGTGAGGGATTCTGGGGGAGGCAGCTCTCAAGGACATCAGAGCTCAGGAAAGCCAGCAGGTCTTTAAGGACAGACCTGCCAAGCATAAGGATGGGTCATTCCGATACTCACTAAAACTATCAGATACCTCAGGGCACTCAAACCAGCAGATACCCCTTGGGTAGATTGGGATCTTGTTACTTAGCTCCAGGCTAATGGGGCAATTTAGAGGAGGAAAAAAGGCAGAGGTGAAGGCAGAGGCATCTAGAAATATTGCCCAGCATCACATTACAAGGACAAGTGCAGGGTCCTGCACCTGGGGAGGAGTAACCCCAGAAACCAGTATAGATTAGAGGTTGACCTACTGGAAAGCAGCTCCGCAGAGAGGGATTTGGGAATCCTGGTTGACAAGTAGTTAACCATGAGTCAGCAATGTGCCCTCGTGGCCAAGAAGGTCAATGGCATCCTGGCCTGCATCAGGAGGAGTGTTGCCAGCAGATGTTGTCCCCTCTCCTCAGTTCTGGTGAGGCCTCACCTGGAGTATTGTGTGCAGTTCTGGGCTCTGCAGTACAGGAGGGACACTGAGGTTCTAGAGAGGGTGCAGTATAAAGTGACCAAGATGATTAAGGGACTGGAGCATCTATCATATGAGCAAAGACTAAGCGAGCTGGGCCTCTTTAGTCTGGAGAAGAGAAGACCGAGAGGAGATCTGATCAACATGTAGAAATAATACCCTGGGGGTGAATGTAGGGAGGATGGGGCCAAACTCTTCTTGATGGTATCCAGTGATAGGACAAGGGGTAATGCATGCAAGCTGAAACACAGGAAGTTCCATCTCCATGTGAGGAAGAACTTTACTGTGAGGGTGACAGAGCCCTGGAACAGGCTGCCCAGAGAGGTTGTGGAGTCTCCTTCTCTGAAGATCTTCAAAACTCACCTGGATGCCACCCTGTGCCACATGCTCTAGGTGTCCCTGCGTGAGCAGGGACGTTAGACTAGATGATCTCTAGACGTCCCTTCCAATGTTAACTACTCTGTGATTCTGTGAACTTGCTGCTGGAGACAGTGCCCATCATTTCCCTTACCACATCTTCAGCGTGCAATTCAGCCGATTCTACATTAACTCTCCACTTACCCATCAGACAGGGAGGGGAATTACTGCAGCACAAACAGCCTGGCAATAATAAATTACTAATGCCAGTGCTTTTGTAACACCATGCTCACTTAGGCAATGGATTCATTTAGCAGCCTAAAAGATCTTGCTGGACTCCATGGTCCACTGGTAGCTCACTGCAAGTCTCTACTCCTTGTAAACGTTCAACGGAGAAGATCATACTCACAGTGGCACAAATTCACAATGCTAAATGCTCCCTCTCCCTCCTCTTGATTAAAAGCTGCCTTTTCCAGGGCTGCAGAGCTCTGCAGGTGTCAGCCCCTCCACGGGGCACCCTCAGCAAACCCTCTCGTCCCCGCCGCTGCTGCTGGCCCCTCACTGCTCTGGCAGCAGCGACCTCAGCGCCAGCACCCGCCGTGAGCCTCCTGCTGGCCCAGCAGCTCCTCGGGCAGGGGGACCTCGCTCGCGCACAGCCCAGCGTGGGCTGCTGCCGCCGCGTGCTGCAGGGACACCAGGTTCCTCGGCAGAGCCGCCCCGGCCAGGAAGGGGCTGCTGACGTCACAACCAGCTGCGCGGCCTGGCCTATCAGGGGCTGCGGCAGCAGTGACGTCACCAGGCGACGCCCACGCATCAGCACAGAGCCAGCCCTGCAGAGAGCAGGGGCCTCCCGGCAGCGTCCCCGCAATGGCCTCCGTGTCCCTGCCCGCTGCTGAGACATCCCTGGCCTCACAGGCAGTGCCTGCTGCTGCCCCGGCAGCTCCACGCACACAAGGGACCTCCCCGCGTGTCTGCACCAGACCCCGCTGCCGGCCGCGCTGCTGCTGGGACAGGAGCGGCCTCAGAGCCCGTCCCCAGCCATGGGCCAGCGCTGGCCTCGCAGCTGCTCTGCCAGCAGGGACCTCCCAAGGAACTGCCCAGCCAGGCGCCTCTTGCTGGCCTGCCCGGGACTCAGCAAAGAGCAGAGCTCACGGTCACCCTCACAGACATGGATGGACCTGCTAATGCCTGGTGCTGTCCAGTCAGGAGCACAGACAATGTGACCCCCCTCCCAAGCAGTAGCAGTGCCATGTGCCTGCTGCTGGCCTCCCAGGTGCTTGCAAACATTGACTTGACCAGCATCTGACTAGATGATCTCCAAACGTCCCTTGCAGCCAGAGAAAGGTGTCTGCTCTCACTCAAGCCCCCTTGAAGCTTGCTTATGAGCCTGCAATGTCCCCTTGCTGCCAAGAAGGCCAGTGGCCTTCTGGGCTGTAGTAGGAAGACTGTTGCCAGGAGGACAAGGGAGGTGATCCTGCCTCTCTACTAAGTCCTGGGGAGGCCACCCCTTGAGTCCTGTGCCCAGTGCTGGGCTCCCCACTACAAAAGGGACATGAAGCTACTGGAGAGCGCCCAGCATAGGTCTACAAAGTTGATCAGGGAGCTGGAGCATCTCTACTATGAGAAGAAGGTGAGAGAACTGAGACTGTTTTACCCTACAGAAGAGAAGGCTGAGAGGGGATCTTATCAGGGTGTGCAAATACCTGAAGGGAGGGTGCCAAGAGCAGAAGAGGATGGCCCAGACTCTATTCAGTGGTGACTAGTGATGGCACAAGAGGCAACAGACACAAATTGAAGCACAGGAAGTTCTGCCTGAATTTAAGAAAAAGCATCTTGACTGTGAAGGTGACAGAGCACTGGCATGGATTGCCCAGAAAGGTTGTGGAGTCTCCTTCTCTGCAGATATTCCAGACCTGCCTGGACGGGATCCTGTGCAACGTGCTGTAGGTGACATTGCTTTATCAAGGGGATTGAACTAGATCATCTGCGAAGGTCCTTCCAACCTCAACCCTTCTGTGATTCTATAAATGGTCTCCACTGGAATATATCAGCTTTTTGAGCTGTAGGGATCTGCCTGTCCCTCAGCTTTATTGTGAGTGGTGCTCTAGCAGGATAGAAGGCATCCAGGGTCATTAGAGATGACCAAGGAAATTCCTGACCTGGACTCCCACTGAAGCTCTATCTCCAGTGATTCCATTAGGACCTTTAGGCCAGGAGCTTGCAAGCAGACCATGTGCATGCTTAGCCTGGTAAGGGGGAATCCCACCTGCCATGTATTTGTGGAGTTCATGAGTTAGCTGAATCCTTCTCCAAACCTGGCACTTCTGAACGGACATGTGGAGCCCCAATAAGTCATCTGAATAAATCATCTGAACCATATATGCACCATGTATCAACAAGCTTGGTCCAGTCCTGTTCAATTTATTCATCAATGACCTGGATGAAGGCACAGAGTGCTCCCTCAGCAAGTTTGCTGATGATACCAAACTGGGAGGAGTAGCCGATACCC
Source organism: Tinamus guttatus (assembly GCF_059628265.1). Classification (NCBI taxonomy): domain Eukaryota; kingdom Metazoa; phylum Chordata; class Aves; order Tinamiformes; family Tinamidae; genus Tinamus; species Tinamus guttatus. The sequence continues at coordinate 226,541 of NW_028288921.1, forward strand.
CAGAGGGCTGCGCTGCCATCCAGAGGGACCTGGACAGACTGGACAACTGGGCGGTGAAAAACCTCATGCAATTCAACAAGGCCAAGTGCAAGGTTCTGCACCTGGGGAGGAATAACCCCAGACACCAGTACAGCCTGGGGACCGAGCTTGTGGAGAGCAGCTCTGCGGAGAAAGACCTGGGTGTCATGGTGGACGACAAGTTGACCATGAGGCAGCAGTGTGCCCTCGTGGCCAAGAAGGCCAATGGGATCCTGGGCTGCATTAAGAAGAGCATCTCCAGCAGGTCGAGGGAGGGGATCCTGCCCCTCTACTCAGCCCTGGTGAGGCCGCATCTGGAGTACTGTGTCCAGTTCTGGGTTCCACAGTACAAGAGGGATGTGGAGCTGCTGGAGAGAGTCCAGCGCAGGGCTACAAGGATGATCAGGGGCCTGGAACATCTGCCCTATGAGGAGAGGCTGAGGGAGCTGGGCCTGTTCAGCCTGGAGAAGAGAAGGCTGAGAGGGGATCTAATCAGTGTATATAAATACCTCAAGGGAGAGAGTGCAGAGGACGGTGATGGTCTCTTTTCAGTGGTGGCCACTGATAGGACTAGAGGAAATGGCCGGAAACTGAAACATCAAAAATTCCATAGGAACTTAAGGAAAAATTTCTTAACAGTGAGGGTGCCAGAGCACTGGAACAGGCTGCCCAGAGAGGTTGTGGAGTCTCCTTCTCTGGAGATCTTCAAAACCCGCTTGGATGCAGTCCTGTGCCACGTGCTTTAGGTGCCCCTGCGTATGCAGGGGGGTTGGACTAGATGATCTCTAGAGGTCCCTTCCAACCCTAAGCATTCTATGATTCTATGATTCTAAGCTCCCTTCTTATCCCTGTCTGGGTGTCCTGCCTAGTTAGGAGATGTGAATCAGGACTTCCTGTGGGACATTTCTAACTTTGGTAGATAATCATTATCTGATGAAATAAACTGCAATGTTGGAATCTGTTTCCCTGTACTCTTTAGAGAAGGAAAACAGGTTACTCTACTTGATGGAACATATCCCAGAAGGAGGAATCCCAAGGGACAGAGCAATTCATGAATTCAGCTGGGCTGCAGCTCGTGGCAGCCTGTCAGCACTGCCAGAGACAGCCGTGTGCAGGAGCAGCTCCTGTGCCAAGAGCAGCAGGGCTCTGCCTGCTGCTGCGGACAGGAGAGCACAGCGAGGTGAAAGGCAGCGTGGAGTGGGAGGACAGAGCAGAGCTCATGGTGGGAGCAATCCGTAACATGGTAAGTCACCGGCTGCAGGGTAATGCTACTGAGTTTTCTGGAGGGGTCTGCAGCACCCCTCCAGCTGATGACTTTTTTTTATTTTCTGAGGACTGTTCTCCCTGCTTCTACTTTGCATACGAGGAGATGCTTCAGAACAGAAATTCCCTGTCCCAGCATCACAAGATCAGGCCATCATGGCTGCTTCTTCTGGAGCTGGTGCAAGACAGTGAAGGCAATGTGGGCACATGGGTTCCTCAGAGCACTGTTCTTCAGAGCAGTGTCCATGCGCCCCAGGGTGCTGTGTGCCCGGTGCAGTGATTCTGTGAGGATCAGCACTCAGTCTGCCAGGGCGCTGCAGGGAGAAGCTCTGGGTGGGAGGAGAGTTTCCCCCCGGGCAGGTTCATTCTCCTGCTGAGAGGCTGCTGTGTGGGGTCAGGGCTGCTCACAGCTCAGCCTCACCCACACAACATATCTGGAAGGGGCTTTTCAAGAGGACACTCTTGGGAAGCTTCTATGAAAGGGATAGCAATATCCAGAGGCTAGGATTTTGTTTTGTATCTTTGACAAGGCAGCAAATGAATGGGACATTTTAGCTTTAGATGCCTGAAGGAGAGTTCTGCAGTGCTGCTCTGAGGGATCAATAGGTCTGCAAGGACCCCAGAATATTCCTTCAACTGCCTTTTCACCTGTGGGAAGCAGCAATATCCCCTTTGCAGCTCTCCTCATTCTCATTGTGCTTAGTCTCACTCTGCTCTCACAGGGAAGGGCTCCAGGGCATTTCTGACCTCCTCTGCAGTCAGATTTCCAGAACAGCAGAGCTGCCTCTCTCCTGCCATGTGCCCATTTCCCATTGCAAGGCACAGGGGCTGAGAACCACTGCCCTGGAAGTCCACACTGTCTGGGAGGTGCAACCTGGCCACGGTGCTGCTCTGTCTCTCTGTCCTCCCTTGGCAGCAGTCACAGTGTTTCTCCTTGTTTCCCTGCCTCTCCTTTCTGCTCTTGTCCTGGCAGTCAGCTGGGGCTTCAGCTACAAATTCAGATACTCACTCTGAGGTCCTGCCATGGAGGTATGTGAAGAGGGTCAATGTGCCCAGGGTGCTGGGCAGCGTCATTGGAGGGGCTGCAAAGGGGTTGACTCTCCCTTTAGGAGACCCTGTGACTGTCAGGACACGTGACTGTCTCTGTTGTCCTGCTGGGGTTGTGAGCTGCCCTCCAGAAGAGGATTCAGTGCACAGAGTCTTTGCCATGTCAGGAGCAGTGTCCTGTTCTCTCCATCATGTATCCACCTTAACTTTAGCGGGAGAGCAAAGTTAAATGAGTGATTTGAAACCAGCCTTCTATGATCTCAACAGAGTCCAGGGTTGTCTGCTGGAACAAGGCAGATGGACTCAACAGCACTCCTCACTGCTCCCTAAGCAGCAGAGAGCCCATTTCCTTCTCCAGTCTGCTTAATGCTCACATTTTCAGAAATAGAGACATCTGTCTTTATTTGCATGCCAATAAAGACATGCAAAGAACCTGAGAGCTATCGTGACAGAATCTAAAAATACCCAAAATAAGAAATTCTAAAAAAACACCCTGAAACCCCCTGCTGCGCCCCTAACTCCTTGGAAGTGTATGTGGGAATATTAAAAGATCCTTTATCTTAAAGTTGCATGTCCTGTGACATCAACTCTGAAAAGGAGAGATATCAAGAACCAGTCCTTTATACACATTGGTGAAGAGTAACTCAGGCTCCGGCTCCTCCCAGAACACTCAGGTGGAGCAGAGATTGAGGAGCTGACTGAAGGTGATAGTGAGAAGAAGAAATTACTGAGAGCTGAGACATGGATTGAAAAGCATTTGTATGAAAAATGGAAAGTTTATTTCAGAGAAAATTCTTCTAAACTATTATTGCCTTTTTTTCCCTACACAGTTTTCCTGAGCCCAATAAAACAGATGTCCAACAGCAGCTCCCTCAATGAGTTCCTCCTCCTGCCATTCGCAGACACGCGGGAGCTGCAGCTCTTGCACTTCTCGCTCTTCCTGGGCATCTACCTGGCTGCCCTCCTTGGCAATGGCCTCATCATCACAGCTGTAGCCTGCGACCACCGCCTCCACACCCCCATGTACTTCTTCCTCCTCAACCTCTCCCTCCTTGACCTTGGCTGCATCTCCACAACTATCCCCAAATCCATGCACAATTCCCTGATGGACGCCAGAGCCATTTCCTACTTGGGATGTGTTGGGCAGGTCTTAAGCTTTAGTATTTTCATATCAGCTGAGTATTGTCTCCTCACAGTCATGGCCTATGACCGCTACGTTGCCATCTGCAGACCCCTGCAATATGGGACCCTCCTGGACAGCAGAGCTTGTGTCAAAATGGCAGCAGCTGCCTGGGCCAGTGGTTTCCTCAATGCCCTCCTGCACACTGGGAACACATTTTCCCTACCACTGTGCCAAGGCAATGTGGTGGAGCAGTTCTTCTGTGAGATCCCCCAGATCCTCAGGCTCTCCTGCTCAGACTCCTACCTCAGGGAAGTTGGGATTGTTGTGATTAGTGCCTGTTTATGCTTTGGGTGTTTCACTTTCATTGTGGTGTCCTACGTGCAGATCTTCAGAGCTGTGCTGAGGATCCCCTCTGAGCAGGGCCGGCACAAAGCCTTTTCCGTGTGCATCCCGCACCTGGCCGTGGTCTCCCTGTTTCTCAGCACTGGACTGTTTGCCTACTTGAAGCCCCCCTCCATCTCCTCGACATCTCTGGATCTGGTGCTGGCCGTTCTGTACTCGGTGGTGCCTCCAGCAGTGAATCCTCTCATCTACAGCATGAGGAACAAGGAGCTCAAGGATGCCATTAGGAAAGTGATTTCATGGACCTTTCTAAGCAGTGGTAATTTTTCCATATCTCTCCACAGATGACTCTTTCTGTATCCCATAACTGGATTGAGCTTTGTTTCTTCATGTGATTTTTATTATGACTTTTACTAGTGATAATAATTGTTATCGTGTTGCTACACAACTACTTGTATTCATTCTCATTTTTACGGTGTCTGCTCTGTCTCACCTGATTCCCTCAATTGTGTTGAATGCTGGACAAGGAATGGCTCCCTAACAGTATCTCTGTGATAAAGTAATTTCTACCAGCGCAGTGCGTGAAAGCTGGGCTTTTCCTCCAAAGCTGGTGTCAAGAATAGGCCCAAGGACTTGCACCCCTCAAGGGCCTGCTGCACAGGATTCTCCATGGGTTCAGCTACACAGAGCTCAGGCTCATGTAATGATCTTTCAGAGACCAAGGGCTGGTTTGGGAATTCACCTATCAGAGTCCAAGGATAGTGGACTGAATGGTCATGGATTTACACATGCACAGCTCTCCTACGTATTAAGGCACAGTGTCAGACGGCTGTTCTCATAGAGGGGAAGCTGGAGGTGCCAGGAGAGCACAGGGATCCTCCTGGGACAGCATATGCCTGGGATGGACTGTGAGTAGAGCCTCATAAAGGGAGAGGTCCTCGAAGATGGAGTTTCTTAGAGGTAAAGCACGGGGTATCCACAGGCAAAAGAGGACTCTGCAGTCTCAGGAGAGGCAGTGAGGACTCAACTGTCAGGAAGAAGGGAGAACGGAGAACATTTTGGCACAATGTCAGTGCCAAAAAACTGTCCTGTGTGCAGTCACTTGTCATGCCCATGTACTTACATGAAACGTGCTCTTCATTTATTTCTTTCTTAATTTTTACTCTTACCTTCCTGATAAAATAATAATAAATAATTATTTAAAATACAATACAGCACTACAGCAGGAACAAAAGGCTGACTAGGGAAAATACGGGCCGGCTGCTAAATGGGCCAAGAGCCCTGGTGAGAGAGGACACAGAAAAGGCCACCTTTGCAGCAGGCTTTAGTGCTAAGAGTGACCCTCAGGAATCCTGGGCCCTGGAGACCATGGAGAAATGGAGAAAGGAAGACTTTCCCTTGCTGCAGGAGGATCTGAGTAGGGCTCCCTTCAGCAAACTGGACACCCACAAAACCATGGGCTCTGAGGGGACTCTCTTGCACTGTTCAGTGCCCACGTCTGACAGAGCTCCATGAACTGGAGAAATCGAGTCCCTCCAGTTACACTGCTTGTACCTCTGGCCCTTGGCAAGCGACCTTCACACATTAGAGACTCTCTGAGCACCGCCTGATAGATGCAAAAAGGCGCTCACATTGGAATGCTGCATTTATGACACTGCATCTCGCACTGCTTTCATGCCTCCTGATGGTTAGCTTGCTTCCCTTTATCCATTCTCTGTTGGCCACACTGCACCATTGCATGTGTCAAAATCACATCACAAAGTGCACAAGTGGCAGTTTCTCCTCTGGTGTTATTCCTGTGTTTCACACCTCAGACAACTTCACCTGCCACCTGCATGGTCAAAGTGACAACTGGGAATAGAAGAAGCTGAGCGCAAGGAAGGACCTTGCTCTACCTTGCTTGGTCTTGTTACAGGCATTGCTTGGTTCAGGCTGGGCTGCTTTTTCTTGGAGAGCAGCAAGAGAAGAGGCATCTTTCCTTTCTTTTAAAAGTCATCAGGCAATAATTTGCGTCCTGCTTGTAACACACACTTGCTACTCATGGCCATAAGGGCAGGGGGTTTGGGGCATGCAAAGGAGCATGATGAGAAAGAAGAGCACCGGCACAGCTCAGCACTGGAACTGAGCTGTTTTTCCCCTTGGAGGGTGGTCAGGAGGGGAGATTAGCGGGTGGTGTCACAGTCACCCATGGGGATGGAAAGCCATGCTGTCACACACAGCATGTGGCCCTTCCTCTACAGGCCTGCACTCCTGCCTTTCACAGGATGAGGAAGTGTGTGTTGAGAGGGATTTCTGGCTGAAAATCATAGAATCATAGAATCATAGAATGCTTAGGGTTGGAAGGGACCTCTAGAGATCATCTAGTCCAACCCCCCTGCATACGCAGGGTCACCTAGAGCACGTGGCACAGGACTGCATCCAAGCGGGTTTTGAAGATCTCCAGAGAAGGAGACTCCACAACCTCTCTGGGCAGCCTGTTCCAGTGCTCTGTCACCCTCACTGTTAAGAAATTTTTCCTTAAGTTCCTTAAGGAACTTAAGTTCCTTAAAATGAGCGCCAGCAGTATGAAGAGGGTCACAGGGGAAGAGGACTGCTGCTTCCAGGGCTTGTCTGAACCTACAGCAGCTCATGGATGTTACCAAAGCACAGCTGAGCCACGAGACACTGAAAAATCTTGACCTGCAATCAGAACAAAACCACAAGGACTGCTCCTGCTCTTTGTCCTCCTTGACCCTGGCAAAAGAAAAGACAGTTTTACTCACCATCAATGCCCACTGTATTTTAAGTGAACAGGCTCTAAGGCAGGACCCAAGGTGAGAAGATCCACACCTCCAGGTCATCTGCTGACTGCTATGTAGAGCCCAGAAATCAGGTTTGGACAAAAGAAAGGACAGAAAGCATGGAGCACTGGAGAGTTGTCCTCCTTTGTTATTTACACCACAGGATGTAGGAAGGAGGTATCTGTGACCCGAATAAGAAACATCGAGTGAAAACCAGGACACTGGTTTACCAAATGAAGAGTACACCAACACTTGCCTGCTCACTACCCTGGAGCAGGCAACTGCTGCCTGAGAGAACTCCAGGTGCAACTTGTGTCCTTGGTCACCTCTTCAGAGCTGGTTTGAAACACTTCTTGCCCCCTCCAACTGATCTTGATTTGAGGGTGACCAACTGCAGGAAGCAGCACCAGACCAGAAGTACAGCTGCCTTCAGAAATACTGTGACATGCAAGGCTGAAAATCAGAGGCCAACCTTGCATCCTGGGAGCTGCAATGGGCATCTGCAAAGAACATGGTGTTTTGCCAATTGAGTGGGGCAGACAGGGTGACAGAAAGAACCAGCCACCACTGGAAAGAATGGTCTTATTTCGCTATTACTATTAAGGCAATACAGAATGTTACATTTAACAAAATAAGCTTATTACACATTCAGGTTTAGCAACAGACAAAATAGGCAAGATAATGCACCTAACCATTTCTATATGAGAAAGGGAATAGTGGTTTAAAGATACATCACCAATTGCCTAAATATGTTACTGTCATCCAGATCCGCAGTCACTGGGAAGTCCATGTCGCAGTGAGAATTTGGAGAACCTTGCCGGCAACTGGGAGGTCTTACATGGTGCATCCACCCGTGAGGTCTCCAAGATCATGGCAAGAGTGTCCATATTTTATAGAGCCAAATCAGCAAGTCATGATAACTTGCATTTTGTTTGTGAGCGGCCACATCTGACGTGGCATACTTTCCCTATCATGTGGGATGGGGATCTGGTCAGACCCCAGGCCTTGGATGGGAGGGTTCCCTTCAAGGTCAAAAACAGGCACATGAGAGCTTTAAAAAGCTACAGTTTAATAAGCCTCTGTGTAAGCTGGCATGAGCAATTCTACAGGCGAGTGTTGTGTACTGCAAAGGCAGTTCTGTATTCATCTCTAAGTCAACCCCGGCTTGGGCCTGTCATTCAGGCCCTGGCACTTCAGTTCCTCATGTTCCACTCTGTCACGATACACAAGTTATTGTGGGGCTGCCAAGAGATTTCCTTGGTAGTGGGAAGCAGCATGAAAAGAGGAAACAGGACCAAAATACAGCTTGGGAAGCTCACATTGGGCAATAGGATGAAGAAATATCACTTGAAGGGCAGAGCAGTGGTGCTATAGGGCACCCAGAGCGAGTCTGTCACCACCAATGGTTCTATGTTTCAAGAAACAGCCACTGAGGATGGAAAAGCTCTCAATGAACGGAAGGAGAACCTGTTGTGAGAACTTGGTGGGGAAGGAGATTGGGTGTCCATAGTCTGCAGGGACACAGGAGCAGGTCTAAGATGACCTGTGGTAGAGATGGCAAAGGGCGCTGCCAAGGCCCCAACAGAATGGAGGCCTTTATCTTCTTGACTATGGCTGTTGTGTCTGTCACCGAGGCCTACCCTGAATCATCAGGACTTCTTTGCCCCCTTTATCCTTCTGGGCACCCTGGGAGGTGTCGTGTGTTTGTCCTGCACTCAGCATTGCACACCCTCAGCCAAACACTGATGCCAGGGAGTATGTGGGCAACACATGGAGGAAAGGATCTCCCTTCCCAGGGTTTCTCCGCCTGTGCTCTGCCATTTTCCTTGATAAAACACATCAAAGGTATTCGGCATGAGAGCCACATGAGTTTTTTCTCTACCTAACTATTACCAATGATTATATTTGTTAGCTTTAATCAGCCCCTGGTGAGTTGTTGTAGTTAATGGCCTCAGTGGGATCCATTAATGCTCTACAAAACTTTAGGTTTTCCTTCTGATTTTGACTTCTTCAGTGATTTCTTCAATCTCCTTTCAATAGCTGCAATTCATGGACTCAGCTCCAAGTAGTGTATGGAGCTCATTAAAAAGCAAAAAGCTGCGATAAACTAGGACTTTCTTGGCAATTTCCTTCAAGTGACCGTGGCTAATTGGAGAGGTTGGGGGAGTGTAGCTTACAGATGAAGACAACAATCAGTTTTTCATCTTTTTAAGGCTTTGCATTATTATTCCAAAGAAGAGGTGATAGCACACTGCCAATTCACAGCCATCCAGAGCGACTCCTAATAAAGTCAGGAAAGGCAGGAAAAGCCGTGTCCCAGAGGAAGCTGCTGTCTCTGAAGGCCACAGGCAGCAGCAGGGATGTGGTGGGTTTGCACCTGTGAGGTCACCTCCATGTGAGCAGCTGGGTTTGGGGTTTAGGGTTGTGATCAGTGGCTCAGAGCCTAGTTGGAGACCATCAACTCTTGGTATCAGGAGTCAGTCAAAACCTGTTCAGTTTATTAATCAGTGACCTGAAGGGACAGAGTGCACCCTCAGCAAGTTTGCCGAGGATAGAAAAGTGGGAGGAATGGCTGACAGCCCAGAGGTCTGTGCAGGCTTTAAGAGGGACCTGGACAGCCTGGAGAGTTGGGGGTAGAGGAACCTCGTGAATTTCAACATGGGCAAGTGCAGGGTCTTGCAGCTAGGGAGGAATAACCCCATGTACCAGGACAGGCTGGGGGTTGACCTATTGGAGAGCAGCTCCACAAAAAGGGACCTAGGAATTGTGGTTGGCAACGTGGTTGATCATGAGCCATCGGTGTGCCCTTGTGGCCACTGATACTGGTGGCTGAGGTCTGACGGTACTCAGAGTGCCCCCACAATATTGCAATGGCAGGAGATGTCTTTGGGTGGCCACTAGCTCCAGGCTGTGGTGTTTCACTGCGGGTGCAGGAATCACCCTCCACTGCCCCTTCCCTGGGCCTCCTGGGTCCCCACTGCCTCTCTGGGGATTGCAGAGTCCTCCTTTCCCCATGTGCACCTGGGTTTAGTGCTGTACCTTCTGATCCCTGCACTGTGAGTCATCCCTGTTTCGTTAAAGCTGCACTCAGTGCCCACTCCCAGGCAAACACTGTGCCTGGAGATCCCCTGGGGGTTCTCTCATCAGCACAGTCACGTGTGGGGCAGCCTGGGACAGGCAATGCAGAGACCATTGCCTATCTGCAGTGGTCACTGAGAGGTGAACCCTAGATTGAGGCTAACAGATCACCCTGGAACGCTGAGGTCATCCCCTGGATCTCATGGAGTTCACAAGCAGAAGAGCAGGCCCATTTGTGGTTGCACACCCTTGGGCATATATTTTGATTCCAGTTTCTAAAGAGAGGTCATATTCAGGACCGTCATAGGGCAGATCCCCTTTTATTATGGAAATGTTAATCTGGAATCCAGCTGTGGGAGGCTGGGGGGAGGTCTCCCTTAGCCTTTATTTTATTATTTAGTATTTTATGATGGATGTAAAAGAGAAGTAAAAAAGAAAGAAATGGATAAAATACATTCTCGATGCCAGATATCCTGGTGAGTGAATGAAACAGTTTTTACCACTGACCTTGTAGCCGCTGGATGAGTTTCTTCAGTGCCTCCTTGAGCTCCTTGTTCCTCATGCTGTAGATGAGGGGATTCAGGGCTGGAGGCATCACAGAGTACAGAATGGACACAACCATATCTAGAAGTGGGGAGGAGATGGAGGGGGGCTTCAGGTAGGCAAACAATACAGTAATGACAAACAGGGAGACCACGGCCAGGTGCGGGAGGCACATGGAAAAGGCTTTGTGCTGGCCCTGCTCAGAGGGGATCCTCAGCACAGCTCTGAAGATCTGCACGTAGGACACCACAATGAAAACAAAACACACAAAGACTAAAGAGGTACTAACAACAAGAAGCCCAACTTCCCTGAGGTAGGAGTGTGAGCAGGAGAGCTTGAGGATCTGGGGGATCTCACAGAAGAACTGCTCCACCACATTGCCTTGGCAGAGGGGTAGGGAAAATGTGGTCCCAGTGTGCAGGAGAGCATTGAGAAAATTAGATGCCCAGGCAGCTGCTGCCATTCTGACACAAACTCTGCTGTCCATAAGTGTCCCATAGTGCAGGGGTCTGCAGATGGCAACATAGCGGTCATAGGCCATGACTGTGAGGACCAAAACCTCTCCTCCAAACAAGAAGGCCATGAAAAATATCTGGGCAGCACATTCCGAATAGGAAATGGCCCTGGTGTTCCACAGGGAATTGTGCATGGATTTGGGAACAGTCGTGGAGATGGAGCCCAGGTCAAGGAGGGAGAGGTTGAGGAGGAAGAAGTACATGGGGGTGTGGAGGCGGTGGTCGCAGGCTACGGCTGTGATGATGAGGCCATTGGCCAGGAAGGCAGCCAGGTAGATGGCCAGGAAGAGCGAGAAGTGCAAGAGCTGCAGCTCCCGTGTGTCTGCAAATGCCAGGAGGAGGAACTCGTTGAGGGAGCTGCTGTTGGACATTAGCTCCCTCCAGTCATGTGGGACTGTCTGAAGAATAGAAGATATAGAGAAGTTAAGATAAATTTTTGAAGATGAAAGCCCTCTAGTTATTCAGTTGTCCGACACTGTCCTCCATTATCTCCCTTTAGTAAGAGTATCTTAGTGCAGTTTATCTTGTTTATCTATTAGTCTTCTTCCCATCTGTCCTGTACTCATGTCTCCTTGAGCTAGGGGATCATTGTCTTTATTATGCTGCCCTCAAAGGAGACCAGGCTCTTCTGAGAGCAGAGCTGTGCAGTTTCAAAGTGCCCATCTCCAAATTTCTCGCCTTTTCTCCACACACCTAAAGGAGGTCTCCACAATCTCCTTCTAGCCAAAGACACACAGGGCTCATTTCAGCTGCTCATGGACAGCCTCCCACCACCACCTCCATATCCTCAGCATCTCGGCAGCTTCCTCACACATCGCTCAGATATCACAGATAGGCCATGAGACAGCAGAGCCTTTCTGGAGGGCAGGTGGCAGCCTGGTGGGACACCACAGGGAAACAGCCAAAGGAGCGTTAGCACTGAAGATGGGCTCTCCTTAAGGGAGAGCCAGTGCAATGCCTGGGCTCACTGGCTGCATTTCCGGGAGCTCCACAGGACAAAAGGTGGCTTGGGAAATCTCACTCCCATGCAGACCCCTCTGTTCAACAACTTGTAGCATCAGTGTCTGAACTGCAGCTGAAAACATCCAGCTGCAGAAAGCTGAGGGCAAGAACAGGAAAAGTATGGATGGGAGGGGAAACAAGGAGCAACACCATAAATGTGCTCCCAAGGGAGGCAAGGAGAGGGACAGAGAGGCCTTCTGGAAAACTTTCACTTTACCGTCTGGGTATGTCACCTCTCCGAGGGGGACATCGCAGGGCAGTCCCTCTTAGCCCTTTGGTGGGGCAGCAGGCAATGGGCCTGTGGCAGGAGAGCTGCCCCTCTCCGCTGCGGCAGGTCTGGCTGCAGAGGAGGCGGCTCCTGACCTGCACCTCCTGCCCCTTCCCTGCCCATCTCTGCTGCCTGCAGCTGTCCCTGCCACCAGCTCTTCCTCTATCCCAGTGTCCTGTCCCTGCCATTGCTCACAGATCCTGTATCGTATCACCCTCTGTGTGCTCAGTTCTGCCCTACAGAAACCCCTGGGCCATGTCCAGGGGCAGTTCTGCAGTTGCAGATCCTAAGGAGCTGGTCACATGGGGTCCTATGAGTCCACAAAGATGATATGGATGCTACCTGTAGGCTAAGGTGGGCATGAAGCAGCTTGCTGAGTCTTCTCACAGACCTATTAATCTCTACGCATGAAGATCTGGGATTCCCCGTTCCCTGCCAAAACAGAAAACTTGTTCCTTCATTCCCCCTGCAATATTAAGGAGGCTGAAAGAGCAGAGAGGGGAAGGAAAGCTCCTTCCCTTTCAAGTGGCCCTTCTGATCTTGCTCCTGTAAAGGACCCCTCGCACATGCCCTGTGTATGAGCTGGAGCTGTGAGCAGACTTCACTCTGCAGCAGCCTCTTAGCAGCAGAATGAACCTGCCCTCACGGGTGTCTGTCTCCCCACGCAGCGCTTCCCCGCAGCGCTGTGGGGAGCACCCTGGGCAGTGCTGCCCCTCGCAGGCTGCAGAGTCACTGTCCCGGGCACACAGCACCCTGGGCCTGGGGGATGCTGCTCTCAATCGCAGCCCGTGCAGAGCTGGGTGCAGACCAAGGCTTCATACCCCCGCCCATCTTCCCTAAGAAAAGGTAGCAGGATGCCCTGTCGCTGTGAGCGTGTGGAAGGGAATCTCTGCTCTGAAGCATCTCCTCCTCCTGCTATGTCCTGTTTACTCCAGGAGAGAGACCATTAAAATCCCAATCCATGATTATATGCACTGAGTTCAGAAGAGCCCTCCAGGAACCTCAGCAGCATTGCCCTACAGACAGAGACTCACTGTTTCAAGGGCTGTGAAGATTTCCCTCACAATGAGCTCTGCTCCCGCTCCACACTGCCGTTCCCCTCTCGCTGCCTTCTCTCCTCTGCTGTCCGCAGCAGCAGGCAGTGCCCGCAGCCCTGCTGCTCTTGGCACAGGAGCTGCTCCTGCACTCGGCTGTCTCTGGGCAGTGCTGCCAGGCTGCCACGAGCTGCCTCCGTCCCAGGAGCCTGGCCCCGCTCAGGAGCAGAGGCCCAGCTGAACTCACCAATTTCTCTGTCCCTTGTGTCCCCTCCTTCTGGGAAATGTGCATGAAGTAACCTCAAAGAATCGCACTTGTTGTCCTTTCCTAATGAATGAAGAAAAAAGGATTCCAAAATTGCCATCTGTTTCATCAGAGGGTGACTATCTATGAAAGTTGGAAGTGTCCCACTCTGGAAGGCCCTAGTTATGAAGCCCCTAATAGGCAGGACATCCAGAAAGAGGCAAGAAAGGGGAACTATGTGAGCACCATAATACAGTGCAGTATAATGTAGAGACTCTGGTGGATCATTACAGTGCAAAAAGATCATATAATTCAGTGCAGACATTCAATTCAGTGACATAGAAATAGGCTGCAGGGCCAAGATAGATGTCTGGCTTGTCCAGCATAACCAGATGTCTCCTCTAGGAGGCACAGCCTGGGATCTATGCTAAACCATGTCCAATCCCTCCTACAGCTGAGCGTGCTTCATAAGTGGGAGAGGCACCTCACACCAAGGGGTCTGCACTGGTCTCTGCTCTCCTAAAAGCTTCTCGCTTTGTTCCCACACAACCTCTTTGCACCCTGGAAAATATGATGGGGCTAATGATGACCCCAGGATTGGTGGATCACAGTTGGCTCAAGCCCAAGGACATCTTCAGGGGCACCTTCTCCTGCCTGGACATGGGCTCACCTCTGTCCCAGGCCCCAAGGTGCTGCAAATCAGCTCCAGCAACAAAACCCTCTCCTGTCGTTCCCTCACAGCCCAGCTCTGTTTCTCCCTGGTCTTGGGCACTGCAGCCTTGACTCTCTTAGTGGGAACCTCCTCTCACCATTGCATTGAGCCCTGTTCTCCATGCCAGCATGGCTCTGCTCTCAAGTGGGGCCATTGCACACAGTGTCCTTGGCTCTTGGTAACAGGTTTCACCAGGACCAATCTGACTTCTGTGCCACATCCTGATATTTTGCAGCCCAAATATATGCAAATGCCTGTAGCCTGGCATGGAGACAGAAGCACAAGCTGTCACAGGACCTCAACACCATTGCAATAACTGAGATGCATTATCACCACTCACACGACTGGAGGCCTGCACTGCTGGGGTAAAAGCTCTTCAGGGGAGGTTGTGAGGAAAGAGGAGGAGGGGGCAGGTCCTTTGTGTGGAGGGGCAGCTCGGATGTACAAAGTGCTTCCATGGCATGGACAAGGTTTGGGTATGTGCTTGTGGGTGAGCATCAGATGAAGGGTGACATCATGCTGGGAGCTACAGACCATGCAGTCAGGCTGATGGTGTGGATGACATCTTTAAGCAACATGACAAAGTCTGTGGATCATAGGCCCTGGTTCTTACTGGCAGAACAGGTTGGAAGGCTCTTGAATCCCCCTAACATTCACTGGAAAGGCAAAGACCAGAGTGTAAACAGGCCGTGAGGTTTCTGGAGTGTGGACACCAGATGCAAGAGAGAAGTCTCAGTTAAGGTGGAAGATATGCAACAGTTTGGGTAGCAACAGGATATAAAATACTACTACTGTTAATAAAAAATGAAGTGAAAAAATATTAAAAATATAATATAAATATTTAAAAAATAGTGAAGAAGCATGTTCAAGAATGTTCAGCATTGGTATGGGATGCTGAGGGAGTCATTTTTTAGAGAGCAATGACAATTTCCCCAGGCTGAAAAATATCCATGAAATTATTTTCCTCAGCCTCCTTGAGTGCCTTGTTCCTCGTGCCATAGATGAGGGGGCTTCGCTGTTGGAGGCACCACCGTGTACAGAACAGCCACTACCAGATCCAGAGCAGGAGAGGAGACATAGGGGACCTCAGGTAGGCAAACATGCCAGTGCTAAAGAGAAAGGCAGACAGTGGGAAGGTGTGGGAGGCACATGGAAAAGGCTTTGTGCTGGCCCTGCTCTCAGCACAACAGCAAAGATCTGCTCGTAGGATAACACTGTGAAAATGAAACAATCAAACATCAAACTGGCACTAATAATAAGATGCCTAACATGGCTGAGGTAGGAGTGTGAGCAGGAGAGCTTGAGGGTCTGAAGGATTTCACACAAGAACTGTCCACAGAGTTCTCTCTACAGAAAGAAAACAGGAAAGCGTTAGCAGTGGGGACAGGAACAGATATAGGAGGGTACCTGTAGGAAAACCATGTCCCACTGCAGTGCTTGCTGGGCAAGTGCCCCAGGTTATGCTGGGTTACCTGCCTCTACGCTATTAAATGAATTCTAACACTGACTGTAGGGAAAATCCATCCCGCCTGCACGCAGCGTGCTGCAAAAATAGGAGACACATCACACTGAGCTCTGTGCTCTGGTCTCTGAACTCTCCCACCCTTCTAGCTCTCCTCTCCTGAATTTCTGCTCACTCCTCCAGATGATATGAACAGGGACTGGGCTAAAGAGGTCCTCAGTGTGGATGGACCGCTGGCTACCCAGGCCTAGGGACTTCTGCAGTAGCACCTTTGCTTTCCCAGAGATTGCTTCAAGAAATCTGCCATCCTGCCCTGTCCCGCAGGCTAGGCAGCTGTGATAGTCACAAGTGGCCTCTGTGCCCACCTACAACCCCTGCACACGCACACCCATGGTCCCTACGGCACTGGCATGGCCCTTGGGTGCCTAGGATCCCTTCCTTATCTCCTTAACCGTGCTTCATGGTCTCAGGGGGCCAGCAAAGGGGCTGCTGGTGCTGTCCATGGGCCAGAGTGGGAAAAGGATCTTCTGGTGCTTAGAATCATGGAATCATAGAATCATAGAATCATAGAATGATAGAATGCTTAAGGTTGGAAGGGACCTCTAGAGGTCATCTAGTCCAACCCCCCTGCACGTGCAGGGTCACCTAGAGTACGTGGCACAGGGCTGCGTCCAAGCGGATTTTGAAGATCTCCAGAGAAGGAGACTCCACAACCTCTCTGGGCAGCCTGTTCCAGTGCTCTGGCACCCTCACTGTTAAGAAATTTTTTCTTAAGTTCATGTGGATCTTTTGGTGCTTCAGTTTGTGGCCATTACCTCCAGTTCTGACGGTGGCCACCAGTGAAAAGAGGCCAGCACCATCCTCCTCCCTGCCTCCCTTGAGGTATTTATATACAGTGACCAGGTCCCCTCTCAGCTTTCTCTTCTCCAGGCTGAACAGGCCCAGCTCCCTCAGCCTTTCCTCATAGGGCAGATGTTCCAGGCACCTGATCATACTCGTAGCCCTGCGCTGGACTCTCTCCAGCAGCTCCACATCCCTCTTGTACTGTGGAGCCCAGAACTGGACACAGTACTCCAGATGTGGCCTCACTAGGGCTGAGTAGAGGGGCAGGATCCCCTCCCTCGACCTGCTGGAGATGCTCTTCTTAATGCACCCCAGGATCCCATTGGCCTTCCTGGCCAAGAGGGCAACTGCTGCCTCCTGGTCGACGTGTTGTCTACCACGATGCCCAGGTCCTTCTCTGCAGAGCTTCCCTCCAGAAGGTCGGTCCCCAGCCTGTACTGGTGTCTGGGGTTATTCCTCCCCAGCTGCAGGACCTTGCACTTGGCCTTGTTGAATTTCATGAGGTTTTTCACCACCCAGCTGTTCAGTCTGTCCAGCTCTGTCCACATCTGGGCATGTACTGATGCTAGAAGGAGAAACATGTCCTAAAGATTCATGGTTTAATTCTGCATTTCAGACACCCTAATTCATATTGCTTTATTGTACCCTCATACCAGCTTATTACAAGCGGAAAATGGAGAGGACGAAAAGCAAAGGACTTTTTTTCCCCTCCCCCCCTTCCCTCCCCCTCCAGCTTTTTTTTTTTTTTTTTTTTTTTTTTTTTGGCAGGAACTGGAGGAGGACCTGGAGCTTAGGCCACAGCAAGGCAGCAAGGCTGCAAGTTATCACATTTCATTTGGAAGGAGACTGTTCCCATCTCCCGAACTGATGGGCACCAACCAGCTGGCTGAGCTGGTGAGGACAGCCTTAACTAGGGAGTGAGTCCGGGCAGAAGAAGACTGCAGCAAGAGTGAGGAATTGATGGCCTGGGATGGCAGGGAAATGTGCAGGAGATGTAGACAAAGGAAACCCTGGAGAGAGCAGTGGGATGCAGGGAGCTCTGCTTAGGGATGGACAGAGATTCAGTCAGGTTTCTAGGGATGAGTATTGGTAGGCAGAGCAAGAGCAGTGGCCTTGTGTAGATCTCTGCTGTGGATCTCCACCAAAGCACCATGATGAGATTGCCAAAACACTGAGAGATTCCTCACTGATGAGATTCCTCAAAACACTGTGATGGGGTCTCTCTCCATGGTCTCCACCAGGGCATCATGAGGGGTCCATAGTTCCCACAAAGGCATCAAGATGGGGTCTCCATTGTCTCTACCAAGATGAGGTATCCACCAGGGCATCGTGACGTGGTCCTCATCGTCTCCACCACGACATGGTTATGGGGTCTGCATGGTCTCCCCCAGGGCTTTGTAATGGGGTCTCCATGGTCTCCACCAGGACATTGTGGTGGGATCCCCATAGTCTTCACAAAGACGTCGCGATGGGGTCTCCATTAAGACATCATGATAGATCTCCATGGTCTGCACTAGAGCATGATGATAGGCTCCCCATAGAAACCATCAGGGCTTTGTGATGGCAGTGGCTTCATGCCCATAAGGCCATTGTGAGGGGGTGGTCCCCATGGTGACCATGTCATTCTGGGGGGCAAATGTCCAGGATCCCCACTCTGGGGACAGCAGCTCCATCGGGAGGGAGCAGCTCCCCTTGGTGCCACTGTCAGGTCCCCACGAGAGGATCCTGAACATGGACAAGGAGCAGCAGGCGAACGCCTGCCCCCAGCCCACAGACGGGCTCTCAGGCTTGCAGGAGAGTGGGAGCGAGGTGAGCAGTGGGGCTGAAGGGAGAGGCAGGCAGCAGGGATGGCTCCAACACGGAGAGCACAAGGATGGTGTCGAAGGGGATCTGTGATAAGGGAAGAGCTAGGAGCTCTTCTGGGGAGGGCTCATTTCTTCCTGGCCCTGGCCTTTGCTTTAACTGGGTAGATTTCTTTTGGGCAAAGTCAGCCACGTGAAAAGAGTGCATTTCCTTGAAGCTGGTCCCCCAATTTTCCGCATCGGTCAGGAGAGGACAACACCTCTGAGTGTGACATGCTCTGTGCAGGGACAGATGTGGGCAGGGGGGCTTTTCTGAGTGCTGGGCTGTGAGTGGGACAAGGAAACCTCCTATTTAGTGCTATAGGCCTGATTGTAACAGAAATTTTAGAAAATGTCTTAAAAAAAACTGTAAAGAAATTAAGAGAAAGAATTAAAGCAAGGAAATGCTTTGTTTTACTTCCCACTGTTATTCATTGATCTTTTTTAGCACCCTAGAGTTCAGCATGATATTTTTTTTCGTGAAAAGGCTCATGAAAGGCAGAGTCCTGAACAGCTGGTGCCATTCCAGGTGCCGTGGTCCCCTGTGCCCATCCTCCATCTGCCGCTCTGAAGGGCTCTGGTCTCCCACAGGTCCCTGCGAGAGCTCTCAGGCCCACGCAGGTCACAGTCACTCGGAGACACTGGGACATCTCCAAGTCCCTCTGGGTGCTGGTGCTCAGACACTTGAGCCCTGCCTGCAAAGATAAATGACTGTTTTCAATGTCTTCCAGTGATGAAAGAGTAGAAATCTTCTGGAAGTTTCTGAATCTGCTGTGAAAAAATATTTATCTGCCCTTGCCTTTTAGTGTCCACTGCTCTCTCCATTGGACTGTAGAGGAAATCTCTGTGATTACCCCCATATTTTCCATGTCTTGAATACATGAATCATTTCTGCAGCCCCTCTGGGCAGCCCCTCTCCCAGCACAGCACTCACCCCCACTCCAGGCATGTTCTGCCCCTGGATGTCTCCTGTGCTCCATGGTGGCTCCATAGCCCCTTCCAGCAGCATGGGCATCTGTCCCAGCTCTGTAGTGAGTGGGACTGTCCTCTGCAGATCCCTCCTGAGCACTCACCATCTCCAGGGGCCTGGGCACCCACAAGTAGCATCTGAATCCAGTCCTCTTTCTGATGAATTTAGATATTTGTGTACAAACAGGCTTATCCAAAATAGAACAGCCAAACCACGTCAAACAGCTATGAAATCACTTTCGAAGAGTGGTGTGCTGCTTATCACTGTTGGAATATCCCCAAGTAAACCCATTTCCTCTGTGCATCCTTGAGCTCCTTTCCTCACGCTGTAGATGCAGGCACCACCAAGCACAAAGCGGCCAGGGCCAGATCTAGAGCTGAGGAGGAGATGGAAGGGACTTCAGGTCAGCAAAGGTGCCAGTACTGACCAAGAGGGAGACCACGGCCAGGTGTGGGAGGCACATGGAAAAGCCTCCTGTGTAGCCTGGGATGCAGCCAGGTGCAATGAGAGATTCACAAGTTGCCACAGGAGTGCCATGTAGTTAGAAGAAGGGAGATGTGGTGAGGTCATTTGAATGGCTACATTCCTTCAAGGGCGGCATGGAATTCTTGACGAGAGGCCACCAGGGAAGATGAGCAGGGGGAAATCATAGAATCATAGAATGCTTAAGGTTGGGAGGGACCTCTAGAGGTCGTCTAGTCCAACCCCCTTGCACACACAAGGTCACCTAGAGCACGTGGGACAGGACGTGGGTCACGTGGGAGTAGAGGGGCAGGATCACCTCCCTCGACCTGCTGGAGTTGCTCTTCTTAATGCACCCCAGGATCACATTGGTCTTCTTGGCCAAGAGGGCACACTGCTGCCTCATGGTCAACTTGCAGTCTACCATGACACCCAGGGCCTTCCCTGCAGAGCTGCTCTCCAGAAGGTCAGTCCCCAGCCTGTACTAGTGTCTGCGGGTTATTTCTCCCTCAGTGCAGGACCTTGCACTTGGCCTTGTTGAATTGCATGAGGCTTTTCACCGCCCAGTTGTCCAGTCTGTCCAGGTCCCTCTAGATGGCAGTGCAGCCCTCTGGGGTATCAGCTACTGCTCCCAGTTTCATATCATCAGCAGACTTGCTGAGAATGCCAAGCAAAATGGACAGCCTGGATGCAGGGAGTTCTTCCATAGGATGGACAAAGGCAAGAAGCTATGGAAGGTGGAGGACCTCAGGAAAGGCAGCCATTAAGTAAGCATTTGTCAAGAAGAAGAATGCTCCATACAAACAGTTGGTAAAATTAGGAAACATCTCTGGAGCCCAGCTTGACTAAACAGGGAACTGGCATGTGGTCTTCAAGTCAATAAGGCAGCATGTGGAAAAGGGAAGAGGCTGCAAAGGAGGAAGTCACAAATATTGTCCAGCACACTAAGGATGGTTTGAGGAAAGCCAAATCTCCCTGCTCCTGCTTCAGTAAGAGTAAATAATGAAGAAGGAAAATGTGGGCTAACGGCTGAATGGGACTGGGATTCTAGCAAGTGCAGCCCTGCTTGGATTCAGTCAACCTTCACCAACAAGGTGAAGCCTGAGAAATGTCTGAAAGGGGCAAGTGGAGAGCTCTTTTCTCTGTCCCTGCCCTGGCAAGTGTGTGCCCTGGGCAGAACTATGGGATTGCCTGGGGTTGGGGCTTGGTTTGAGGGTTTGGCGTTTGGCAAGACAGGATCAAAGTCCTGTGGGATGAAAGAGCACAAAGTCTGAGCACAGGTTGAGATGAGGGTGAGCCTCAGCTCCACGATAACTGCTGTGGGCTGCACGGATAGGGTCAGACATGGCAGCAGGGGGAATCTGCCTCTTCTTATACACTCTTTCACCAATCCCTCACATATCTCTGCAAGCCTGATTAAGCTGAACTTTTGGAAAGACAGCTTTGATTCAGATGAGCATGACTACCTATGAGAAATGGAAATGTGCTCTGTGGAACCTCTGATGCTCATCTCTTCACAGAATCACAGAATGCTGAAGGTTGGAAGGGATCTCTAGAGATCATCAAGTTCAACCCCCTTGCTCCAGCAGGGACACCTAGAGCACGTGGCACAGGGTGGCATCCAGGCAGGCTTTGAAGATCTCCAGAGAAGGAGACTCCACAACCTCTCTGGGCAGCCTGTTCCGGTGCTCTGTCACCCTCACAGTAGGTTCAGGGGATGAGTCACTCTGCCCATCTCATGCTGGTCTAGAAGTCCCTGGCATGAAGTGAGATTCAGAAAAATCCTGCAAACTCCACAGGCAGGTCAAGTGATTCCCCTTGCCACAACTGAAGTGAGCACAACATAGAGGTCTGCAAGAGAGCTCCTTGTCTAGGCTGCAATTGCAGTCACTGTAGATGGAGAATGGGAATCAGTTGCTCCCACATAAACACCTGAGGACAGTTGGAAAGACTGAGGAGGTCCAGGGCATGTGCCAGGGCCCACTTTCTCTGATGCAGCTCCTCGGAGACCTGCATCATCCCAGAGCATCAGGGTGGGGGCCTCAGGAGAATTGCATTGCCCATGTGAAATGAGCCCAGATGCTAAATACAACAGGAGCCCCATTTACTATGAAGATGAGGCATAGAAAGATGCTAGTATTAAGCAGCGTCTCTGGTAATTCAATGCAGATACTTGATTTGATGGCATAGAAAAATCTAGCAGGGCCTTTTCAGATGCCTGGGGTGTCCAGCACAACCACATGTCTCTAGCAGATACAGTAGGGCACCTGCAGGAAAAGCATGCCCCATTGCAGTGCTTGCTGGGCAAGTGCCCCAGAGCATCCTGCGTTCCTGTCCTGTACCCAAACAAAGACATTCCAGCCCTGGCTGTAGGGAAAATTGTCCCACCTACATGCAGAACTGTCCCACCTACATGCAGAATGCTGCAAAAATAGGAGGCACATCACTCCAAGCTCTGTGGTCTGGTCTCTGAACTCTCAAACCCTTCTAGCTCCCCTCCCCAAGAGGGCACACTGCTGCCTCATGGTCAACTTGCAGTCTACCATGACACCCAGGGCCTTCCCTGCAGAGCTGCTCTCCAGAAGGTCAGTCCCCAGCCTGTACTAGTGTCTGCGGGTTATTTCTCCCTCAGTGCAGGACCTTGCACTTGGCCTTGTTGAATTTCATGAGGCTTTTCACCACCCAGTTGTCCAGTCTGTCCAGGTACCTCTAGATGGCAGTGCAGCCCTCTGGGGTATCAGCTACTGCTCCCAGTTTCATATCATCAGCAGACTTGCTGAGAATGCCAAGCAGAATGGACAGCCTGGATGCAGGGAGCTCTTCCATAGGATGGACAAAGGCAAGAAGCTATGGAAGGTGGAGGACCTCAGGAAAGGCAGCCATTAAGTAAGCATTTGTCAAGAAGAAGAATGCTCCATACAAACAGTTGGTAAAATTAGGAAACATCTCTGGAGCCCAGCTTGACTAAACAGGGAACTGGCATGTGGTCTTCAAGTCAATAAGGCAGCATGTGGAAAAGGGAAGAGGCTGCAAAGGAGGAAGTCACAAATATTGTCCAGCACACTAAGGATGGTTTGAGGAAAGCCAAATCTCCCTGCTCCTGCTTCAGTAAGAGTAAATAATGAAGAAGGAAAATGTGGGCTAACGGCTGAATGGGACTGGGATTCTAGCAAGTGCAGCCCTGCTTGGATTCAGTCAACCTTCACCAACAAGGTGAAGCCTGAGAAATGTCTGAAAGGGGCAACTGGAGAGCTCTTTTCTCTGTCCCTGCCCTGGTAAGTGTGTGCCCTGGGCAGAACTATGGGATTGCCTGGGGTTGGGGCTTGCTTTGAGGGTTTGGCGTTTGGCAAGACAGGATCAAAGTCCTGTGGGATGAAAGAGCACAAAGTCTGAGCACAGGCTGAGATGAGGGTGAGCCTCAGCTCCACGATAACTGCTGTGGGCTGCTCTTTGGGTAGAAGTGGGATGGAGGACAGTCTGTGGCAGAAGACAGTCTTCCTCCTGGAGGCACCGAAGCAGGCTTGCTGTTCTTCAGTTCCTCAGCAGGGTTTCATGCACTGTGCTGCTTAAGATAGAAGTGATAGGCCAGAAAAGAGCAAAGGTGCCCTTAACACAAATCCTCCTGAGAACTTTATCTAGGAATCTGCTTCCAGCCTTACTTCATTGCCATGGTCAATGTTGTGCACCAACATAGTGCTGCCAAATAAGAAGAATTAAAATGTATTTCATAATGTTAAAAATGGCCAGAAGTTTTAGAAGGGATAATTTTTGTCATTCTATGAGAATGTTCTGACTTATGTCTAAAATCTGCTGTAGGGGTTGGATTCAATTTGATCACATAGAGAGGCTGGTGCTGCTGGAGATTCCCTGGAGCAGTTGTGTTCCCCTGTGGTACTGAAATCAAATGTCTGTTAAGACCACTTATTCCCCTGCATTGACTAGAAAGGGAATTCCAGACAACTGCATTTGACAGAGGCAACTACATGGATGGGGTCTGACACTTATCACTTTGAAAGTCAACTTTGATTCAGATGATCTGCACATCTGCACTTTTCATGGTTTGAGTATTCCTTTTCCCCTTGCACTTTATCGTTCAGACACCTCTCAACTCTTCCCTTGCTGCTTTGAGCTTCACGGAGTCTTTCAGGAGACTCTTGTTGTCTCTTAACCAGGTCATTCACTCTATCCAGCCTTTACTATCTGTTTGTGAAAAGCGGTTCAAGGAAGGTTATTCATTGTAGGCTGTAACATTCAGCTACTGGAGCGAGAAAAACAGTTTGATTTTAGCCAGAGTGATCGAAGTCCCCAGTGGCTGATCAGAGAAGTGGCAGGGCTGGGGAGCTGAGCAAGAAGGTTCTGCATACAGGTCTCCCCTCAAAACCATTACTTTTCACACACGTCCATACTTCATTAGGAGACACTCTAGGAAGTGGAGAAAGTGCATATGGCTGATTCAGAAAATGGAAGAATAAAGAAAGCTCAAAAAAAAATAGCCATCTTTCTTTTCCAGGTGCTCATTGTAATCAGTCTAATGTTAATACACTCCTTTCCAATTAGCTAGAGAAGATTTGAAAATTGAAGAAAATTATGGCAAGAATCATGGCTCCTGAGGGGTTTTGCATTTGACTGACCCCTTGGGAGTAATTGGTGCTGAGCCCATGAACCACCAATGCTGAGAGGAGACTGAAGAAACTTCTCAAAAAGTTCAAGTCAGAAGCACGTCCTCAAGTTTCTTGGCGGGTTAATGGGTCCCTCTGCGGTTCATTACCAAGCAAAGCCTCCCCAGGGACTGATTAGAGCAGAGAGTTGGAAGCCATGATTAAACATAGGAAAATGCAAAGTGCAGCTACCTCTGATGCCATCTCAACCCTACATGTGTGTTTTCAAGCAGATTGACCAAACAGATGCCCAGTCCCTGAGTACAGACATCCTTTCCATCATGCTTTGCCCAAGGCTTTTGGTTGGAGCAGTGTGTAGGTGGGGGTGTTCAAGGCCTAGGGCAGGACACTGATCCAGGACCTCTTGTGTCCCTGGGGGAAAGCAGGCAAGGAGGCCCTGTTGCCAGAAGGAAGAAGTTTCTTCTCTTAAGCCTCAACGGTAGAGATACCAGCCATGGCCAAGAGGACATAGACCTAGTTCTTGAGGAGGTTTTTGGCACTGCCCTCGGCTGTCTCCTCCTTGGGCTCTCCTACACTTTCCCATGTCAAGGACACCGTGTGTGCAATTGCCCAACTTGGCAGCAGGGACATGCTTGTGTAGAGAGCACTTGTCAGGGTTATGCTGAAAGGAGGTTCCCACAAAGAGAGCAAAATCTGTAATGCCCAAGGCCAGGGAGAAACAGGAGAGGGATTTGCCTCCTAGGGGTAATTAATGGCACCTTGGGCCTGTGACAGAGGTGAACCCCTCTCCAGAAGGACAAGGTGCCACTGAAGAAGTACCTGGACCTGGGCAGCCTGTGATTTGCCACACGGAGGTCATCATTAGCCCATTTCCCTCATCTAAGTGTGGGAAGAGTTTCCACCGAGGGAGAGCTATAAGGGTGCGGCAACTAGAGTAGAGACCTTGATGTGATGTGGCTCTCCCGTTTATGAAGCATGCTTCTCTGGAGATAAGGAGGACTTGGCCTTAGGCAATGGTGGCATCCTGTTGATTGGATACTGGTAAGAAACATGAGTCACTGTAGGCCTCTTGCCAGCCACCACTCCAAAGGGACATGGCTTTCCTAAAGGTCCCATGCTGTATCTGCTAGAACCAGGTGGTTGTGCAGGACATCCCAGACACCCCACATATCCCTGCAGGTCTCTTTCTGTGTCACTGAATCAAGGGCCTGCTCTGAATAACATTAACTGTTTGCAGGGTGTGCATGAGTGTCAGCTGCCTGGTAAGAGGAACTCTGGTGGCAGTCAGCATCTGTCTCATTTCAGGTAATCCCTAGAAATGAAGGGTGGGAATGAGGTGGCCACAAAGGAACACATGGTGACATTGGATGAGACAGAGGTGATGCAAGGCATGTGCTAGTGTCTGCTGGCTCTGATGGAGCAGCTGGGAGACCCGTATCTTTCTAGATCATGAGTTGGGGGCCAAGTGGGGAATTTCCATGGCCATCAGAAATTACCCCAGATGACCAATACTGCCAGAGCAGCACCCACTATGAAGCTGGGACACAAGTAGGTCCTTATGATGCAAGACCATAATGCCATCTGTCAGACTCTTCATCCAATTACATAAAAATAGACTTGAAGGGCCATGTCAGATGCCTGGGACATCCTGCACAACTGCATGTTTCTGGCAGATAGAGCCTGGTACTCCCAGGAAAGTCATGTCCTTTTGCAGTGGTGCTGGGCAAGTGCCCTAGGGTGTCCTCATTGTCCCACCTGTGCCCAAAGAAATGAGTCCCACCTCTGCCTTTAGGCACTGCCACTGTCCACATGTAAGCATGATGCTCTAATGGGATGCACGTCACACAAAGGTCTTCTCTCGTGTCCCTGGGCTCTTGAAACCTTCTAATGCTCTTCTCTGTCACCCTCTTTTCGGAACAAGGACAGTGTTAATGATGTCCACATGGTCACTGCAATACAGCCCAAGCCAGGACCTTCTTCACTGGTGCATTGTCCTTCCTGGAGATCAGATCAGCTCTGTCCCAGGCCCCAAAGTGCTGCAGAGGTTCCTCAGGGAGCAAAACCCTCTCTTGCCAGGGCTGGGCAGTCCAACTCTGTTTCCCCCTACCCCGGACTCTGCAGGCTTTGCTATGTTAGTGGGAATCTCCTCTCACCATCACATGGACACCTGCTCTGCATGACATGCCCCTGCTCTGAAGTGCAGCCACTGCAAACGCTGTGTCCTTGGCCCTTGGTAGAACAAGTTTCACCATCACCAACCTGTTCTCTGTGCCACAGCGAAGGCTCTGCAACTGAAACCTGCACAAGTACATAAAGCCTGGGACTGAGAAAGGAGCAAATGGAGGTGCTCATCTGACTGAGACATTGTTGCTGGAATAGCTGGGATGTGGTGGAATCTCACACATGATTATAGAGCCTGTACAGTGGCAGGGTCCGAGATCTTCAGGATGGACCGCAGGAAGATGAGCAAGGGGGCTGGCCTTGGTGTGGATGAGCAGCTCAGATGTGTGGAGCTCTTTGAACATGAGGGCTGGGGCTTGGCTGTGAGCTTGTAGGTGACAAGGGTGAGACCACAGTGGGAGTGACCAAGCACCCAAGCAGGGTGAGGAGGTGGGTGCAGTCTCCTTTAAGCAATGTGAGCAAGTGTGAGGCTCAAAGGGCACCCCACGTGCACACAGCCTCCCTGCACTGGCTGCAAAGTTGTGGGAATAGCTGTTCTCGGGGACTGGCTGGCTCGTGCAATGACCTCCCAGGAGCTAGGAGAGGGCCCAGGAGGCAACAGTGTCCTGGTCCCCAGCACATGTCAGCACCTTCTCCTCACAAACCACGGAAGGACTCATTTCCCTCCTCCCTACAGTCCTCCCAGCGACCAACTCCTCCCCAAAAGGCTGAGGGCAGCCTGAGACCTCCTTGTCCACCCAGAGGGCATGTCCTGGATGGACTCCTATCAATAATGCCAGCTGCTTGTTCCCAAGTGCCTGTCCCAGGAACCGTTCTCTGGAGGGGACTGCTCACTTGTCCCAGCCACAGACAGGGCAGGGCCAAGAGGATGTTCTTCCAGCATTGCCTTGAACAAGCGGCTTGTGAGGAGCAGGAATGGCCAGGCCCCATGGGTGTCCCTGCAGCCAGCTGTAGGGAGCAGCTTGGGGACGTGGTTGAGTTCAGCACCGAGAAACTGTGGATAAGCAGCAGGGCTGGTCACCACTGGTGCTGGTGGGGCAGGAGTGGGAGAGCTCTTGGCAGGTTCCCTTCTCCCAAGGGCAACATGGGGGCTTCCATGTGTGCCCATCCCTGCACCTGCACACGGCTCCCTGGCTCCACTGTGCAGACAGCACCCAGGGCAGGGTGCTCAGCCCTGGGGAAACGTCCCTCTGACATGGTCCCCATGACAGCCCGCACTGAACTGTCCCCCCACAAACCCTGCTGGGCCCAGCCTTGTACCACGTTGGGGTTGGTGCAGAGCCGTCCTTGGCCTCTGAGCTGGGAGGGAGGCTGGGCAGGGCCGGCTGGTCCTCTGGCTACAGGCACCGAGGCCGGCAGGAAGGAGCTGCCCAGGCAGCCAAACACTGACACTGAAGGCGACCTCAGTGACTCTCCAGGCTCCCTTCCCTGGGCCTCCTGGGTCCCCACTGCCGCTTGTGGGACTGCAGAGCTCTCCCTAGCCTGCACATTCATTGCTTTAGCCCTTTCCATTTGGGTGGCTCCCCTTCACTTTCTGAAGGTCCATTCACTGCTAGGAACATGGTGCCCTTGGAGATGCCCTGTGCTCTCCTGGAGGCTCCATATCCATCTTCAGCCCTGTGACATGGAAGATAGTGCTTGACCATTCACCACCTGCAGAACCCCTGAGCACCCACAGGTGAGAATTGAATCCAAACCTCCTTCCCTAACACATCATCTATGAGACCATTGCTGGAGGCCCTGGAGAGCCCTGAGAAAGAAACAGATACTTTGATGGTGAAAGTCCCTGAGCACATTTTAGAATCTAACTTTGGAAGGAGAGGCCAACCTTCAAGTACTGCAGTGAGGAAATCCACTTTTATTAGAGCGAAGCCAGGACTGACACAGAAACACAAGGACAGACATATTTCCAGCAGGTATGGCAATTACACAGAGTAAGTTCATGCTTCTGGCAACGTAGGATGCATTCAAAAATTTATGTAAAAAAAATCATTATAAACACAGAGAGAATGCTTAAAGCACAGAACTATCTGAGATGCATTAGGAACTACTTGTTAGAAAGGACAGGGAGCTTATTTCTAGCACCGACTGAGCCAGTTTCATTAGGGCATTCTTCAGATCCTTGTTCCTCATGCTGTAGATGAGGGGGTTCACTGCTGGAGGCACCACTGAGTACAAAACAGCCAGCACCAGATCTAGAAATGGGGAGGAGATGGAGGGGGGCTTCAGGTAGGCAACCAATACAGTGATGAGAAACAGGGAGACCACGGCCAGGTGCGGGAGGCACATGGAAAAGGCTTTGTGCCGGCCCTGCTCTGACGGGATCCTCAGCACAGCTTTGAAGATCTGCACATAGGACACCACAATGAAAGTGAAACACCCAAAGACTAAACAGGCACTAACCACAATAATCCCAGCTTCTCTGAGGTAGGAGTCTGAGCAGGAGAGCTTGAGGATCTGGGGGATCTCACAGAAGAACTGCTCCACCACATTGCCTTGGCAGAGGGGTAGGGAAAATGTGTTCCCAGTGTGCAGGAGAGCATAGAGAAAGCCGCTGGCCCAGACAGCTGCTGCCATTCTGACACAAGCTCTGCTGTCCATGAGGGTCCCGTAGTGCAAGGGTCTGCAGATGGCAACATAGCGGTCATAGGCCATGACTGTGAGGAGAGAAAATTCTGCTGAAAACAATAATGCTACTAGAAAGACCTGGGTAACACATCCTGAGTAGGAAATGATCCTGTTGTTCCTCAAGGAATTGGCCATTGATTTGGGGACAATGGTAGAGATGGAGCCAAGATCAAGGAGGGAGAGGTTGAGGAGGAAGAAGTACATGGGGTTGTGGAGGCGGTGGTCGCAGGCTACGGCTGTGATGATGAGGCCATTGCCAAGGAGGGCAGCCAGGTAGATGCCCAGGAAGAGCGAGAAGTGCAAGAGCTGCAGCTCCCGTGTGCCTGCAAAAGGCAGGAGGAGGAACTCATTGAATGAGCTGCTGTTGGACATTAGCTCCTTTGGGAGTCCTGTTCAAGGAAGGAAAGAAAGAAAAATTTAGAGCAGACTTGTCTGAGCCAAACCATTTGTTTCTCAAAAATCCCTCATATTTCCTCTCTCCCTTAATTCAGCCCCATTTCAGGTAATCCACATTGAAATGGCTGTATTCTCTGCAGCAGGCACCCGCTTCCCATGGCTCCAAAGAGTTGTTTCTCCCGTGCTGCAGGTGTAATTGGATGTGTCAAACTACTCTTTGATTAGTGTTTCTGGAGATGCCTGGGAATGGTGTCTTGCATTGCTTGGAAGGGACTTGGCCCAGAAACCCTGCTGGGAATATTCTCCATTCACCAGCATGAGAGCTGAATACAGCCCTCACTCCAGCTGTATCTGAAGGAGAAGAGCTCTGTGAGGGACTCACCCCCATCAGTCTTGCCCTCCTCAACAGAGGTATTTGTATCTGAGTCTGCCACACTAGATCTCACTCCAACAAGGGAGAACAACAGTCAAAAGGAAACAAGGATAGACCTTACCCTTTCTACATGTCGAGATGTCTAGAAATAGACCTTGTCCTCATGCCTCTTTTAACCCTGCGCCCTTATTCCAGGCACTGCAGAGAGAAGGAGTAGCTTTGATGCACACAACCTGCAGGAGACGATGTCCACCCCTTCTATGGCAGGGCTCTTCAACATTTAGAAATCAAGTCTTCTCTGCAAAAGGATAAGTGGAGGAGTCTATTGTTATATAAGTGTGCGTATAAATAATATACATGATGGTACACACACAAACACACTGCCTACTCACTGTGGGAACATTATTTGATAGAGCAGAAATCTTTGGCGCTTCAGTCGTTCTCAGCATAAACCCTTGTGCATCCCAACAGGAAAAAAAAAAAAAAAAAAAGAAAAAAGAAAAACTTGTTAGGACTTTGTCATGGGACCTGCTTCATCACCGAGCCTTGCCCCTCATTGTCGTGTACTTGCACCTCATTCACATGAAGGACAACGATACTCACAAATGAGGCCAGTTCTTCCTGCAGAAACCTCCCAGGAGCAGGGACTATCCAGAGGCACCCCCAGGTTTGCAGGTGCTAAAGAGCAGCTCAGATAAACCCTGATGCAGCAGCCCAGGAGAAGCTGGTGCTGTCTATGGACTAAGGGATGGCTGAGGGGACAGTCTGAAGTCTCTGGCAGATTCTTTGGCTGCTCCTTGAATCTCGTAATGAGTCTCAGTCTGTTGTCCAAATCTGCCAGTTTTTCCTCTTACCAAGTGGGAGAAAAATGTAAGCACCACCTCACCAGCTTCTCTTTCAGGAAATGCCTGCCTTGCCTTTCCTTTTGAAAAGTGTTCCTTGAAATGTGCTCACAGCTAGACCTGTGAGCAGACCTGATCCCCGCAGCACCCTCCCAGCAGGAGAAGGAGCCTGACCTGGTGGAGGATAATCCTCCCACCCAGAACTTCTCCCCTCAGTGCTGTGAGAAGCTCCCTGGGCAGGCTGAGTGCTGACCTTCACAGGCGACACAGTCACTGCTGCGGGCACACAGCACCTTTGGGTGCAGGGACCCTGCTCTGAAGCGCAGACCTCTCATCCTGTGTACACACCCCAGCTTCACATCACTGCCATTTCTATTGGGGAAGGCAGCAGGATGCCCTGCTCATAGGTGGTATGTTAGAGAATCCCTGCTCTGAAGCAGCTCCTCTTCCTCTGCACTGCAAAAGCCAGAAGAAAGAAGAGAAAAATGCTGCCACCCTTGGGGTGTGATGCATTCTTATATCCCCTTCAAGAAGCTCCATAGCACTGTCCTGTAAGCACAAACTCACCATGTCAAGAGCTGTGAAGGTCTCCTCTGTCCTCCACTCCACACTGCCATTCTCCTCTCGCTGCCTTCTCTCCTCTGCACTCGGCTGTCTCTGGGCAGTGCTGCTAGGCTGCCATGAGCTGCCTCCGTCCCAGGAGCCTGGCCCCGCTCAGGAGCAGAGGCCCAGCTGAACTCATCAATTTCTCTGTCCCTCGTGTTCCCTCCTCCTGGGAAATGTTCACTGGAATAGACTGAAGTGATCACCTGTTGTCTCTTCCCATTGAGTGGAGAGCAACTATTTCCAACCTTGCAAATTCTTTCATCAGAGGATCACAACCTTTGAGAGATGGAAATGTGCTCCTGTGGAACACCCAATTCTCATCTCTGACCTAGGCAGGACACCTAGTTAGGACACGAAGGGAGCTCGTTGACACATGGTTCAGGGATTGACTCAAATGTGTCAGTCTGGGCATCTCATGCTGGTCTAGAAGCCCCTGACATGAAGTGGGATTGAGAAAAATCCTACAAGCTCCACAGGCAGGTCAAGTGATTCCCCTTTCAAAACTGAAGTGAGCACAACATAGAGGTCTGCAAGAGAGCTCCTTGTCTTAGTTGCAGTTGCAATCATTGGAGATGGAGGATGGGAATCAGACACTCCTACACAAACACCTGGGGACAGCTGAGAAAACTGAGGAGGTCCAGGGCATGTGCCAGTGCCCACTTTTTCTGATGCAGCTGCTCGGAGACCTGCATCATCCTAGAGCATCAGGGTGGGGGCCTCAGGAGTATTGCATTGCCCATCTGAAATGACCCCAGATGCCAAATACAATGGCAGCCCCATTTACTATGAAGATGAGGCATAGAAAGATTCTGGCATAAAGCAGCAGTTCTGGTAATTCAATGCAGCTACTTGATCTGATGGCACAGAAAAATGCTGGCAGGGCCTTGTCAGATGCCTGGGGTGTCCAGCACAACCATGTGTCTCTAGCAGATACAGTAGGGCACCTGCAGGAAAACCATGCCCCATTGCAGTGCTTGCTGGGCAAGTGCCCCAGGCTATGCTGAGTTTCCTACCTGTACCCTAATCAATGAATTCCAGCACTAACTGTAGGGAAAATTGTCC
Source organism: Tinamus guttatus (assembly GCF_059628265.1). Taxonomy (NCBI): domain Eukaryota; kingdom Metazoa; phylum Chordata; class Aves; order Tinamiformes; family Tinamidae; genus Tinamus; species Tinamus guttatus. The sequence goes on from NW_028288921.1 coordinate 258,795, forward strand.
CACCAACATGCAGAACTGTCCCACCTACATGCAGAATGCTGCAAAAAGAGGAGGCACATCACTCCAAGCTCTGTGTCTTTCTCCATGGTCTCCGCCAAGGCATCATGATGGCATCTCCATAGTCCCCACAAAGGCATTGTGATAGGGTCTCAGTGGTCTCCACCAGGGCATCGGAATAACGTCCCCGTGGAAACCACCAGGGCTTTGTGATGGCAGTGGCATCAGGTCCACAACGCCGTTGTGAGGGGATGGGCCCCATGGTGACCATGCCCTTGCTGGGGGCAAAGACGCCAGGCTCCCCACTCTGAGGAGAGCAGCTCCATCAGTAGGGAACGGCTCCCCTTGGTGCCACTGTCAGGTCCCTATAAGAGGATCCTGAACATGGACAAGGAGCATCAAGCGAATGCCTGCTCCCAGCCCACAGACGGGCTCTCAGGCTTGCAGGAGAGCGGGAGAGAGGTGAGCAGTGGGGCTGAAGGGAAAGGCAGGCAGTGGGGATGGGACTGATACAGGGAGAACAAGGATGGTGTCGAAGGGGAGCTGGGATGAGGGAAGAGTTGAGAGCTCTTCTGGAGAGGGCTCATTTCTTCCTGGCCCTGGGCATGGCTTTAACTGGGGTATATTTAGTTTGTGCAATGTTGGCCCCACCAAAACAGAGCATTTCCTTGAAGCTGGTCTCCAACTTTCTGCACCAGTCGAGAGAGGACGACACCTCCGAGTGCAACGTGCTCTGTGCAGAGAGTGAGGGGTGGCAGGGACAGCTGAGGGCAGGGGGGCTTTTCTGAGCGCTGGGCTCTGAGTGGGACAAAGAAACCTCCTGCTTAGTGGTATAGGCCTGATGGTAACAGAAATGGTTAGAAAATGTCTTCACAAACAGAGGTAGAAATAAATTAAGAAAAAGAATTAAAGCAAATAAATGCTTTGTTATACTTTCCACCTTTATTCATTACTCTGTTTTAGTACACTAGACTTTGGCATGATCATTTGTTCTTGAAAAGGAGAGTGATTTTCAGAAGTGGGTGGGCTGCAGTCCCAGAGTCCTGCACAGCTGGTGCCATTCCAGGTGCCGTGGTCCCCTGTCCCCAGCCTCCCTCTGCAGCTCTGAGGGTCTCAGCTCTCCCGCAGGTCCCTGCAAGAGCTCTCAGGCCCATGCAGGTCACAGTCACTCAGTGACACTGGGACATCTCCAAGTCCCTCTGGGTACTGGTGCTCGGACACTTGACTTCTGCCTGCAAAGATAAAAGACAGTTTACACAGTTTTCCGATGCTGATAGAGTGGAAATCTTCCAGAACTTGTTGAATCTGCTGTGAAGGGCATCTGCCCTTGCCTTTTACTTTCCACTTCTCTCTCCATTAGTTGGTAGAGGAAATCTCTGTGATCACTCCCATATTTTCTATGTCTTGAATACATGAATCATTTCCACAGCCCCTCTGGGCAGCCCCTCTCCCAGCACAGCACTCACCCCCACTCCAGGCATGTTCTGCCCCTGGAAGTCTCCTGTGCTCCATGGTGGCTCCATAGCCCCTTCCAGGAGGATGGGCATCTGTCCCAGCTCTGTAATGAGTGGGACTGTCCTCAGCAAATCCCTCCTGAGCACTCACCCTCTCCAGGTCACTGGGCACCAACAGGGCTCAATCCAGTCCTCTTTCCCTAACTCAGGAACATGGCTGCACAGCCCTCTGGTGTATCAGCCAAACCTCCTGCATTTGTATCAGGAAAAGCTGAGAGAACCTGGGGTCTTTTCCTAGCAACTACTAAAGAAAGGCAGAGTTTCCTCATAGTGCCTGCCCATGCAGATGTGCTAAAAACCCCAGGCATGTATCATGGCCTTGCAGGCCTACTTCAGTGCCACTGAATCAAGTGTCTGAAATGAATTACAGTCACAGTTTACATTGATAACATCTGCATGTGTCTCAGCTTCCTAACGAGTGTGGCTCTAACACTAGTGAGCATCTAGTGCTATTTCAGATGGCCAAGGAAGAGGCCCACTGGGTCCCGACCAGGCATTCTAGAAAGATGTGAGTATCACATTTGCTCTAGCAGAGCAATAGACACTAGCCCATGCCTGGGACAACCCTGTCTCTTCAGATGTCACCTGGTGTCACCAGGCAATTGACTCCCACCCTGCATCTGATGTGGTTACAGCAGAAGCTTAGACGAGGACCTCCCATGCAGTCATCGTTGGAGATCATCCTTCAGCTTGTGAAAGGGGAATCCCACAACCTTTATGTTCGTGGAGTTCTGGGCAGGGAGCTCAATCCCACTGCATGCCAGGGGCTTTTAAACCAGCATGACATGCCCATATTGACAGATTGGAATCAATATCTGAACCATGGTTAAATGAACTCCCTTCTTGTCCTTACCTAGGTGTCCTGTCTAGCTAAGAGATGTGTATGAGGGCTTTCAGAGCAGGATATTTCCAACTCTGGCAAATAAGAGGTGGAAAATTTCTGATGAGAGTAATTGCCCTTCTAGCATCAGTCTTCCTTCAGTACTTAGAGAGGGAACATCAGGGAGTGTTGAAGTCTATTCTAGTGATAATTTCCCAGGAGTAATGAACACAAGGGATAGAGAAATTGTTGAACTCAGCCGGGACTCTACTTCAGAGCCCCTGCTCAGGAGCAGCATCTGGAGACAGACGCAGTTTGTGGCAGCACTGCCCAGAGACAGCCGAGTGCAGGAGCAGCTCCTGTGCCAAGAGCAGCAGGGCTGCGGGCACTGCCTGCTGCTGCGGACAGCAGAGGAGAGAAGGCAGCGAGAGGGGAACAGCAGTGTGGAGTGGGAGGACAGAGCAGAGCTGTTGTGGGAGCAACCTTCCCAGACCTCGACACGGTGAGTTTCTAGCTGCAGGGCAATGCTGCTGAGGTTCCTGGAGGGCTCTTCTGAACTCAGTGCATGTAATCACAGATTGAGATTGTAAAGGTCTCTCTCCTGGAGAATGCAGGATTTAACAGGAGGAGGAGACGCTTCAGAGCAGGGATTCCCTGCCACACAGTCACAGGGACAGGGCATCCTGCTCCCTTCTCGCAGGGAAGACACAGGGGTGTGAAGCTGCGCTCTGCACCCAGCTCTGCATGGGCTGTGATTGAGAGCAGCATCCCCCAGGCCCAGGGTGCTGTGTGCCCAGGACAGTGACTCTGCAGCCTGCGAGGGGCAGCACTGCCCAGGGTGCTCCCCACAGCGCTGCAGGGAAGCGCTGCGTGGGGAGACAGACACCCGTGAGGGCAGGTTCATTCTGCTGCTAAGAGGCTGCTGCAGAGTGAAGTCTGCTCACAGCTCCAGCTCATACACAGGGCATGTGCGAGGGGTCCTTTACAGGAGCAAGATCAGAAGGGCCACTGGAAAGGGAAGGAGCTTTCCTTTGTGTCTCTGCTCTTTCAGCCTCCTTAATATTGCAGGGGGAATGAAGGAACAAGTTTTCTGTTTTGGCAGGGAACTGGGAATCCCAGATCTTCATGCGTAGAGATTAATAGGTCTGTGAGAAGACTCAGCAAGCTGCTTCATGCCCACCTTAGCCTACAGGTAGCATCCATATCATCTTTGTGGACTCATAGGACCCCATGTGACAAGCTCCTTAGGATCTGCAACTGCACAGCTGCCCCTGGACATGGCCCAGATGTTTCTGTAGGGCAGAACTGAGCACACAGAGGGTGATACGATACAGGATCTGTGAGCAATGGCAGGGACAGGACACTGGGATAGAGGAAGAGCTGGTGGCAGGGACAGCTGCAGGCAGCAGAGATGGGCAGGGAAGGGGCAGGAGGTGCAGGGCAGGAGCCTCCTCCTCTGCAGCCAGACCTGCAGCAGCGGAGAGGGGCAGCTCTCCTGCCACAGGCCCATTGCCTGCCGCCCCACCAAAGGGCTAAGAGGGACTGCCCTGCGACGTCCCCCTCGGAGAGGTGACATACCCAGACGGTAAAGTGAAAGTTTTCCAGAAGGCCTCTCTGTCCCTCTCCTTGCCTCCCTTGGGAGCACATTTATGGTGTTGCTCCTTGTTTCCCCTCCCATCCATGCTTTTCCTGTTCTTGCCCTCAGCTTTCTGCAGCTGGATGTTTTCAGCTGCAGTTCAGACACTGATGCTACAAGTTGTTGAACAGAGGGGTCTGTATGGGAGTGAGATTTCCCGAGCCACCTTTTGTCCTGTGGAGCTCCCGGAAATGCAGCCTGTGAGCCTAGGCATTGCACTGGCTCTCCCTTAAGGAGAGCCCGTCTTCAGTGTTAATGCTCCTTTGGCTGTTTCCCTGTGGTGTCCCGCCAGGCTGCCACCTGCCCTCCAGAAAGGCTCTGCTGTCTCATGGCCTATCTGTGATATCTGAGCGACGTGCGAGGAAGCTGCCGAGATGCTGAGGGTATGGAGGTGGTGGTGAGAGGCTGTCCATGAGCAGCTGAAATGAGCCCTGTGTGTCTCTGGCTAGAAGGGGAGTGTGGAGACCTCCCTTAGGTGTGTGGAGAAAGGGTGAGAAATTTGGAGATGGGCACTTTGAAACTGCACAGCTCTGCTCTCAGCAGAGCCTGGCCTCCTTTGAGGGCTGCATAATGAACACAATGATCCCCTAGCTCAAGGAGACATGAGTACAGGACAGACCAAGACTAACAGATAAAAAAGATATCCCCACTCTGCACATAGAGACAGTGGATGCATTTCTCTAAGGATTCAGGGCTGAAATTCCAAGGATTTGTCCTTTGCAGAACATTCCTCAGGAGTGACAAGGACATCTCAAAGAAACTACAAAATATTGAACAATTCCATAAAACTATGTTCTTCAAACCTCTTTGTGTAGTCTTGGCGGTAAAGATGCTGAAAAGCCTGTCTACATCTTAAGTAGATTTCACCTGACATAGAAGGTGAATGTCCAAGCGTGCCTCCGTTCCTCCTATTGCACGGCATGACAGACTCCCTGGAGTTCCTGTGTTGATGTCCCTCCTCCTCACAACAGCACAAAATGGAGCTCAATCAAAGCAACTAAACTAAGACACTCTTACTAAAGGGGGGGTAATGGAGGATGGTGTCGGACAACTGAATGACTTCAGGGCTGTTTTCTTTAAAAGTTTCTCTTAATTTCTCCATATCTTCTATTCTTTAGACAGTCCCACATGACTGGAGGGAGCTAATGTCCAACAGCAGCTCCCTCAACGAGTTCCTCCTCCTGCCGTTCGCAGACACGCGGGAGCTGCAGCTCTTGCACTTCTCGCTCTTCCTGGGCATCTACCTGGCTGCCCTCCTGGCCAACGGCCTCATCATCACAGCTGTAGCCTGCGACCACCGCCTCCACACCCCCATGTACTTCTTCCTCCTCAACCTCTCTCTCCTTGACCTTGGCTCCATCTCCACCATTGTCCCCAAATCCATGGCCAGTTCCCTGTGGGGCACCAGGACCATTTCCCAATTGGGATGTACCGCACAGGCCTTAATTTTTTCTTTTTTCATGACAGCAGAGTGTTCCCTTCTCACAGTCATGGCCTATGACCGCTATGTTGCCATCTGCAGACCCCTGCACTATGGGACCCTCCTGGGCAGCAGAGCCTGTGTCAAAATGGCAGCAGCTGCCTGGGCCAGTGGCTTTCTCTATGGTGTCCTGCACATTGGGAACACATTTTCCCTACCCCGCTGTCAAGGCAATGTAGTGGAGCAGTTCTTCTGTGAGATCCCCCAGATCCTCAAGCTCTCCTGCTCCGATTCCTACCTCAGGGAAGCTGGGCTTCTGGTGGTTAGTGCCTTTTTAGTCTTTGGGTGTTTCGTTTTCATTGTGGTGTCCTACATGCAGATCTTCAGAGCTGTGCAGAGGATCCCCTCTGAGCAGGGCCGCCACAAAGCCTTTTCCATGTGCCTCCCGCACCTGGCCGTGGTCTCCCTCTTTGTCAGCACTGGCCTGTTTGCCTATCTGAAGCCCCCCTCCATCTCCTCCCCAGCTCTGGATCTGGTGCTGGCTGTTCTGTACTCAGTGGTGCCTCCAGCAGTGAATCCTCTCATGTACAGCATGAGGAACAAGGAGCTCAAGGATGCCCTGAAGAAACTCATCCAATTGCTATAATGTCAGCAATATCTGTACTGGGGGTTTTGGCATCAAAGATATGTGTTGTTTTTTAATTTATTTCTTACTTTTGTTGTGTTACATTCCTGTAAAGGAAAATAAATATTCTGTTTCATGCTATTTGTCCTCAAGAATCTCTCACATGAATCTTAGGAATGTGCAATTCCTACAGAGTCAGTTTCCCACCATGACAAGCAGACAAGCATGAGTTGCTGGAGGGGCTGCAGGCCCAGGGCTCTGGGGATGTTCTGGGCAGCAGGGTGGGTACGGAGGGACTGCAGGCAGACAGGGAGGGGACCTGCTGGGCACAAGAGCTAGGGAGACAGGGAGTGATCGACCTCATTATGGGGCCTCCTGCCTCTTGCCAGGGAGCTTCTGCCTTGCCCTTGGGCTTGCCCTGACTGATGCTGTGGACATGGCTGAGCTGGGTCCTGAGCTGGTCTTGTCATCATTCTGCGGAGATGACTTCCCATCTGCAGCTCGACTCGGCCCTCCTAATAGTTTGGAAAGTCTTGGCAAGGGAAGCTGGAACTCAGCACATCCCAGAGAGGGCTCTAGATACAAAAACTGTCTGTATGTACAGGGCAGAAAATTTCCTGACAAACAATTTAAAGGCGTGAGGAGAGCTTCAGATTCAGACAGCCTACCCAGGAAGACTGCATGCAGAGTCTTATGTGCATAAAGAAGCAAGAGCAGCCACATTGGTCTGAGCTTATAATGCCCTGGATGCAGGCAGGGCCAGTAGTGCTGGGATCTATGGACAGAAGATGCCATCCTCCAGTGCCCAAACAAGAAGAGCAGAGCAGATTTGTGAATGGTAACGGGGGTCACCTGGAGTCCAGCAGTGGCCAGGTAACACTGGAGGGCTCCAACTAGTCCTGCTCTGTGTAGGAGGTTGGACTGGAAAACTCCACAGTTCCCTACCCGCCACCATTTCCTCTGCAGCTCCACGGTTTCTTATTCCTTAGCCACAGATCCAGAAGCACTGGAAGCTCACTCTGCGTTGGAAGCCCAAGAAGGCCCTGCTGCTCCTACCCTTGAGCAGGTATCCACCCAACACAGAGTCCATCTGGCCACAGAGGCATCACCCGTCCAGTGCCCTGGCTAACACAGGCGATGGCAGGGTCTGTTCCTCTCATCAACGCTGCTGCTGTGCCCATGTCAAATCCTCCTGCTGCCAGATGATCTCAAGGCCCAAGGCAGCTCTGGCTCCTCCAGGGCTGTGCTGGAGCCATTCAGGATTGGGCTGAGGTGGGTCTGGCACTACCAGGTGGGTGGGAGAGGGCAGCCCCCTCTGCCACACTGGGGCTGGTGCTGGGTCTGGGCACAGCTTTTCCCTGGGAGCTCCCTGCAGAGCCGCTCCAGGGGATCCTCCACCTCTGCCCTGGCAGCAGCACCAGCGCTCAGGGTGCCGGGGTGGGAGTGCACAGAGGGCAGGAGGGGACGGGCTGCCCCAGGGGAGCATCGAGACCTGCTCTGTGCATGCAGGGATGGAGAGAGGAAATGCAGAGCTCGGCTGGAGTTGGAAAGAGCGAGGGGAGGGGAGGGCAACGCGGAGGCCTCCTGCCAGCACATCCACAGCACAAGGAAGGAGGGAGGGAAATGGGGGCTGCTGCTCAGCGGGGTCAGGTCTGGGGCAGCCGAGGAGCTGGTCCCTGTCCACCCCAGGCTGTGCCCCACACAGGGGTCTGCAGGCAGCTGGGCTGCAGGACCTGCTGGGCTCTGCTGCACAAGAGAGCTCATGCTAGCCTGGCCTGTTCCTCTCCCTTGGGATATGGGGACCTGCAGGAGGATGGAGCTGGCCAGGGACCGCCCCACAGCTGGATAGGAACTCAGGTGTGGGACAGTACAAATGGGATTCCCATTAACCTGTCTTTACAACATGCTCAGTGCCACCACACTGAGCATCCCCAGCTGCCAGAAAGGAATACGATGGTCGAGGGAGGTGATCCTGCCCCTCTACTCAGCCCTGCTGAGGCCACGTCTGGAGTATTGTGTCCAGTTCTGGGCTCCACAGTACAAGAGGGATGTGGAGCTGCTGGAGAGAGTCCAGCGCCGGGCTACGAGGATGATCAGGGGCCTGGAACATGTGCCCTATGAGGAGAGGCTGAGGGAGCTGGGCCTGTTCAGCCTGGAGAAGAGAAGGCTGAGAGGGGATCTAATCAGTGTATATAAATACCTCAAGGGAGGGAGTGCAGAGGACAGTGATGGTCTCTTTTCAGTGGTGGCCACTGATAGGACTAGAGGTAATGGCCACAAACTGAAGCACCAAAGTTCCACAGGAACTTAAGGAAAAATTTCTTAACAGTGAGGGTGCCAGAGCAGTGGAACAGGCTGCCCAGAGAGGTTGTGGAGTCTCCTTCTCTGGAGATCTTCAAAACCCGCTTGGGTGCAGTCCTGTGCCACGTGCTCTAGGTGACCCTGCGTGTGCAGGGGGGTTGGACTAAATGATCTCTAGAGGTCCCTTCCAACCCTAAGCATTCTATGATTCTATGATTCTATGAAAACAGCTCCAGGTCCCTTTTTTATTTCTTTGATACCCTGCGTTGGGCTGAGCCTTGTCCATATTTCCCCTACCAAACGCACGCTGGTCTGGCACACTCAGGGAAGACATTTACTCTCTTTTGATTAATATGGTCAAAGGCATTTGTGCAACCACTTGATCTGCTCAGCTGCAAGATGATCAACTGCTCCACTCAAGTGGTCTTGCAGCTCATTTAAAACAAGGGCCACAATACAGTCTCACCCTTCTGCTTTCCTTGCAAGAACTGTGGCTTCTCCCGTGCCCCACTGTAAATAATTCACATCCTTTGGTACCATTTGGAGACATTCCTGAAGGATTTATCAGCAAGTTCTGGATAACAACAGGGCTGAATGGAGGGGACTCTTTTCCAGCACTCTTCTCTGCCTGACTGGGCCATCTCCATTGCAGTGACTTACAGAGAGAGCCCCTGATGACACGAGCTGCCCTCCTCCTTTGAACATCCTCTCTTAAAGTATTTATAAACACTGATAAGATCCCCTCTCCAGCTAGGACACCATTGGCCTTCTCCGCCACAGGAGCCAGCACATGCTGGCTCATGGACAGCTTCTTGGCCACCAGAATGCACAGGTCCTTCTCCACACAGCTGAATTCCAGCAGGTCAACCCCCACCTGTCCTGTTGCATGGAGTTATTCCTCCCCACGTGCTATTCTTGACTGTGTTGAACTTCATGAGGTTCATCTACATCCAGCTCTCCAGCCTCTCCAAGTCCCTCTCAATGGCTGCACAGCGCTATAAAGCATCACCACTCCTCCCAGTTTTATATTCTCAGCAAACCTGCTGCACTCTGTCCCTTCATGCAGATCATTAATGAATAAACTGAACAGGACTGGATCTCTGGGGGACACTGCTAGCTACAGGCCTCCAGCTAGGCTCTGTGCCATTGAATCACAACCCTAAAACCTAGAACCAGCTGCTCAGGTGGAGGTGACCTCCCAGGTGCAAACCCACCATATCCCTGATGCTGCCTGTGGCCTTCAGAGACAGCAGCTTCCTCAAACCCCTTCCCCACACAGGAACCACTGCTGCCCTCTCAGCTCCTCTCACCACAGAGACCCCCCACCCACCGCCCACGCCTGCCTGCCTGCTGCCGGCCAATCAGGCACTCACAAAGACATGACGTCACAGCGCCGTCCCGCCCAGCTCTCTGGCCCTGCCCTCCAGGGCAGCAATGGCCTCCCCAGCCCTTCCCCGCCAGGAGCCCAGCCCGGGCTCAGCAGCTGCTCCGCGGAGATTATCTCAGCAGCGCAGAGCCCCGCAGGGCCCGGCTGCTGCCCAATGAGGTGCTGCGGGAGCGGTGACCTCACAGTCACCAGGCAGAGCCAGCCCTGCTGCTGCCCAATCAGCTCTGCCGGCAGCAGGGAGCCCACAAGCAGCAGCCACGCCCTCTCCCTGCAGCTGGCCTATCAGGGGCTGCGGCAGCAGTGACCTCCTCGTGCCCAGCGCAGCCATTGGCTGTGAGGCCCTGTGGGGCTCCCGGCTGTGCTGGGGGCTGTGCGGGGATGGGGCAGAGAGGGGAGCCCAGCTGGAGTGGAGGGATGTTCTTCCTTTTCCAACATTCCCCCACTCCTCGCCCTGATGAAAGGGGCTCCCAGTGCGGCCCTGCTGCCTCCTGTCCCCACTCTATGCCATAGAGCTGCTGCAAAGAGCAGCCATGGGGTGTGTGGGAGCAGCGCTCAGGAGCAACAAGGACCCACCGGAAAACGAGGGTCTTCACCCATGTCACCAGGGAGACTTCCCTGTGGTGGGGCACGTCCCGGTGTGTCCTCTGGGGCTCAGTAGGTCACTGCCATGGAGGTGGACGAGGCAGGGGGAGAACAGAGACGTTTCCGTCTGTCTCCTGGAAGCAGTCACCTCCCACCAGTGATGTTATTTTCCAAAACTGCTCTTCCTCGTCTTGGACCTTAACTGCTCCTCGTACTTTTCAGTGTACTTTTCCCTGGGACTTGGGATCCTCTTCTGGAGATCTGCACAGCCCTGGAACCCTGGATCTCGGTGGACTAGATGATCTCTAGAGGCCCCTTCCAGCCTCAACCATTCCGTGATCTCCTGCATTTTTGACCCTGGACATCTCAGGATATGGCCACACACTGCAGTGCTGCTGCCTGGGCTTGGTGCAAAGCCTGTAAGATGGTGCAGTGCTGCAGGATCTGCATTTTGATTCAACCACCATTTTGTGAGATGACCACCTCCCTGCTCTGCAGCTGATGAAGTTGTAGAACATTCCCAAAAGTTCCCTTTGTGGTCTTCCTCATCTCTGCAGAATCCTGGAGACAATCTTACAGAACAGAAGACCCATCCATCTGGAATTCTGTCAGAGATGTGACTTTCCAAGTCACTGCCAAAGGAAGGACTTCTTTGGGTTGCTCGTTTAAGTCTGTGGCACCTCATTCATGATGCTGTGAGCCCAGCTCTGCATCCTGGGGCCTTGGCCCTTTCTCTCCCATCTCCTGTGTGTCTACTCAAGGTCTTCACCATTCCCCAAGGCCATGGGAAACGTCGATTTAGGGAGTACATGTGAAGCTCTGACACTTTGTGGAGTTGAAGGTGTAATGGAGACTTTGTCCCCATGCGTCCTCCTGCTCCGAAACCTGAGGATCCAGATCTCTGGGAAGAGCCAACAGGAGAGCTCAGGTGCCTTGGGGCTGGGTATTTTCAGTCATAGGATCCCTCTACAGACTCCAGTGAATAATGTCACCCGCAGAGGGGTGTTTTATGGGAGCTCACAAGGATCCTCAGTGAACAGGGCTCCGGGCCAAAGGGCAAAGCGTATTTACCACACACCAACTAAACAACAGGCATGTGCAGTAGTACTGTTTCAGCTCTCCAAAATATGTCTGCAAGCTTTTATTTGCTCCTATTTCTCCTGGAGTAACAGAGCACACGGGCAGCTGCCAACCTGTCACCAAAGACTGGGAGAGGCCTTTGGAGAGGGCTCTTCACTGTGGGGCAGGCAGAAGATGGGCACATGGAGCAGCACCGTGGCCCAGCGCGAAGCTTGGCCTTGCAGAGTGCCGTGCAGAGCACGCGCTGCTGCTGCTCTTCCCTCCGCTTCCTGCCTGCTTCCCAGCAACTCCGCGCAGTCGAGCAGGGCCTTTGCCGGCCTCACTGCTCAGCTCTGTACCTTTGTGATGACCTGATCAACATCTTCAAAGCCCTGGGGGTCAGACAGCAAAGGCCGCCTTTCCTTTTGTGGGGATGAAGTCAGGGTCTGCCTGCGTTGCCTCACTGCGTGCGGCTCCCGCTTGCCCACCTGCAGGGAGAAGGAGGCACATGATGGAGAGGGTTGTGTTGCTACAAGCAGCCCCTGAGGCATGGAAAGCCCCAGCCCCATGTCGAAGGGAAGCTCATGGTCGAGCACAGCCCAGCTACACATGGTCCAAAGAGGCTCTCTGATCCTTCACACAGGGCTCCCAGGGTCCTTACAGACTTTGGAGCATCCCAGTTGTGCTTTGTGTTTGAGAAAATCCCCACAGCCAGTAAGAAGCAGGCCCTGGCCAGAGGAGGTCACACCTGGCTGGCTTGGCCCACCATGCTTGTGCTCTCCATGCAGCTCCCATCCCTGCTGCCGGCCTCCCCCTCCAGCCCCAGGACTCACCTTCCTTGTGCGCTTGCGCCTGGCAGGACGCCCATTGCTGGGCTGGGAGCAGGCGTTCGCCTGCCTCTCCTTCTCCATCTCCAGGGCACTGGCGGCACCTGGGGACTTGCTGCTCTGGGGACCAACATGAGCTGTTCCTTCTGCTGGAGCTGCTGTCCTCAGAGTGCGACCCCGAGGGTGGTGCTCTGGCCCAAGACAGCCTTGGTTGCCATGGGCATCGCTCCATCACAATGGCCTCGAGGACATGATGCCACCCCCATCACAAAGCCCTGGCCGTTACCATAGGGACTCCCATGGATATGTCCTGGTGGTAGCCAAGGGCACCCACAACTCATCTCAGTGCCTTAGTGGTCAGGAAGGGGAGGCCTTTTGGGTCCCTGTGCCATAGTTTGGCCATTCTCACGGATTTTTATTTGGGAGAGCACGGCCAGTGGTGCCACATGCGTGTTCTATCGCTCTTTTTGGCACAGTGGACACCATGCCTCTATACCAGATCTCATTTGGGCTCTCCAATTCTGGAAGGAAATGAACAAACGGGAGGGAGTTCAGCACAGGGACAACAAGTTGGTCAGGGGCTGGAGCATGGGGCAGGTAAGGAGAGGCTGGAAGAGGGATGTTTGTTCAGCCTAGACCAGAGAAGGCCAGGAGAGACCTTCATGCTGTGCACAAATACTTTGTGGAGGGCACACAGCAGCAGGATTTTCTTGGAAAGCCACATTAATTGCATGGGAGACAGCAGGGAAAAGATGGACAATGGAAAATGTGCAGCGTATGAAGGATTCACAGACTTTGGTGTTGTGAAACCAAAGACCTTAACTTAAATGCAACTTATAGAGCTCCTGACCCCAGAGACAGCCTCCATCCTTCCTGGCAGCACGTGGAACCCAGAAACCCAACAAACCAATCAACCAGATGATCATGCACTGGTCATGCACGAGGCCATCCAAGGAGCTTCTTGATCATGCGCTGGCCATGGGGCTGCAGCTCCCGTCTTTCCTGCTCAGCCCCCTACCTGCCCACAAGACATTCTTTGCTACTGACCTTTGGGTGACCTCCACATCTCCCCCTTCCTTGTTTAGTTTTTATTTGAGCGGTCATCACTTGATTGATTGATCAATCAATTAACCATTGTACACATGATAACAGACAAGGTAGACAATTAACAACAAGCAAAATACAATTAACTCAATAATCAAAAACTTTACAATTTGTGTTTTCCAAAGCCCAAACTGTCTTAACCAAGAAAATACTCCTATTAAACATGTTTGAAAGGGATTGTCTGGTGTTGACATGGCTAATGTTACCCATACGTTTCTTGGCTGTTTGACCTAGTTTGGGACAAAGGCTGCACAGCTGCTGAGGAAAGCCAGGGCCGTACACATCGCAAAGGGACTCATCTTGGTTTCTCGTCTGTCAAAACAAAAGCATAACCCCTTCCCCAAGTTACTAAGTCTTTTGGACCTTCCCACTTCCCTGTAACTAGACCTTTTATGGTAACTTGGGATCTCGGCTGTAAATTTTCTGACCGTTGGCCAAAGTGTTGAGTAACTCACCTGCTCATCTGCTCACCTGCTATGTTATAATTTAAAAAATTAAATACATATAAAGCTTTATCCAATCTTTCTTGGGGGCCATCTCTCTGAGCTCCCCCTCTCTGTTTAATGAACATATTTTTTAGGGTCTGGTGCGAGTGTTCAATAACTGCCTGCCCAGTAGGAGAATGAGGAATATTGAAGATATGTTGAACGCCCCATTGTTTAAGGAAGTCCTGGGTTTGCATAGCACCATACGCAGGCCCGTTGTCTGTTTTTATCATTTTTGGAACATCCATGACTGCAAAACATCTTAACCAGTGCTTACACACATCCTGACTTTTCTCCCCAGTATGTGACCATGCGTGAGTAATAAAGTAGGGATTGGCTCAGCAATTTAACAAAGTCCATAAATTTCACAACCAGGCCATCAGCAAATCAGCAATCAGCAATTGGGCCATCTCAAACCGTAGCTCCCTCCAAGTGCTTCAACAGGCCTTCAACATTTAAGGAATCTGTTCCAACATTAAGATTTAGAGTTGTGAATTTTTAAAAAGCCATGGTTGCAGCTACCAGTCCACCAGCTGTGTGGAGCCTGGTACTTTGGCTTGAACCTCAGTTTGCCACTCTGCGTCCACTGACATTTTCCAGGCAATGGCAGCCTTTTTAGTTCGCCCTGATCCATCTATGAAGACAGTAATACCTGAAAGGGGAGTTTGCTGCCAAAGAGACCTTGCTAATAAGGGAATGTTAGGAAGTTCGGACCACAACCTATGCAGGGGATAGTGAATGTTCCTCTGTCCTGCAAAGTCTGCTAAAGCCACCTGCATGGGTAAATGTTCTGCTAATAACCATTGCAAATTTTCCTTTGTTGCAGGAAGATAAATGAATCGTGGATCACTGCTGTTTAATATTCTTAAGTGCATTCTTGCTTTCTGAATTAACTGTGCATATTCTTCTGTCACAGTGATAATTTCTTTTTGATTGTCCATGAGGTAAAAGATCCACTCCAGCACTCAAAGTGGATCTGTCAATGACCCATACAGCAGGTGAATAAGCGAGCTGGAGCTGGCTTGCCTCCGCCGGGCCTTTGGGGCAGTTTTTCTTGAGATGGCCATTCTCTCCACATTGAAAACACTTCCCTGCCTCTTCCTTTTAAGGCAGGATTTGCTTTTTCTCAGTGAAATGCACTGCTGACGCACACACGAATGGCATAGCTGTTAATATTTCTAAGTTCCCCCGCTGAACTGCCTCTCTGCTAAATATTTCCAGTGATTTGACCCTCGATCCCCTTTTGTAACCTCGTTATGTGGGTCTGGGGCTGCAAATCAGGTTCCTTCTCCAGATCCCTGGGGCCTGGCTCGAACGGATGGTCGCACGGAGGATCAGCCACCCCAGCATACGGTGGTGCTGACGGTGCTGCTGCACGTGGCTGATTGCTTTTGTCCCCCTGAAGATCCCAGGCCGTTTTTAAGGCGACCATGATCTGCCACCAGGTGCTCACATGTTTTACTACGGCTGTATCACCATCCACCATCGCCTCCTTAAGGCGCTTTCCAAGTTCTTCCTACACCTCTCGCTGGAGTGTGCCTTCCTTCGGGAAAGTAGGTACCTTCTCCCGAATCCACTCTAGTAGAGTGACTAAATCCTTCCCGGAAACCTGCCGGTTCTCTTCGTGCACCATGTGCTGCAGCGCGTCCAGGCTGCGTTTCTGCCCTTGAGACAATCCGCCTGCCGTGATTCCCAGGATGCTGTCCTCTAATTAGGTGATGGGTGCACACTGGAGTTCTTCCTGCTCCGTTCCTGGTTCGGCTGGGCTATGCTGCCGGGTTTGGGCTTTGTGAGCTTCCCCTGTGTTCTTGCCCCAACTTTGGGCGACATTTGCAGTGTCCGAAGCAACCGTGGTTTTTGGTGTTGTCAAACCAAAGACCTTTATTTAAGCACAATTTATAGAGCTTCTGATCCCAGAGACAGCCCCCGCCCTGCCTGGCAGCACGTTAAGCCCCAAACCCAACCAACCCATCAACCAGATGATCACGCGCTGATCACACGTGAGGCTGTCCAGTGAGTTCCTTGATCATGTGCTGGCCAGGTGGCTGCAGCTCCCACCTCTCCTGCTCAGCCCCCCATCTGCCGAGGGGGCATTCTTTGCTACTGACCTTAGGTTGACCTCCACAGGTGGTGACTTGTGTCTGGGGCCAGGGCACTGCTCTTTCCTAGACCCTCTCCTGGGAAAGCACTGCAGGAGCAAGCACACCCTGGAGAACAACATTGCCTATGTCCCTGGGACCAATGACAGGGACCCTTCTGTGTGAGAACGTGACATGCCATCAGCAGGGCCATGGCTGCCCTTTGTACTCGGAGGTCCTTTCTGCCTGAGTAGCTGATAGCCCCAAACTTGTGACTCTGAGGACACTTATTGCTCTGGATGGGCCAGAGGGGGCTCTTAGCTCCCACAGGCTGTTGTGATGTCACCTCAGTGCCTGGTGGTGACAAGGCAGAAAAGGCCCATGGTTTGGATGTTGGTTGTGTTGGCCTTTCTGCCTTGGGACCTGGTAGGCCAGCAGCAGGCCCATGGCCTGAGTGTTGTTAGTGAGGTTACTGCTGTGCCAGTCCCTGATAGGCCAGCAGCAGGGACATGGCCTGGATATTAATAGTGAGGTCACTGCTGTGCCTGATCCTGATAGGCCAAAAGCATGGATATGGCTCTGACGGTGACAGTGAGGTCACATCCTTCACTGTAGACCTGATGCCATCAGTAAGCTCTGGGTTGCTTAGGTTTCTTGTGACGTCACCTCTGTCCCTGCTGCTGATAGGCCAGAGCCAGCTGAAGGTTCCAGGGCACATTGTGAGGTCACTGCTGGCCCTGTGCAGGATTGGCCAGCAGCAGGACCAGCACCAGCCAAGGGCCTGTGAGGGCCCCTCAGTGTGAGCAGCTGATCAGAGGACAGGGCTGTGATATGGACTGTGAGGACGTGTCTGTCTGTGTAGAGGACAGGCCGGAAACGCTCTGGCCGTGCAGGGCTGTCCCCAGAGCGAGTCCTGGAGATGGAGATGGAGGTGGAGAAGGAGCAGCAGGTGAATGGCTGCTCCTCATCCATGGACGGGATCCCTGGAGTGCAGGAGCTCACAAGGGAGGTGAGCAGTGGGGCTGGAGGGAGAGGTGGGTGGCAGGGGTGGGACCTGCACAGAGAGCACGAGAATGGTTGGGAAGGAGACCTGGGCCAAGATAGCCAGGCTGGAGCTTCTCCAGTGAGGGGACACGTATTCCTGGCCATGGGCATTTCCTCTCACACAGAGCAGCCCAATGGGCACTCTCTCCTGTGCCTGACACTGGTTCAGCAAGAACAAGGTGCCACCGAAGATATCCATGGGCCTTGACAGCCTTTGATGCAGCCACCCAGAGGTCCTCATTAGCCCATTGCCTGTTCATGTCATGTGA
This sequence comes from Tinamus guttatus, assembly GCF_059628265.1. Lineage (NCBI taxonomy): Eukaryota > Metazoa > Chordata > Aves > Tinamiformes > Tinamidae > Tinamus > Tinamus guttatus. Next base: position 275,943 of record NW_028288921.1, read on the forward strand.
TGGGATGAAGAGGAGTTCAGAGGAGGAGAGCTAGAAGGGTTTGAGAGTGCAGGGCCTGGAGCAGAGACATGGCAGGGCCGGGGTGCCTCCCATTTATGCAGCACCCTAGATGTAGACGGGATGGGCTTTCCCTACAGCCAGTGCTGGAATGTCTGTGTTTGGGTACAGGATGGAAATGCAGGATGCCCTGGGGCACTTGTCCGGCCATCACTCCAAGGGGACATAGTTTTCTTGTGGGTGCCCTGCTGTATCTGCTAGAGACGTGTGGTTGTGCTGGACACTCCAGGCATCAGACAAGGCCCTGCTAGCACTTTTCTGTGACATCAAATCAAGACTCTGCATTGAATTACAAGAGCTGTTGGTAATCCTGCAATCTTCCCATACCTCAGCTTCATGGGGAGTGTTGCTGCTGTCGTAGTTGGCATCTGGGGTCATTTCAGATGGCCAAGACGGCCAATTCCCCAACTCATGCTCTAGGATGATGCAGCTCTCCTAGTAGCTCCATCAGAGCAAGCAGACACTGACACATGCCTTGCACCTCCTCAGTCTCTTCTGCTGTCACCAGGGGTTTCTGTGGGAACTGCTGACCCTCACCCGGCATCTCCAGTGATTGTGGTGGAGCTTTGACAAGGACCTCGTGGGCAGATCTCTGTGCTCTGCTCACTTCAGTTTTGGCAAGGGCAATCCCACCATTGCTGTATTTGTGGAGTTTACAGGAGGGATGTGAATACGACTTCCGACTCAGATCTAAGCAGGTACAGCCCAGATTGATATTTCTGAATCAGCACCTAAACCCTGTGTCAATGATCTCCCCACTTGTTCACTCCTCAGTCTCCTGTCTAGTTAAGGGATGTGAAATGAGCCTTGCAGATTGAGACATTTCCAATTTTGATAGATCTTCATTCTCTGATGAAATAAATTGCAATATTAGAATATCTCTCTCTCCACTTGCTAGAAAAGGACAACAGGTGATTATTTTAGTTTATTGAAGTGCACTTTTCCCAGGATGAGGGGGCACGAGGGACAGAGAAATTGGTGAGTTCAGCTGGGCCTCTGTTCCTGAGCGGGGCCAGGCTCCTGGGATGGAGGCAGCTCATGGCAGCCTGGCAGCACTGCCCAGAGACAGCCGAGTGCAGGAGCAGCTCCTGTGCCAAGAGCAGCAGGGCTGCGGGCACTGCCTGCTGCTGCGGACAGCAGAGGAGAGAAGGCAGCGAGAGGGGAACGGCAGTGTGGAGCGGGAGCAGAGCTCATTGTGAGGGAAATCGTCACAGCCCTTGAAACAGTGAGTCTCTGTCTGCAGGGCAATGCTGCTGAGGTTCCTGGAGGGGGTGTCTGCATCCCAGCCAAACCATGGCTCATAGAATTTTTAATGGTCTTTCTCCTGGAGTAAACAGCACATAGCAGGAGGAGGAGATGCTTCAGGGCAGGGATTCCCTGACACATGGTCAGAGGATCAGGGTATGCTTCTCTTGGGTATGCCACTTGAACACAGGGCTGTAGGGCTGTGAAGGCAGGGAGTGCACCAAGGTCTGCCTGGGGCTGTGATTCAGAGCAGTGTCCCTGTACCTCATGGTGCTGTTTGCCCAGGGCAGTGACTCTGCCACCTGTGAGGGTCAGCACACAGCCTCTCCAGGGAGCTCCATGTGGTGCTGTGGAGAGAAGCTTTGGGTGGGAAGAGAGATCCCTGGCAGGGCAGGTTCTTTCTGCCTTTGAGAGGTGCTGCAGGGGTCAGGTTCTGCTCACAGCTCCAGCACATGCACAGGACGTGTCTGAGGGGTCCTTTCAAGAGGAAAATCAAGAGAAGAGCTGCTTGAAGGAGAAGGAGCTTTCCTTCAGGCCTCTGCACTTTCACTTGCCTAACGTTGACAGGGAGAATGAAGGAACAAGTTTTCTGTTTTGGCAATGAGCTGGGAGTCATAAACCTTCACTCAGAGAGATTTAAAGGTCTGTGAGAAATTTTGGTGCGCTGCTTCATCCCCACTTGAGCCTAAAGGCAGCATCAGCATTTCTTTGCCACATCCCAGGACTTTATGTGGCCTGCTCATTCCAACCTGCAACCACAGAGCTGCCCCTGGACATTGCCAGACATTTCTACAGGGCAGAACTGAGCACCCAGAGGGTGACATGGGATCTTTGAGCAGTGACAGGGACAAGACACTGGGACAGAGAAAGAGCTGCCAGCAGGGACAGCTCCGGGCAGCAGAGATGGGCAGGGAAGGAGAAGGAACTGCAGGACATGGGACTCTGGCTGAACTCTGCAGCCAGAGCTGTGGCAGAGGAGAGGGGCATCTCTTTGGTGCCTCCCCACCAAAGGGCTGAGAGGGGCAGTGCTGCAATGTCCCCCTCTGCAAGGTGCCATACCCTGCAGGTAAAGCGAAGGTTTTCCGGAATGCCTCTCTGTCCCTCTCCTTGCCTCCCTTGGCAACAAGGTCATGGTGTTGCTCCTTAATCCTTCTCCTGCCCATGCTGCTCCTGTTCTTGCTCTCTGCTTACTGTTCTTGGGAGTATTCAGCTGCAGTTCAGGGACCAAAGCTACAAGTAGTGGAAAAGAGGGATTTCCAATGGAGTGAGGTCTCCACAGCTCCATTCTGTCCTGTGGAGCTCCAGGAAATGCAGTACAGGGAAATGAGTTGACTGTCCCCTTAAGGAAAGTCCATCTTAAATCCTGACAATCATTTGTCTGCTACCTTGTGGTTTCCTGCAGGCTGCCACATGCCCTCCAGAAAGCCTCTGCTGTCTCATGGCATATCTGGTATCTCAGCGACCCATGGGGAACCTATGGAGATACTGATAGCATGGAAGTGATGGTGGGAGGCTGTAAATGAGCAGCAGAAATGGTCTTATGTGTTGTTTGCTAGAAGGGGAGTCTGGAGACCTCCCTTAGGTGAATGTAGAAAGGGTGAGAAGGTCAGAAATGGGCACTCTTAAACCCCACTCTGCTCTCAGCAGGGGCTGCTCTGTTTTCAGACTAACATCATCCTCTAGCTAGAGGAGGCATGAGCCTCAGAGATCTGGGAATGAGACAAATAGATGAGAAAACTTTATTAATTTGTTTATTTTCCTTCTAAGAATGTCTTCTAACTTGTCACTGTTTTTTTCCTTGGTGAATTCCCCATATGTATGGGGAGGAAATGTCCAACAGCAGCTCCCTCAAAGAATTCCTGCTCCTGCCATTCTCAGACAGGCGGGAGCTGCAGCTCTTGCACTTCTCGCTCTTCCTGGCCATCTACCTGGCTGCCCTCCTGGCCAACAGCCTCATCATCACAGCCATAGCCTGCGACCACCGCCTCCACACCCCCATGTACTTCTTCCTCCTCAACCTCTCCCTCCTTGACTTTGGCTTCATCTCCACACTATCCCCAAATCCATGCACAATTCCCTGATGGACACCAGAGCCATTTCCTACTTGGGATGTGTTGGACAGGTCTTAAGTTTTACTATTTTCATATCAGCTGAGTATTCTCTTCTCACGGTCATGGCCTATGACTGCTATGTTGCCATCTGCAGACCCCTGCACTACGAGACCCTCCTGGGCAGCAGAGCTTGTGTCAGAATGGCAGCAGCTGCCTGGGCCAGTGGCTTTCTCAATGTTCTCCTGCAAACTGGGAACACATTTTCCCTACCCTGCTGCAAAGGCAATGTGGTAGAGCAGTTCTTCTGTGAGATCCCCCAGATCCTTAAGCTCTCCTGTTCAGACGCCTTCCTCAGGAAAGCTGGGCTTTTTGTGGTAAGTGCCTGTTTAGGCTTTGGGTGTTCCACTTTCATTGTGATGTCCTATGTGCAGATCTTCAGAGCTGTGCTGAGGATCCCATCAGAGCAGGGCCGGCACAAAGCCTTTTCCATGTGCCTCCCACACCTGGCCGTGGTCTCCCTGTTTGTCAGCACTGGTCTGTTTGCCTACCTGAAGGCCCCCTCCATCTCCTCGCCATCTCTGGATCTGGCGCTGGCTGTTCTGTACTCGGTGGTGCCTCCAGCACTGAATCCCCTCATCTACAGCATGAGGAACAAGGAGCTCAAGGATGCCATTAGGAGAGTGATTTCATGGACCTTTTTAAGCAGTGGTAATTTTTCCACATCTCTCCACAAATGACTCTTTTTGTATCCCGTAACTGGATTGAGCATTGTTTCTTCAAGTTGTTTTCATTTTGACTGTTACTAGTGATAATAATTGTTACCGTGTTGCTACATATCTACTTGTATTCATTCCCCTTTTTACGGTGTCTGCTTTGTCTCACCTGATACCCTCAATTGTGTCGAATGCTGGAAAAGGACTGGCCCCCTAACAGTATCTCTGTAATAAAGTAATTTCTATCAATACAGTGTGTGAAAGCTGGGCTTTTCCTCCAAAGCTGATGCCAAGAATAGGCCCAAGGACTTGCACCTCTCTAGGGTCTGCTGCCTAGGATTCTCCATGGGTTCAGCAACACAGAATCATGTAATGATCTTTCAGAGACCAAGGGCTGGTTTGGGAATTCACCTGTCAGAGTCCAAGGATAGTGGAGACGCTGAATGGTCATGGATTTACACATGCACAGCTCTCCTACATATTAAGGCACAGTGTCAGATGGCTCTTCTCATGGAGGGGAAGCGGGAGGTGCCAGGAGAGCACAGAGATCCTCCTGGGACAGCATATGCCTGGGATGGCCTGTGAGTAGAGCCTCATGAAGGGAGAGGTCCTCAAAGATGGAGTTTCTTAGAGGTAAAGCACTGGGTATTCGCAAGCAAAAGAGGACTCTGCAGTCTCAGGAGAGGCAGTGAGGACTCAACTGTCAGGAAGAAGGGAGAACGGAGAGCCCTCTGGGTCACCATCTATCAAATACCAGGGGCAGGATGTGTAGGCACAAGTGGACACAACGAGCACCCTTGGAAATGTTCTGCAGTGCAGGTGCCCTGGACTGTGCAGTCATCTGCAGTCCCCTAGAGGGATTAGAGGTCGTGATACCCATTTGGTTGGGTCTGACTCCTACCCCCGGTCACAGGAGCAGTGAAATGTCACCCTTAGCCATTTTATTCCTCCCTCTCCCCCCTCTATATCCTTCCCAGCTCTGCATCTCTCTATATTGGCCATTCTGTACTCAGTGGTGCCTCCAGAACTGAACCCCCTTGTCTACAGCATGAGGAACAAGGAGCTCAAGGAGGCACTGAGGAAACTTCCTCAATGGGTACAATGTCAGTGCCAAAACCTGTCCTGTGTGCAGTCACTTGTCATTCCCATGTACTTGCCATGAAACATGTGCTCTTCATTTATTTCTTTCTTAATTTTTACTCTTACCTTCCTGATAAAATAATAATAAATAATCATTTAAAATACAAAACAACAATACGGCAGGAACAAAAGGCAGACTAGGGAAAATACTGGCCTGCTGCTAAATGGGCCAAGAGCCCTGCTGGGAGAGGACACAGAAAAGACCACCTTTGCACTAGAGAGTTGTCCTACTTTGTTCTTTACACCAAAGGATGTAGGGAGGAGGAATCTGTGACCTGATTAACAAATATAGCATGAAAACCAGGACACCCGTTTACCAAATGAAGAGTACAGCAACACTTGCCTCCTCACTATCCTTGAACAGGCAACTGCTGCCTCATAGAACTCCAGGTGCAACTTGTGTCCTTGGTTACCTCTTCAGACCTGGCTCGAAACACTTGTGGCCCCCTCTAGCTGATCTTGATTTGAGGGTGACCACCTGCAGGAAGCAGCACCAGACCAGAAGTACAGCTGCCTTCAGAAATACTGTGGCCTGCAAGGCTGAAAATCAGAGGCCAACGTTCCTGAGAGCTGCAATGGGCATCTGCAAAGAACACGGTGTTTTGCCAATTGACTGGGACAGATGGGGCGATGGAAAGAACCAGACACCACTGGAAAGAATGGTCTTATTTCACTATTAATATTAAGGCAGTACAGAATGATACATTTAATAAAATAAGCTTATTACACACTCCATTTTAGCAACAGACAAAATAAGCAAGGTAATGCACCCAACCATTACTATATGAGAAAGGGAATAGTGATTAAAAGATACATCACCAATTGCCTAAATATGCCATCATATGCCATCATCATCCAGATCCGCAGTCACTGAGGAGTCCCTATTGTGGCGAGGATTTGGAGAACCTTCCCGGCAACTGGGAGGTCTTACGTGGTGCATCTACCCATGAGGTCTCCAACATCGCAGCAAGAGTGTCCATCTTTTATAGAGCCAAATCAGCAAATGATGATAACTTGCATTTTGTTTGTGAGCGGTTACAGAGTTAGAGTTAGAGGGTTAGAGGGTTTAGTATTAGAAGTTTTAGGGTGAGAGGGTTAGAAAACTTAGGGTTAGGGTTAGAGGGAAGGAGGATTAGCTGTAGAGAGTAGGAGCGTTTGGGGAAGAGTGTTTGGGAGTAGAGTTAGAAGTTTGAAAGGCTCGAGAGTTTAGGGTTAGAGGATTTAGGACTAGAGTGTTTAGGGTTAGCAGGTTAGAGTTTGCGGGTTTAGGGTTTAGGGTCAGGGTTAGAGGGTTTAGGGTTAGAGTTGGAGGGGATAGAGGTTATAGCGTAAGAGAGTTAGAGGGTTAGGGGTTAGTTTTAGAGGGTTTAGAGTTTACTATTAGAGAGTTAGAGGGTTTAGAGGGTTTAGGTTTAGGGTAGGCGGTTTAGGGCTAGGTGTTTCAGCGTTAGAGGGTTGGGGGTTAGTGTTAGAGAGTTTAGGGATAGGGTTAGAGGTTTTAGGGTTAGAGAGTTAGGGTTAGAAGGTTATGGGTCAGGGTTGGGGGTTGGGAGGCTAGCTTGTTAGGGTTAGAGAGTTAGGGGTTAGGGGGTTTGAGGATTTAGGGTTTGAAGATTTAGGGCTAGAGGATTAAGGGTTAGAGGGTTTAGGGTGACGGTTAGAGGGTTAGGGGTTTGGGCTAGGTTTAGAGAGTTTCGGGTTGACTGTTAGAGGGTTACGGTTTAGAGGTAGGGTTAGGATTAGAGTGTTTAGCGTTAGAGGGTGAGTGGGTTTGAGGTTAGCGTTTGGGGGTTTAGGGTTTGGAGAGTTTAGTCTTAGGGTTTGGGGGTTAGGGTGTTATGGTTAGTTGGGGTTTTAGGTTTGTGCTTAGGTTAGAAACAGGTCAGGGGTTAGAGGTTGGGGTTAGGGTTTTAGGGTTGTAGATTAGGATTAGGGTTAGGCCACAGGAGAGTTGTGTGATAGCACAGATATGAAGGGAGGTCACCGCTTTGCAGCATGTACAAGGACACGTCTCTCCTCCCTGCCTAGATCTTCTATCTCCATGGCAGTGACCTGCTGAGCTCCCAGTGACACGATCCGAGGTCACAGTGAGATGTGCGTCATCACAAGGAGGTCTCCCTGGTGCCAGAGTGGTGCCCTCCCTTCCCTGTGTGGCCCAGGCTCTGCTGGGCACTGCTCATGTGCTCCCCAGTGTTGCCCTTTGGAGCCACATCCCAGAGCCAGGAGGAGCAGAGAGATGTCTCTTCATGTCCTGGAAAGCAGTCACCTCATTTCCCCCCAGATATTTCCCAAAACCTGCTGATAATCCTTCAGGAATATCTCCAGATGATGCCAAAAGCTGAAAAATATCTCAAAGGGAGCCCTGAAGAGGACACTTCTGCACTCCTGCACTGTCACGTCTCTTCTCCAGGCAGTCCAGTGAGGGAATTTAGGGCTTCAGGGTGGTGCAAGACAGGATCAAAGTCATGGGGGATGAAACTGCACAAAGTGTGGCCATAGGTCGATATGTTTTGGGGAGCCTCAAATCTTATTTCTGTGGTGAGTGACTCTTCCAGTAACAGCAGGATGTAGGACTGTACAGGACAGGACACAGCTTTCCTCCCAGAGGTACCAAGGGAGGATCTCTGTTTTTAAAACAACCCAGCAGGGTTCCTTACACTGTAATGCTTAAGATAGACATGAGACAGCAGAAAAGAGTAAATAGCAATGGCAAAAGCTCTGAGAAATTTTGGAAAGCAGGACTTTTTTTTTTTCAACGATTGCATTGAAGATACATACATGGATAGGATAAAAAGTCCTGCTAGGATACGATACACACATTGTTTTAACAGGAGTGTAGTTAATTTATTCAAAGTTGGCCACACCAAAACAGAGCATTTCCTTGAAGGTGGTCCGCTACTTCCCTCACCAGTTGAAAGAGGACGACACCTCAGAGTGCGACATGCTCAGTGCAAAGAGTGAGGGGTGGCAAGGACAGCTGTGGGCAGGGGTGGTTTTCTGAGCACTGGGCTCTGGGTGGGACACTGAAATATCCTGTTAATGGTGTAGACCTGTTTACAACACAAATGTTTAGAAAATGTCTTAAAAATAGAAAGAAATTAAGAAAAAGAATTAAATAAATGCTTTATTATACTTTCCACCTTTCTTCATTTGTTCTATTTTAGCACACTAGCCTTCTGCATGATCTTTTCTTCTGGAAAAGGAAAGTGATTTTCTAAACGGGGTGGGATGCAGTCCCAGAGTCCTGGACAACTGGTGCCATTGCAGGTGCCATGGTCTCCCAGCCTCCCTCTGCAGCTCCAAGGGGCTCTGGTCTCCTGCAGGTCCCTGTGAGAGCAGCCAGGCCCAGGCAGGTCCTTCACAGACACTGGAAGATCTCCAAGTGCTGCTGGGTGCTGGTGGTGGCCTGCAAAGGTGAAGGAATGTTTTCAGTGTTAGGGAAAATACAAGCACACTTTCAACATCTCAGATGTTTGGCTTATGTTTGGCTTATCAAAGTTTTCCAGTGATGAAAGAGTGGAAATCTTCAGGAACTGTCTGAATCTGGTGTGAAGAATTATTGATCTGCCCTTGAGTTTCCACTGCTCTGTCCCTTAAACTATAGATGCCATCTCTGTGATCTCTCACATATTTTACATGTCTTGAATACATAAATCATTTCTAAAGTCATATTTGCATCTAATCACTTAGACATATGCATTTCTCCCCCTCTCCCCCCCAATTTTTTCCCTTGCTCATTTTTCTATCAGAAACCTCTCAGCTCTCCAGTCATCTCGCTCAGCTTCAGGGAGTTTAAACCTTGCCTTGCCTTTCAGGACTCTTGTTATGTATTTTACTTTTCATGATTCTTTTATTTTGTTTCTAAATTTTACTATTAATGTGTCAGAACTTTACTATTATTGTTTCTAAGCTTTACTATTAATGTATAAAATCTCAACGAAGGTTATTCTTGGTGGACTTCATTGGAGGCAACTCAGACTTGACATACAGTTGAGAACTGCAAGACAAATCCTTCTGTGCCTGCTTGCAGCTAGTTCACAGGGGAATCGGTGCACATGAGCTGTAACATTCATCTACTGCCTGGAGTAGAAACAGGTTCAATTTGAACCAGTGATCCAAGCAGCACCCAGTGGCTGATGAGAGAAATGACAGGGTTGAGGAGCTGGGCAGGAATGTTCTTCATACAGGTATCCTCTCAAAAATCCTGCTTTTTTTTTATATATATATGTCCAGACATCATTGGGAGACACTGTAAGAACTGGAGAATGTAGGTATGACTCCTTCTGAAAACTGAGGGACAAAGAAGGCTTAAAAAGCAGCCATCTGTCTTTTTCAGGTGCCTAATGAAATCTAACTTCAACACAGTCTTAAAAACTCTCCAATTAGCCAAACAAGAACTGAAGCTCGAGGAACATTATGGCAAGAGGCATTGGCTCCTGAGGGTTTTGCATCTTAATGTCCCCGTGGGGGTATTTGGAACTTTGCACGTAGACCTCCAATGCTGGGAGGAACTTGAAGAAATCTCTTAAGAAGTTAAAGTCAGAAGAAAATCTCCAAGTTTCTAGGAGGGTTAATGGGTCTCTCTGAGGACCGTTATGAGCAAAGTCTCCCTAGCGGCAGATTCGAGCAGAAAGCTGGAGGTCCTGATTGCAGGTAGGCAAAGGCAATGTGCAGGTGCCTCTGATGCCAGGTCATCTCTTCTTGTGTGTTATCAAGCAGATGAGCCAGTCACAGATGCCCAGTTCCTGAGCAGGTGGATCCTTTCCATGATGCTTTGCTCAGGCTGTTGGTGGGGGCAGCGTTCCAGGGCAGGACACCCACAGAGCACATTGTGTTTCCCTGAGGGAAAGCAGGCAAGGAGGACCTCTTGTCATAAGGAAGAAGCTTCTTCTCTGAGTCCTCAGTGGCAGAACCACTAGCCATGGCTAAGAGAACAAAGACCTGATTCTTCGGAGGTTTTCAACCATGCCAGTGCCCTCTGCCATCTCCCCATGAGATTGTTCTGCACTTTCCCATGCTTGCACTTGTTTCCCTGCAGCTTGTAGATAATCAAGCTGCTTTCCTACCTTGTCCTCACTGCAGGACTTCCCCAATGTCTCTCTACACTCACTGGCTGTTTTTTGAAACAGAAAGGCCTGTGCTGATCTCAGATCTCCTCTGGGTGACCTGATGTCATCCTATTTCTGTCTGAAATACACCCATGGTCGCAGAAAAGCTGAAGGTTTTCCCTAAGGTCAACACGGGAAGACCTGGGGTGAAGAAAGTAGAATGAAAGAATCATTCCAGCCGTGAGGGTCCTCAGGGCAGTCTGGCTCCATCTTCTTGGTGCTATCTTGGTGCGCGTGGGGAGGCTGTTATTAGGTCAGCCCACAGCCTTCCCTTCTCCAGACTGAAGAAATCCAGCTCTCTTGTCCTCCCATAGCGACAAAGACAGCATTAGCTGTGTGTTCCCTGGATGTTAATGCCTCTTCCAGTCCTGGAATCATTTTCATCTACAAAAGACCTGAAGAATGCCAGAGTGAAGTTGCTCAGGAATGATTCAAGTCCTTGCTGTCTGCTTCCAGGCACATTTGCAAAATCACAGAATCACAGAATGGTTGAGGCTGGAAGAGATCTCTAGATGATCTCTGGATTATCCAGTCCAATACCCCTGCTCAAGCACCTAAATTATGTTGCACTGGGTTGCATCCAGGTGGGTGTGGAAGATCTCCAGAGAAGGGACTCTCTGGGCAGCCTGTTTCAGTGTTCTGTCACTCTCACAGTAAAGAAGTTTTTCCTCATATGGAGATGAAATTTCCTGAGTTTCAGTTTGTACCCGTTACTCCTTGTCTTATTGCTGGCCACCACTTCTTAAAACAGTTTGACCCCATCCTCTTTACATTGTCCCCTCAGGTATTTGTACATGCTGATAAGATCTCCCCTCAATCTTCTCTTCTCCAGGCTGAACAGGCCTGACTCGCCTAGTCTTTCCTTGTAAATTAGATGCATGATATTCATGTGCCCAGAAATGGAGGACTTTCTTGATGGACTACAGACTGAGCCATGAGCCAGCAATGTGCTTTTGTGATCTACAGAAGAGAAGGCAGAGATGGGATCTTAGCAGTGTGCCCAAATACCTGAAGGGAGTGTGCTGAGAGAACGGGGCCAGACATTCTCAGTGTGGGGCAGTGATATGATAAGAGGCAACAGTCACAAACTGAAGCACAGGAAGTTCTGCCTGAATTTGAGGGAAAACCTCTTGAGTGTGAGGGTGACAGAGCATTGGCAGAGATTGTTCAGAGAGGATGTGGAGTCTCCTGCCCAAAGATATTCCAAACTGACCTGGATGTGATCCTGTGCAACATGGTCTACGTGACCCTGCTTGTGCAGGGCGGTTGGACTAGATGATCTCCAGAGGTGCCTTCTAAGCTGAAGCATTCTGGGATTCTGTGGGATCTCCTCAGCTCCCACCTTTCCTTGTCAAGGCTTTGTGGCCTGCAGGGTGGTGGCAGGTGCAAGGCAGAGCTGGGCAGTGAGGTCAGCTGGCCAGAACGTGAGAGGTGCAGGGCCAGGCTCTGCCATGTCCATGGCATGACCAGGCCAAGGACAAGTACAGCAGCTCACTGGTAAGGGGAGTGAGGCCCTACAGTGAGGCTGACCACTCTCTCTCTTCCCTGCTCTTGTGCCCAGCAGATCCCCTCCCTGTCTGCCTGCAGCTCCTCCAAGCCCACCACACTGCCCAGCACAGTCCAGCAGAGGACCCCAGGTCCTGCAGACCCTCCAGAAGCTCCTGTCCTGAGCTGGGGCACACAGATACCTGGCTCTCCTTTGCATTTTCTATCTCAGGATGTTACCTTGCCTCTTTCCTGGGACATCTCTGCTCCCCACAGAGCCTTTTCCCAGATCAGTGTCCCAGTTGCTGACTGGGCTGTTCCTGCACCTGCCCTGTTCTGGTGGTGCTGCTTTGCAGAGTGAGCAGCTGTGGGACTATGGTCCATGGTGGTCAGAGAGAGAAGCAGACCCAGTTTGGCTGGGACTGCCACCACCAATACTGGTGACACACGACCCCAGAGTGTTTGCAATGACCAGTGTAGGGCAACACATGACTATGACCTTCACAGGAGAGCAGGAAAAGTTGCCCCCTGATTGTGGCTAGGGGAGGTGAGTTCTCCTAAAGGCAACTGGAGGCATGGTCTCACCCTGTCTGTACTCGTGTGAGCCTGACTCTGTGCCCCTGTTCTCCCTTGGAGTCAGTGCTGGAAGAGATGCTGCACAGGGAAACTCTCCTCAGTGCATGGGAGACATCAGGAGTTGCTTAGTGGGGCTCAGAGTTTCTCCCCTCTTTGCTGCTGAAGGGGGAAGCCTCGCGTCCTGCTACAACATGGTCCCTGTGGCAGATTCAAATGAGACATTCCTGCGGAGAAATATCATGAAACAGACTATATATTTTTCCTTTATTGGAATATAAGAGAAAAAAAGCAAGCAAGAAATAAATGAACAACACTTATCCTTAATGCCAAATCCCCTAGCACAGATTTTGTTGCTGGCACTAGACCCGCTGGATGAGTTTCCTTAGGGCATTCTTGAGCTCCTCATTCCTTAGGCTGTAGATGAGGGGGTTCAGTATTGGAGGCACCACTGAGTACAGAATAGCCAGCACCAGATCCAGAAACTGGGAGGAGATGGATGGGGGCTTCAGATAGGCAACCATGCTAGTGCTGACAAACAAGGACACCACAGCCAGGTGTGGGAGGCACATGGAAAAGGCTTTGTGCTGGCCCTGCTCTGAGGGGATCCTCAGCACAGCTGTGAAGATCTGCACGTAGGACACCACAATGAAAATGAAACACCCAAAGCCTAAAGAGATACTAACAACAAGAAGCCCAGCTTCTCTGAGGTAGGAGTCTGAGCAGGAGAGCTTGAGGATCTGAGGGATCTCACAGAAGAACTGCTGCACCACATTGCCTTGGCAGAGCGGAATAGAAAAGGTGTTCCCAGTGTGCGGGACAGCAAGGAGAAACCCAGAGGCCCAGGCAGCTGCTGCCATTTTTATACAAGCTCTGCTGTCCATGAGGGTCCCATAGTGCAGGGGTCTGCAGATGGCAACATAGCGGTCATAGGCCATGACTGTGAGGAGAGAAAACTCTGCTGAAAACAAGATGGCTAACAGGAAGATCTGGGCAGCACATCCTGAGTAGGAAATGGTCCTGTTGTTCCAAAGGGAAATGCTCATGGATTTGGGGACAGTGGTGGAGATGGAGCCAAGGTCAAGGAGGGAGAGGTTGAGGAGGAAGAAGTACATGGGGGTGTGGAGGCGGTGGTCGCAGGCTACAGCTGTGATGATGAGGCCGTTGGCCAGGAGGGCAGCCAGGTAGATGGCTAGAAAGAGCGAGAAGTGCAAGAGCTGCAGCTCCTGTCTGTCTGCAAATGCCAAGAGGAGGAACTTGCTGAAGGAGCTGCTGTTGGGCATTAGTTCCTTTGGGGCACAGGAGTCCTGTCCAAGGAAGGAAAGAAAGCCAAAAGTTAAGGCAGGCTTTTCTGAGCCGAATGATTTCAGTTTCTCAAGGAACTCCCCACATTTCCTCTCTCCCTTATTTCAGCTCCCTTTCTGGTGCTCCACTTTGAACTGGCTGAGTGTGCCAAGTGCAGCAGGGACTCCTCCCCATAGCTCCGGAGGAGTTATTTCTGCTTTGCTGCAAGTGGAAATAGATGCACTAGTCTTTGAGTGGTATTTGTGGAGAAACCTTGGAATGGCATATTGCATTGCTTGGAATGGACTTAGTCCAAAGACCAAGTGGGAATATTCTCCATTCAGCAGCATGAGAGCTGAATACAGCCCTCACACCAGTTGTATCTGAAGGAGAAGAGCTCTGTGAGGGATTCAGCCCCATCAGTCTTGTCCTCCTCAACAGAGATATTTGTATCTGAGTCTGCCATACTAGATCTCACTCCAACAAGGGAGAACAACAGTCAAAAGGAAACAAGGATAGACCTTACCCTTTCTACATGTCAAGATGTCTAGAGATAGACCTTGTCCTCATGCCAATTTTAACTCTGCACCCTTATTCCAGGCACTGCAGAGAGAAGGAATAGCGTTGATGCACACAACCTGCAGGAGAGGATGTCCACCCCTTCTATGGCAGGGCTCTTCAACATTTAGAAATCAAGTCTTCCCTGCAAAGGGATAAGTGGAGGAGTCTGTTGATATAGAAGTGTGCGTATAAATAATATATATGATGGTGCACACACAAAAACACAAAGGTACCTACTCACTGTGGGAACATTATTTGATAGAGCAGAAATCTTTGGCGCTTCAGTCATTCTCAGCATAAACCCTTGTGCATCACAACAGGGAAAAAAAAAAAAACTTGTTAGGACTTTCTCATGGGACCTGCTTCATCACTGAGCCTTGCCCCTCACTGTCGTGTACTTGCACCTCACTCACATGAAGGACAACGATACTCACACATGAGCCCAGTTCTTCCTGCAGAAACCTCCCAGGAGCAGGGGAGTGTCCAGAGGCACCCCCAGGTTTGCAGGTGCTAAAGAGCAGCTCAGATAAATCCTGATGCAGCAGGCCAGGAGAAGATGGTGCTGTCTATGGACTAAGGGGTGGCTGAGGGGACAGTCTGAAGTCTCTGGCAGATTCTTTGGTTGCTCCTTGAATCTCTTAATGAGTCTCAGTCTGTTGTCCAAATCTGCCAGTTTTTCATCTTACCAAGTGGGAAAAAAATGTAAGCACCACCTCACCGGCTTCTCCTTCAGGAAATGCCTGCCTTGCCTTTCCTTTTGCAAAGTGCCCCCTGAAATGTGCTCACAGCTAGACCTGTGAGCAGACCTGACCCCTGCAGCACCCTCCAAGCAGGAGAAGGAGCCTGACCTGGTGGAGGATAATCCTCCCACCCAGAACTTCTCCCCTCAGTGCTGTGAGAAGCTCCCTGGTCAGGCTGAGTGCTGACCTTCACAGGCGACACAGTCACTGCTGCAGGCACACAGCACCTTTGGGTGTAGGGACACTGCTCTGAAGTGCAGACCTCTCACCCTGTCTGCACACCCCAGCTTCACATCAGTGCCATTTCTATTGGGGAAGGCAGCAGGATGCCCTGCCCATAGGTGGTATGTTAGAGAATCCCTGCTCTGAAGCAGCTCCTCTTCCTCTGCACTGCAAAAGCCAGGAGAAAGAAGACAAAAATGCTGCCACCCATGAGGTGTGGTGAGTTCTTATGTCCCCTTCAAGAAGCTCCGTAGCATTGTCCTGTAAGCACAAACTCACCGTGTCAAGAGCTGTGACTCCTCTGTGCTCCCACTCCACACTGCCGTTCCCCTCTCGCTGCCTTCTCTCCTCTGCTGTCCGCAGCAGCAGGCAGTGCCCGCAGCCCTGCTGCTCTTGGCACAGGAGCTGCTCCTGCACTCGACTGTCTCTGGGCAGTGCTGCCAGGCTGCCACGAGCTGCCTCCGTCCCAGGAGCCTGGCCCCGCTCAGGAGCAGAGGCCCAGCTGAACTCACCAATTTCTCTGTCCCTCGTGCTCCCTCCTCCTGGGAAATGTGCGCTGGAATAGACTGAAGTAATCACCTGTTGTCTTTTCCCATTGAGTGGAGAGCAACTATTTCCAACACTGCAAGTTCTTTCATCAGAGCATGACTATCTATGAGAAATAGAAATGTGCTCCTCTGGAACCCCCCAAACCCTCATCTCTGACCTAGGCAGGACACCTAGTTAGGACAAGAAGGGAGTTCCTTGGCACATGGTTCAGGGATTGACTCAGATGTGTCAGTCTTGGCACCTCATGCTGGTCTAGAAGCCCCTGGCGTAAAGTGGGATTCAGAAAACTCCTGTGAACTCCACAGGCAGGTCAAGTGATTCCCCTTACCACAATTGAAGTGAGCACAACACAGAGGTCTGCAAGAGAGCTCCTTGTCTAAGCTGCAGTTCCAAACACTGGAGATGGAGGATGAGAGTCAGCTGATCACACACAAACACTCTCTCATGACAGTCCAAAAGACTGAGGAGGTCCAAGGCCTGTGTCAGTGCCCACTTGCTCTGATGCAGCTCCTGGGAGACCTGCATCATCCTAGAGGATCAGGGTGGGAGCCAATGGGGAATTGCATTGCCCATCTGAAATGACCCCAGATGCCAACAAAAATGGCAACCCCAGGAACAATGAAAATGAGGCATAGAAGGATTATAGCATAAACCAACAGCTCTGGTAATTCAGTGCAGATCCTTGATTTGATGGCATAGAAAAGTGCTGGCAGGGCCTTGTCAGGTGCTTGGGGTGTCCAGCACAATCACGTGTCTCTAGCAAATGCAGCAGGGCACCTGCAGGAAAATCATGTCCCCTTGGAGTGACTGCTGGGCAAGTGTCCCAGGGCATCCTACATTTCCATCCTGTACCCAAAGACATTCCAGCACTGGCTGTAGGGAAAGCCCATCCTGTCTACATCCAGGGTGCTGCATAAATGGGAGGCATCCTCACCCTGCCATGTCTCTGCTCCAGTCTCTGCCCTCTCAAACCCTTCTAGCTCTCCTCTCCTGAATTTCTGCTCCCCCTGCCAGATGATATGAACAAGGACTGGGCTAATGAGGGCCTCAGAATGGATGGAGCACTGGCTACTGGGCCTAGGGACTTCTTCAGCAGCACCTTCACTTTCCTAGAGATTGTTTCAAGAAATCTGCCATCCTGCCCTATCCCTCAGGCTTGGCAGGTGTGACAGTCACAAGTGGCCCATGTGCCCACCTACAGCACCTGCACACACACACCCATGGTCCTTACGGCACAGGCACGGCCTTTGGGTGCCTGGCACTCCCTGGCTATCCCCTTTTCCCTGCTTATTGGCCTGAGGTGCTGCTGGTGCTGTCAAAAGGCAGAGCGGGCAAAGGCACTTTTGGAGCTTCCTCACAACCTGCTGGTCTCTCCACGGGCTTTGGAGACTTCAGTCAGTTCCCTTGGGGTGGCCTTTACTCTGGCACAGTGATGCACAGAACATGCCTCCAGCAGCAGCATCCCTGCACATCTGTGCATGCACTGATGCAAGAAGGAGAAACATGTCCTAAGGATTCATGGTTTAATTCTGCATTTCATATACTATAATACATATTGCTTTCATGTATCCTCATATCAACTTATTACAAGATGAAATTGGAGAGGAAAAATAGCAAGGGTCTTCCCACCCCCCCCCTTTTATTTTCTCTTATTTTTCTTTTATTTTTCAGTAGGATTTGGAGGAGGACCTGGAGCTGAGCCCATGGCAGGGCAGCAAGGCAGCAGGTTGTCCCATTTCATTTGGATGGAGAGTTTTTCCATCTGCCGGCCTGATGGTCATCAACCAGGTGGCCAAGACGGTGAGGAGAGCCTTAAACTGGGAGTGACTCAGGGGAGAAGAAGACTCCAGCAAGAGTGAGGAAGTGATGGCCTGGGATGGCAGGGAAATGTGCAGGAGATGTAGACAAAGGAACCCCTGGAAAGAGCAGTGGGATGCAGGGAGCTCTGCTTAGGGATGGAGAGAGATTCAGTCAGGATTGTAGGGATGAGGATTAGCGGGCAGAGCCAGAGCCGTGGCCTTGTGTAGATCTCTACTATGGATCTCTAGAAAGGCATCATGATGGGATTCCCATGGTTTTCAATAAGACACTGTGATGGCATCTTTCTCCATGGTCTCCACCAAGGAATCATGATGGGATCTCCATAGTTCCCAAAAAGGCTTCATGATAGGGTCTGCCATGGTGTCCAGCAGGCCATGATGATAGGGTCCCCATGGAAACCACCAGGGCTTTTTGATGGCAGTGGCTTCCTGACCATAAGGCCATTGTGAGCTGGTCATCCCCATGGTGACCATGTCCTTGTTGGGGGCCAAGGCCCCAGACTCCCCACTCTGAGGAGAGCAGCTCCAAGCAGCTCTGAAGGGTGGAGGACTTCAGGAAAGGCAGCCATTAAGTAAGCATCTGTCAAGCAGAAGAATGCTCCATACAAACAGTTGGTAAAATTAGGAAACATCTCTGGAGCCAAGCTAGCCTAAAGAGGAAACTGGCATGTGGCCTTCAAGTCAATAAGGCAGCATGTGGAAAGGGGAAGAGGGAAGAGGCTGCAAAGGAGGAAGTCAGAAATATTGTCCAGCAAAGTAAGGATGGTTTGAGGAAAGCCAAATCTCCCTGCTCCTGCTTCAGTGAGAGTAAAAGAATGAAGAAGGAAAATGTGGGCTAATGGCTGAATGGGACTGGGATTCTAGCAAGTGCAGCCCTGCTTGGCTTCAGTCAGCCATCATCAACAAGGTGAAGCCTGAGAAATGCCTAACAGAGGCAACTGGAGAGGTTACTTCTCTGTCCTTCCCTGGTAATTGTGGGCCCTGGGCAGACTTGTGGGATTGCCTGGGATTGGGGCTTGGTTTGGAGGTTTGGCGTTTGGCAAGACAGGATCAAAGTCCTGTGGGATGAAAGAGCACAAGGTCTGAGCACAGGGTGAGATGAGGGTGAGCCTCAGCTCCATGATAACTGCTGCGGGCTGCTCTTTGGGTAGAAGTGGGATGGAGGACAGTCTGTGGCAGAAGACAGTCTTCCTCCTGGAGGCACCGAAGCAGGCTCACTGTTCTTCACTTCCTCAGCAGGGTTTCATGGACTGTGCTGCTTAAGATAGAAGCGATAGGCCAGAAAAGAGCAAAGGTGCCCTTAACACAAATTCTCCTGAGAACTTTATCTAGGAATCTGTTTCCAGCCTTACTTCATTGCCATGGTCAATGTTGTGCACCAACATAGTGCTGCCAAATAAGAAGAATTAAAATGTATTTCATAATGTTAAAAACGGCCAGAAGTTTTAGAAGGGATAATTTTTGTTATTCTACGAGAATGTTCTGACTTATGTCTAAAATCTGCTGTAGGGTTTGGATTCAATTTGATCACATAGAGAGGCTGGTGCTGCTGGAGATTCCCTGGGGCAGTTGTGTTCCCCTGTGGTGCTGAAATCAAATGTCTGTTAAGACCACTTATTCCCCTGCATTGACTAGAAAGGGAATTCCAGACAACTGCATTTGACAGAGGCAACTACATGGATGGGGTCTGACACTTATCACTTTGAAAGTCAGCTTTGATTCAGATGATCTGCACATCTGCACTTTCCATGGTTTGAGTATTCCTTCTCCCCTTGCTGTTTATCGTTCAGACACCTCTCAACTCTTCCCTTGCTGCTTTGAGCTTCAGGGAGTCTTTCAGGAGACTCTTGTTGTCTCTTAACCAGCTCATTCACTCTATCCAGCCTTTACTATCTGTTTGTGAAAAGCGGTTCAAGGAAGGTTATTCATTGTAGGCTGTAACATTCAGCTACTGGAGTGAGAAAAACAGTTTGATTTTAGCCAGAGTGATCCAAGTCCCCAGTGGCTGATCAGAGAAGTGGCAGGGCTGGGGAGCTGAGCAAGAAGGTTCTGCATACAGGTCTCCCCTCAAAAACATTACTTTTCACACACATCCATACTTCATTAGGAGACACTCTAGGAAGTGGAGAAAGTGCATATGGCTGATTCAGAAAATGGAAGAATAAAGAAAGCTCAAAAAAAATAGCCATCTTTCTTTTTCAGGTGCTCATTGTAATCAGTCTAATGTTAATACACTCCTTTCCAATTAGCTAGAGAAGATTTGAAAGCTGAAGAAAATTATGGCAAGAATCATGGCTCCTGAGGGGTTTTGCATTTGACTGACCCCTTGGGAGTACTTGGTGCTGAGCCCATGAACCACCAATGCTGAGAGGAGACTGAAGAAACTTCTCAAAAAGTTCAAGTCAGAAGCACATCCCCAAGTTTCTTGGAGGGTTAGTGGGTCCCTCTGTGGTTCATTACCAAGGAAAGCCTCCCCAGGGGCTGATTAGAGCAGAGAGTTGGAAGCCATGATTAAACATAGGAAAATGCAAAGTGCAGCTACCTCTGATGCCATCTCAACCCTACATGTGTGTTTTCAAGCCGATTGACCAAACAGAGGCCCAGGCCCTAAGTAGGGGGATCCTCTCCATCATGCTTTGCCCAAGGCTTTTGGTTGGAGCAGTGTATGGGTGGGGGTGTTCAAGGTCTAGGGCAGGACACTGATCCAGGACCTCTTGTGTCCCTAGGGAAAAGCAGGCAAGGAGGCCCTGTTGCCAAAAGGAAGAAGTTTCTTCTCTTAAGCCTCAATGGCAGAAGCACCAGCCATGGCCAAGAGGACATAGTCCTAGTTCTTGAGGAGGTTTTTGGCACTGCCCCCAGTTGTCTCTCCCTTGGGCTCTCCTACACTTTCCCATGCCTGTGTCTGTTTCCCTGCAGCCTGTAGACATCAAGCTGCTTGCTCACCTTGTTCTCACCCCAGCATCTCTCCATCTTTTCCCATGTCTCTCTGTCCTTAGTGACTGTTCTTTGAAACACAAAGGCATGGCTTGCTCTCAGGTCCCCTCCAGGTGACGTGATGCACAGACCACTGCTCTTAAGTGACATTTCTCTTTTCTTCAAGTCAAGTCTGTACCTCAAGCGGCAGTTTGTGGCTCTTTCCCCTTCTCAGTTTTTTTCCCACTACCTGAGCAATTTCCATCATCCCTGAAACCACCCTGCAGCCAGTCACAGGCTCCTGCTCTCTTCCCATTAGCTGTGGCACTTGAGCAGGCTAAAGAAGCTCATGGCCCTCAGCTTCTGCATGCAGGCCATGTGCTGCCCAGGCCTGAAAAAGCAACCTCACCCCAGGAGAAGGGTCTGACTCTGGTAATGTCAGCGGCTAACGCACAGGAAAACAACAAAAAAGGAATTTTCAGCAGAAACCTTAACTTCTTTGTACTGAACAAGCCCAAACCCTCTCCTCACAGGGTGGGGCAAGTGATACTCGAGCCCCCAACCACCTTGGGGGCCTGACACTGAACTCACTTCATGTGATGAGCAGAGTTCTTCTACAGAGAGCCCCCACTGGATGCAGTAGCTAGAGGCACTCTAACGAGTACAGAGTAGGGGACTCCTGTTCATGCAGTCCAGGACACTGTGGCCTCCAGAGCATGTTACTGGCTCACATGCAGCTTGCTGCCTACAAAGGTTCTTTCCCCGAAGAGCTGCCCAGCTGGACATTCCCCAGTCCATATCCCTGCAAGGGTTGGTCTGTCCCAGGAGCAGGACCTGATTTTTGTCCTTATTGGAACACCATCCCTAGAAAGTAGACAATACTATCCTGCATAGCCAAGCTGATCTCCCAAGGTGTCTTCTAGTTTTAATGAGCATCGGGATGGACCATCCTTGGACTGGGTGGCTGTGCTCCTTAAAGACCTGCTGGCTTTCCTAAGCTCCACCACCCTTCAGATTGCAGGATTCCGTCAGCAGCAGGGAGCCTACGCAAGCTCTCCCCCAGACCTTGATCCATCCCATGCAAGAGCTCCTTCCATCTGAGCTGTCCCATCCCATCAAGAACATCCACCCCATCCTGCTCTTCCCCACTGTCCTTCCTGCCTGGAGAGCTTGTCCTCTGCCATCACAGCCCTCTAGTCATGTGAGTGGTCTCAAAGCATCTCAATTATTCCAACTATGTTTCCATGCAGTGACAGCTTGTGCTTCTCCATCTGCCCTCCTCTGTGCCCCAGCCTGCATGCACTTGTGTGCAATATTGGTCTTGGAGACCCTCAACTGTGGCACGAAGAAGAGGTCTGCAATGGAGAAACCTGTTACCAAGAGCCAAGGACACTGTGTGTGCAATGGCCCCACTTGACAGCTGGGACATGCTTGTGTAGAGAGCACTTGCCAGGGTTATGCTGAAAGGAGGTTCCCACAAAGAGAGCAAAGTCTGGAATGCCCAAGGCCAGGGAAAAACAGGAGAGAGATTTGCCTCCTAGGGGTAATTAATGTCACCTTGGGCCTGCGACAGAAATGAATCCCTCTTCAGGAAGGACAAGGAGCCACTGAAGAAGAGCCTGGACCTGGACAGGCTGTGATTTACCACACTGAGGTCATCATTAGCACATTTCCCTCATCTAAGTGTAGGAAGAGTTTCAGGAGAGGGAGTGCTAAAAGATTTTAAGGTTGTGGCGACTACAGCAGAGACCTTAGTGGAATGTGGCTCTCATTTATGAAGCGCCCCCCAGACACCCCACATGTCCCTGCAGGTCTATTTCTGTGTCACTGAATCAAGTGCCTGCTCTGAATAACATCAAGTGTTTGCAGGATGTGCATGAATGTCAGCTGCCTGGTGAGAGGAGCTCTGGTGGCAGTCAGCATCTGTCTCATTTCAGGTAACCCCTGGAGATGGCATGTGGGAATGAGGTGGCCACACAGAAACATATGGTGACATGGGATGAGACAGAGGTGGTCCAAGGCATGTGCTAGTGTCTGCTGGCTCTGATGGAGCAGCTGGGAGACCCGTATCTTTCTAGATCCTGAGTTGGGGGCCAACTGGGGAATTTCCGTGGCCATCAGAAATTACTCCAGATGACCAATACTGCCAGAGCAGCACCCACTGTGAAGCTGGCAAACAAGTAGGTCCCTGTGATGCAAAATCATAGTGCCATCCCCTCAGACACTTCATCCAATGACATAAAAATAGACTTGAAGGGCCATGTCAGATGCCTGGGACATCCTGCACAACTGCATGTTTCTGGCAGACAGAGCCTGGTACTCCCAGGAAGTCATGTCCTGTTGCAGTGGTGCTGGGCAAGTGCCCCAGGGCATCCCCGATGTCCCACCTGTGTCCAAAAAAAAAATGAGTCCCACATCTGCCTTTAGTCACAGTCTGCACTGTCCACATGCAAGCATGCTGCTCTGGTGGGATGCACATCACACAGAGGTCTCCACTCGTGTTCCTGCATTCTTGAAACCTTCTAGTTCTCTACTCTGTCTCCCTCTTTTCATTATCACATAACAGGAATAAGAACAGTGTTAATGATATCCGCATGGTGACTGCATTGCAGTCCAAGCCAGGACCTTCTTCACTGGTGCATTTTCCTTCCTGGAGATCAGTTTAGCTCTGTCCCAGGCCCCAAGGTGCTGCAGAGGGAGCTCAGGCAACAAAACCCTCTCCTGCCAGGGCTGGGCGGTCCAGCTCTGTTTCCCCCTGCCCCGGACTCTGCAGGCTTTGCTATCTTAGTGGGAATCTTCTCTCACCATCACATTGCCACCTGCTCTCCATGACAGCATGCCTGTGCCCTGAAGTGCAGGCACCAGAAATGCTGTGTCCTTGGCCCTTGGTAGAACAAGTTTTACCATCATCAACCTGTTCTGTGTGCCACAGCTGAGGCTCTGCAATGGAAACATGCACCAGTGCATAAAGCCTGGGGCCAAGTGAGGAGCAAATGGAAGTGCCTGACTGAGACATTATTGCCACAATAACTGGGATGTGGTGGAATCTCACACATGATTATAGAGTCTGTACAGTGGCAGGGTCCGATATCTTCAGAAGAGAGTGGAGAGGAAGATGAGCAAAGGGGATGCCCTTGGTGTGAATGAGCAGCTCAGATGTGTGGAGCTCTTTGAACATGAGGGCCAGGGCTTGGGTGCAAGCTTGTAGATGACAAGGGTGAGACCACAGTGGGAGTGAGCAACCACCCAGGCAGGGTGAGGAGGTGGGTGCAGTCTCCTTTAAGCAATGTGAACAAGTGTGTGGCTCACAGGCCACCCCACGTGCACACACCCTCCCTGCACTGGCTCCCAGGCTGTGGAGATAGTTCTTCTCCAGGGCTGGCTGGCTCATGCAATGACCTCCCAGGAGCTGGAAGAGGACCTAGAAGGCAGCAGTGCCCTGGTCCCCAGCACACCTTCACCTCACAAACCACAGAGGACTCATGTCCTTCCTCCCTGCAGTCCTCCCAGCGACCAACTCCTCCCCAAAAGGCTGAGGGGAGCCTGAGGCCTCCTTGTCCACCCAGATGTCCCAGGTGGATTCCCATCAACATTGCCAGCTGCTTGTTCCCAAGTGCCTGTCCCAGGAATCGTTCCCTGGAGGGGACTGCTCACTTGTCACAGCCACAGGCAGTGCAGTGCCGAGAGGATGGTGCCAGGCCTGCTCTTCCAGCATTGCCTTGAACAAGCGGCTTGTGAGGAGCAGGAATGGCCAGACCCCATGGGTGTCCCTGCAGCCAGCTGTAGGGACCAGCTTGGGGACATGGTTGAGTTCAGCACCGAGAAACTGTGGGTGCAGCAGCAGGGCTGGTCATCACTGGTGCTAGTGGGGCAGGGGTGGGAGAGCTCTTCGTAGTTTCCCTTCTCCCAAGCGGAACACGGGGGCTTCCATGTGTGCCCATCCCTGCACCCGCACACGGCTCCCTGGCTCCACTGTGCAGACAGCACCCAGGGCAGGGTGCTCAGCCCTGGGGAAATGTCCCTCTGACATGGTCCCCATGACAGTCCGCACTGCCCTGTCCTCCCACAAACCCTGCTGGGCCCAGCCTTGTACCACATTGGGGTTGGTGCAGAGCCGTCCTTGGCCTCTGAGCTGGGAGAGAGGCTGGGCAGGGCCGGCTGGTCCTCTGGCTACAGGCACCGAGGCCGGCAGGAAGAAGCTGCCCAGGCAGCCAAACACTGACACTGAAGGTGACCTCAGTGACTCTCCAGGCTTCCCTGGGCTTCCTGGGTCCCCACTGCCTCTTGCAGCACTGCAGAGCTCTCCCTAGCCTGCACATTCATTGTTTTTGCCCTTTCCATATGGCTGGCTCCCCTTGAGTTTCTGAATTGCCATTCACTGCTAGGAACATGGTGCCCTTGGAGATGTCCTGTGTTCTCCTGAAGGCTCCATATCCATCTTCAGCCCTGTCACATGGAAGATAGTGCTTGACCATTCACCACCTGCAGGAGCTCTGAGAACCCACAGGTAAGAACTGAATCCAACCCTCCTTCCCTAACACATCATCTATGAGATCATTGCTGGAGGCCCTGGAGAGCCCTGAGAAAGAAACAGATACTTGGAGGGTAAAAGTCCCTGAGCACATTTTAGAATCTCACTTTGGAAGGAGAGGCCAACCTTCAAATACTGCAGTGAGGAAATCCACTTCTATTTGAGTGAAGCCAGGACTGACACAGAAACACAAGGACAGACATATTTATAGCCGGTATGGCAATTACAGAGAGTGAGTTCATACTTTTGGCAAAGCAGGATGCATTCAAAAACTTAAGTAAAAAAATCATTATAAACACA
Source organism: Tinamus guttatus (assembly GCF_059628265.1). Taxonomy (NCBI): domain Eukaryota; kingdom Metazoa; phylum Chordata; class Aves; order Tinamiformes; family Tinamidae; genus Tinamus; species Tinamus guttatus. The sequence goes on from NW_028288921.1 coordinate 301,235, forward strand.
GAGAGAATGCTCAAATCACAGAACTATCTGAGATGCATTAGGAACCACTTGTTAGAAAGGACAGGTTGCTTATTTCTAGCACCGACTGAGCCAGTTTCATTAGGGTGTTCTTCAGATCCTTGTTCCTCATGCTGTAGATGAGGGGGTTCACTGCTGGAGGCACCACTGCATACAGAACAGCCACCACCAGATCCAGAGCTGGCGAGGAAATGGAGGGGGGCTTCAGGTAGGCAAACATGCCACTGCTGAGAAACAGGGAGACCACGACCATGTGTGGGAGGCACATGGAAAAAGTTTTGTGCTGACCCTCCTCAGACGGGATCCTCAGCACAGCTGTGAAAATCTGCATGTAGGACGCCATAATAAAAATGAAACATGCAAAGAATAAACAAATACTAAGCAAAAGAAACCCACCTTTCCTGAGGTAGGAGTGTGAGCAAGAGAGCTTGAGGATCTGGGGCATCTCACAGAAGAACTGCTCCACCTCATTGCCTTGGCACAGTGGTAGTGAGAATGTACTCCCAGTCTGCAGAAGAGCATGGAGAAAGCCACTGGCCCAGGCAGCTGCTGTCACTTTCAAACAAGCTCTGCTGTCCATGAGGGTCCCGTAGTGCAGGGGTCTGCAGATGGCAACGTAGCGGTCATAGGCCATGACTGTGAGGAGGGAAAACTCTGCTGAAAACAAGAATGCTACCAGGAACACCTGGGTAGCACATCCTGAGTAGGAAATGATCCTGTTGTTCCTCAGGGAATTGGCCATTGATTTGGGGACAGTGGTGGAGATGCAGCCAAGGTCTAGGAGGGAGAGGTTGAGGAGGAAGAAGTACATGGGGGTGTGGAGGCGGTGGTCGCAGGCTACGGCTGTGATGATGAGGCCATTGCCAAGGAGGGCAGCCAGGAAGATGGCCAGGAAGAGCGAGAAGTGCAAGAGCTGCAGCTCCCGTGTGTCTGCGAAAGGCAGGAGGAGGAACTCATTGAATGAGCTGCTGTTGGACATTAGCTCCTTTGGGAGTCCTGTCCAAGGAAGGAAAGAAAGAAAAAATTTAGAGCAGACTTGTCTGAGCCAAACCATTTCAGTTTCTCAAAAATCCCATATTTCCTCTCTCCCTTAATTCAGTCCCATTTCAGGTAATCTACATTGAAATGGCTGTATTCTCTGCAGCAGGGACCCGCTTCCCATGGCTTCAAAGGAGTTGTTTCTGCTGTGCTGCAGGTTTAACTGGATGTGTCAAACTACTCTTTGATTAGTGTTTCTGGAGATGCCTGGGAATGGCATCTTGCATTGCTTGGAAGGGACTTGCCTGGAAAATCTGCTGGGAATATTCTCCATTCACCAGCATGAGAGCTGAATATAGCACTCACACCGGTTGTGTGTGAAGAAGAAGAGCTTTGTGAAGGATTTGTCCCCATCAACCTTGCCCTGCTCAACAGAGATATTTGTATCTGAATCTGTCACACCAGATCTGACTCTGGCCAGGGAGGAGAACAGTCAAATGGAAGCAAGGAAAGACCTTACCTCTTTTTAGATGTTGAGATGTCTAGAGATAGACCTTGTCCTCATGCCACTGCACCGTCCGTGCCTGTATTCCAGAAACTTCAGAGAGAAGGAGTAGCTTTGGTGCACAAAATCTGCAGGAGTCGACGGCCTCCCCTTCTATGGCAGGGCTCTTCAATATGCAGAAATCTAGTGTCCACTGCAAAAGGGTCACTGCAGGAGTCTGTTGGTATAGAAATGTGCATATATATATATATATGATGGTGCACACAGAAACACACAAAGGTGCCTCCTCAATGTGGGAACATTCTTAGATAGAACAGAAATCCTTGGCATTTCAATCACTCTCAGGAGAAAAAGGACTTTGTCATGGGACCTGCTTCATCACTGAGCCTTGCCCCTCAGTGTCGTGTACTTGCACCTCACTCACATGAAGGACAATGACACTCACAAGTGAGCCCAGTTCTCCCTGCAGAAACCTCCCAGGAGAAGGGGATTGTCCAGGGGCACCCCCATGTTTGCAGGTGCTAAGGAGCAGCTTAGACCCTGATGCAGCAGCCCAGGAGAAGCTGGTGCTGTCTATGAACTAAGGGATGGGTGAGGGGACATTCAGATGTCCCTGGCAGACTCTTTGGCAGCTCCTTGAATCTGTTAATGAGTCTCAGTCTCTTGTCCAAGTCTGACAGTTTTGTTTCCATTTTCCTCTTACCAAGTGGAAGGAAATTGTAAGCACCATCTCAATGCCTGCTTTGCCTTTCCTTTTGAAAAATGCCCCCTGAAATGTGCTCACAGCTAGACCTGTGAGCAGACCTGAGCCCCGCAGCACCCTGCCAGCAGGAGAAGGAGCCTGACCTGGTGGAGGATAATCCTCCCACCCAGAACTTCTCCCCTCAGTGCTGTGAGAAGCTCCCTGGGCAGGCTGAGTGCTGACCTTCACAGGCGACACAGTCACTGCTGCGGGCACACAGCACCTTTGGGTGTAGGGACCCTGCTCTGAAGTGCAGACCTCTCACCCTGTCTGCACACCCCAGCTTCACATCAGTGCCATTTCTATTGGGGAAGGCAGCAGGATGCCCTGCCCATAGGTGGTATGTTAGAGAATCCCTGCTCTGAAGCAGCTCCTCTTCCTCTGCACTGCAAAAGCCAGGAGAAAGAAGACAAAAATGCTGCCACCCATGAGGTGTGATGAGTTCTTATGTCCCCTTCAAGAAGCTCCGTAGCATTGTCCTGTAAGCACAAACTCACCGTGTCAAGAGCTGTGGTCTCCTCTGTCCTCCCACTCCACATTGCCACTCCCCTCTCGCTGCCTTCTCTCCTCTGCTGTCCGCAGCAGCAGGCAGTGCCCGCAGCCCTGCTGCTCTTGGCACAGGAGCTGCTCCTGCACTCGGCTGTCTCTGGGCAGTGCTGCCAGGCTGCCACGAGCTGCCTCCGACCCAGGAGCCTGGCCCCGCTCAGGAGCAGAGGCCCAGCTGAACTCACCAATTTCTCTGTCCCTCGTGCTCCCTCCTCCTGGGAAATGTGCGCTGGAATAGACTGAAGTAATCACCTGTTGTCTTTTCCCATTGAGTGGAGAGCAACTATTTCCAACACTGCAAGTTCTTTCATCAGAGCATGACTATCTATGAGAAATAGAAATGTGCTCCTCTGGAACCCCCCAAACCCTCATCTCTGACCTAGGCAGGACACCTAGTTAGGACAAGAAGGGAGTTCCTTGGCACATGGTTCAGGGATTGACTCAGATGTGTCAGTCTTGGCACCTCATGCTGGTCTAGAAGCCCCTGGCGTAAAGTGGGATTCAGAAAACTCCTGTGAACTCCACAGGCAGGTCAAGTGATTCCCCTTACCACAATTGAAGTGAGCACAACACAGAGGTCTGCAAGAGAGCTCCTTGTCTAAGCTGCAGTTCCAAACACTGGAGATGGAGGATGAGAGTCAGCTGATCACACACAAACACTCTCTCGTGACAGTCCAAAAGACTGAGGAGGTCCAAGGCCTGTGCCATTGCCCACTTGCTCTGATGCGGCTCCTGGGAGACCTGCATCATCCTAGAGGATTAGGGTGGGAAGCCAATGGGGAATTGCATTGCCCATCTGAAATGACCCCAGATGCCAACAAAAATGGCAACCCCAGGAACAATGAAAATGAGGCATAGAAGGATTATAGCATAAACCAACAGCTCTGGTAATTCAGTGCAGATCCTTGATTTGATGGCATAGAAAAGTGCTGGCAGGGCCTTGTCAGGTGCTTGGGGTGTCCAGCACAATCACGTGTCTCTAGCAAATGCAGCAGGGCACCTGCAGGAAAATCATGCCCCTTGGAGTGACTGCTGGGCAAGTGTCCCAGGGCATCCTACATTTCCATCCTGTACCCAAAGACATTCCAGCACTGGCTGTAGGGAAAGCCCATCCTGTCTACATCTAGGGTGCTGCATAAATGGGAGGCATCCTCACCCCGCCATGTCTCTGCTCCAGTCTCTGCCCTCTCAAACCCTTCTAGCTCTCCTCTCCTGAATTTCTGCTCCCCCTGCCAGATGATATGAACAAGGACTGGGCTAATGAGGGCCTCAGAATGGATGGAGCACTGGCTACTGGGCCTAGGGACTTCTTCAGCAGCACCTTCACTTTCCTAGAGATTGTTTCAAGAAATCTGCCATCCTGCCCTATCCCTCAGGCTTGGCAGGTGTGACAGTCACAAGTGGCCCATGTGCCCACCTACAGCACCTGCACACACACACCCATGGTCCTTACGGCACAGGCACGGCCTTTGGGTGCCTGGCACTCCCTGGCTATCCCCTTTTCCCTGCTTATTGGCCTGAGGTGCTGCTGGTGCTGTCAAAAGGCAGAGCGGGCAAAGGCACTTTTGGAGCTTCCTCACAACCTGCTGGTCTCTCCATGGGCTTTGGAGACTTCAGTCAGTTCCCTTGGGGTGGCCTTTACTCTGGCACAGTGATGCACAGAACATGCCTCCAGCAGCAGCATCCCTGCACATCTGGGCATGCACTGATGCAAGAAGGAGAAACATGTCCTAAGGATTCATGGTTTAATTCTGCATTTCATATACTATAATACATATTGCTTTCATGTATCCTCATATCAACTTATTACAAGATGAAATTGGAGAGGAAAAATAGCAAGGGTCTTCCCACCCCCCCCCTTTTATTTTCTCTTATTTTTCTTTTATTTTTCAGTAGGATTTGGAGGAGGACCTGGAGCTGAGCCCATGGCAGGGCAGCAAGGCAGCAGGTTGTCCCATTTCATTTGGATGGAGAGTTTTTCCATCTGCCGGCCTGATGGTCATCAACCAGGTGGCCAAGACGGTGAGGAGAGCCTTAAACTGGGAGTGACTCAGGGGAGAAGAAGACTCCAGCAAGAGTGAGGAAGTGATGGCCTGGGATGGCAGGGAAATGTGCAGGAGATGTAGACAAAGGAACCCCTGGAAAGAGCAGTGGGATGCAGGGAGCTCTGCTTAGGGATGGAGAGAGATTCAGTCAGGATTGTAGGGATGAGGATTAGCGGGCAGAGCCAGAGCCGTGGCCTTGTGTAGATCTCTACTATGGATCTCTAGAAAGGCATCATGATGGGATTCCCATGGTTTTCAATAAGACACTGTGATGGCATCTTTCTCCATGGTCTCCACCAAGGAATCATGATGGGATCTCCATAGTTCCCAAAAAGGCTTCATGATAGGGTCTGCCATGGTGTCCAGCAGGCCATGATGATAGGGTCCCCATGGAAACCACCAGGGCTTTGTGATGGCAGTGGCTTCCTGACCATAAGGCCATTGTGAGCTGGTCATCCCCATGGTGACCATGTCCTTGTTGGGGGCCAAGGCCCCAGGCTCCCCACTCTGAGGAGAGCAGCTCCAAGCAGCTCTGAAGGGTGGAGGACTTCAGGAAAGGCAGCCATTAAGTAAGCATCTGTCAAGCAGAAGAATGCTCCATACAAACAGTTGGTAAAATTAGGAAACATCTCTGGAGCCAAGCTAGCCTAAAGAGGAAACTGGCATGTGGCCTTCAAGTCAATAAGGCAGCATGTGGAAAGGGGAAGAGGGAAGAGGCTGCAAAGGAGGAAGTCAGAAATATTGTCCAGCAAAGTAAGGATGGTTTGAGGAAAGCCAAATCTCCCTGCTCCTGCTTCAGTGAGAGTAAAAGAATGAAGAAGGAAAATGTGGGCTAATGGCTGAATGGGACTGGGATTCTAGCAAGTGCAGCCCTGCTTGGCTTCAGTCAGCCATCATCAACAAGGTGAAGCCTGAGAAATGCCTAACAGAGGCAACTGGAGAGGTTACTTCTCTGTCCTTCCCTGGTAATTGTGGGCCCTGGGCAGACTTGTGGGATTGCCTGGGATTGGGGCTTGGTTTGGAGGTTTGGCGTTTGGCAAGACAGGATCAAAGTCCTGTGGGATGAAAGAGCACAAGGTCTGAGCACAGGGTGAGATGAGGGTGAGCCTCAGCTCCATGATAACTGCTGCGGGCTGCTCTTTGGGTAGAAGTGGGATGGAGGACAGTCTGTGGCAGAAGACAGTCTTCCTCCTGGAGGCACCGAAGCAGGCTCACTGTTCTTCACTTCCTCAGCAGGGTTTCATGGACTGTGCTGCTTAAGATAGAAGCGATAGGCCAGAAAAGAGCAAAGGTGCCCTTAACACAAATTCTCCTGAGAACTTTATCTAGGAATCTGTTTCCAGCCTTACTTCATTGCCATGGTCAATGTTGTGCACCAACATAGTGCTGCCAAATAAGAAGAATTAAAATGTATTTCATAATGTTAAAAACGGCCAGAAGTTTTAGAAGGGATAATTTTTGTTATTCTACGAGAATGTTCTGACTTATGTCTAAAATCTGCTGTAGGGTTTGGATTCAATTTGATCACATAGAGAGGCTGGTGCTGCTGGAGATTCCCTGGGGCAGTTGTGTACCCCTGTGGTGCTGAAATCAAATGTCTGTTAAGACCACTTATTCCCCTGCATTGACTAGAAAGGGAATTCCAGACAACTGCATTTGACAGAGGCAACTACATGGATGGGGTCTGACACTTATCACTTTGAAAGTCAGCTTTGATTCAGATGATCTGCACATCTGCACTTTCCATGGTTTGAGTATTCCTTCTCCCCTTGCTGTTTATCGTTCAGACACCTCTCAACTCTTCCCTTGCTGCTTTGAGCTTCAGGGAGTCTTTCAGGAGACTCTTGTTGTCTCTTAACCAGCTCATTCACTCTATCCAGCCTTTACTATCTGTTTGTGAAAAGCGGTTCAAGGAAGGTTATTCATTGTAGGCTGTAACATTCAGCTACTGGAGTGAGAAAAACAGTTTGATTTTAGCCAGAGTGATCCAAGTCCCCAGTGGCTGATCAGAGAAGTGGCAGGGCTGGGGAGCTGAGCAAGAAGGTTCTGCATACAGGTCTCCCCTCAAAAACATTACTTTTCACACACATCCATACTTCATTAGGAGACACTCTAGGAAGTGGAGAAAGTGCATATGGCTGATTCAGAAAATGGAAGAATAAAGAAAGCTCAAAAAAAATAGCCATCTTTCTTTTTCAGGTGCTCATTGTAATCAGTCTAATGTTAATACACTCCTTTCCAATTAGCTAGAGAAGATTTGAAAGCTGAAGAAAATTATGGCAAGAATCATGGCTCCTGAGGGGTTTTGCATTTGACTGACCCCTTGGGAGTACTTGGTGCTGAGCCCATGAACCACCAATGCTGAGAGGAGACTGAAGAAACTTCTCAAAAAGTTCAAGTCAGAAGCACATCCCCAAGTTTCTTGGAGGGTTAGTGGGTCCCTCTGTGGTTCATTACCAAGGAAAGCCTCCCCAGGGGCTGATTAGAGCAGAGAGTTGGAAGCCATGATTAAACATAGGAAAATGCAAAGTGCAGCTACCTCTGATGCCATCTCAACCCTACATGTGTGTTTTCAAGCCGATTGACCAAACAGAGGCCCAGGCCCTAAGTAGGGGGATCCTCTCCATCATGCTTTGCCCAAGGCTTTTGGTTGGAGCAGTGTATGGGTGGGGGTGTTCAAGGTCTAGGGCAGGACACTGATCCAGGACCTCTTGTGTCCCTAGGGAAAAGCAGGCAAGGAGGCCCTGTTGCCAAAAGGAAGAAGTTTCTTCTCTTAAGCCTCAATGGCAGAAGCACCAGCCATGGCCAAGAGGACATAGTCCTAGTTCTTGAGGAGGTTTTTGGCATTGCCCCCAGTTGTCTCTCCCTTGGGCTCTCCTACACTTTCCCATGCCTGTGTCTGTTTCCCTGCAGCCTGTAGACATCAAGCTGCTTGCTCACCTTGTTCTCACCCCAGCATCTCTCCATCTTTTCCCATGTCTCTCTGTCCTTAGTGACTGTTCTTTGAAACACAAAGGCATGGCTTGCTCTCAGGTCCCCTCCAGGTGACGTGATGCACAGACCACTGCTCTTAAGTGACATTTCTCTTTTCTTCAAGTCAAGTCTGTACCTCAAGCGGCAGTTTGTGGCTCTTTCCCCTTCTCAGTTTTTTTCCCACTACCTGAGCAATTTCCATCATCCCTGAAACCACCCTGCAGCCAGTCACAGGCTCCTGCTCTCTTCCCATTAGCTGTGGCACTTGAGCAGGCTAAAGAAGCTCATGGCCCTCAGCTTCTGCATGCAGGCCATGTGCTGCCCAGGCCTGAAAAAGCAACCTCACCCCAGGAGAAGGGTCTGACTCTGGTAATGTCAGCGGCTAACGCACAGGAAAACAACAAAAAAGGAATTTTCAGCAGAAACCTTAACTTCTTTGTACTGAACAAGCCCAAACCCTCTCCTCACAGGGTGGGGCAAGTGATACTCGAGCCCCCAACCACCTTGGGGGCCTGACACTGAACTCACTTCATGTGATGAGCAGAGTTCTTCTACAGAGAGCCCCAACTGGATGCAGTAGCTAGAGGCACTCTAACGAGTACAGAGTAGGGGACTCCTGTTCATGCAGTCCAGGACACTGTGGCCTCCAGAGCATGTTGCTGGCTCACATGCAGCTTGCTGCCTACAAAGGTTCTTTCCCCGAAGAGCTGCCCAGCTGGACATTCCCCAGTCCATATCCCTGCAAGGGTTGGTCTGTCCCAGGAGCAGGACCTGATTTTTGTCCTTATTGGAACACCATCCCTAGAAAGTAGACAATACTATCCTGCATAGCCAAGCTGATCTCCCAAGGTGTCTTCTAGTTTTAATGAGCATCGGGATGGACCATCCTTGGACTGGGTGGCTGTGCTCCTTAAAGACCTGCTGGCTTTCCTAAGCTCCACCACCCTTCAGATTGCAGGATTCCGTCAGCAGCAGGGAGCCTACGCAAGCTCTCCCCCAGACCTTGATCCATCCCATGCAAGAGCTCCTTCCATCTGAGCTGTCCCATCCCATCAAGAACATCCACCCCATCCTGCTCTTCCCCACTGTCCTTCCTGCCTGGAGAGCTTGTCCTCTGCCATCACAGCCCTCTAGTCATGTGAGTGGTCTCAAAGCATCTCAATTATTCCAACTATGTTTCCGTGCAGTGACAGCTTGTGCTTCTCCATCTGCCCTCCTCTGTGCCCCAGCCTGCATGCACTTGTGTGCAATATTGGTCTTGGAGACCCTCAACTGTGGCACGAAGAAGAGGTCTGCAATGGAGAAACCTGTTACCAAGAGCCAAGGACACTGTGTGTGCAATGGCCCCACTTGACAGCTGGGACATGCTTGTGTAGAGAGCACTTGCCAGGGTTATGCTGAAAGGAGGTTCCCACAAAGAGAGCAAAGTCTGGAATGCCCAAGGCCAGGGAAAAACAGGAGAGAGATTTGCCTCCTAGGGGTAATTAATGTCACCTTGGGCCTGCGACAGAAATGAATCCCTCTTCAGGAAGGACAAGGAGCCACTGAAGAAGAGCCTGGACCTGGACAGGCTGTGATTTACCACACTGAGGTCATCATTAGCACATTTCCCTCATCTAAGTGTAGGAAGAGTTTCAGGAGAGGGAGTGCTAAAAGATTTTAAGGTTGTGGCGACTACAGCAGAGACCTTAGTGGAATGTGGCTCTCATTTATGAAGCGCCCCCCAGACACCCCACATGTCCCTGCAGGTCTATTTCTGTGTCACTGAATCAAGTGCCTGCTCTGAATAACATCAAGTGTTTGCAGGATGTGCATGAATGTCAGCTGCCTGGTGAGAGGAGCTCTGGTGGCAGTCAGCATCTGTCTCATTTCAGGTAACCCCTGGAGATGGCATGTGGGAATGAGGTGGCCACACAGAAACATATGGTGACATGGGATGAGACAGAGGTGGTCCAAGGCATGTGCTAGTGTCTGCTGGCTCTGATGGAGCAGCTGGGAGACCCGTATCTTTCTAGATCCTGAGTTGGGGGCCAACTGGGGAATTTCCGTGGCCATCAGAAATTACTCCAGATGACCAATACTGCCAGAGCAGCACCCACTGTGAAGCTGGCAAACAAGTAGGTCCCTGTGATGCAAAATCATAGTGCCATCCCCTCAGACACTTCATCCAATGACATAAAAATAGACTTGAAGGGCCATGTCAGATGCCTGGGACATCCTGCACAACTGCATGTTTCTGGCAGACAGAGCCTGGTACTCCCAGGAAGTCATGTCCTGTTGCAGTGGTGCTGGGCAAGTGCCCCAGGGCATCCCCGATGTCCCACCTGTGTCCAAAAAAAAAATGAGTCCCACATCTGCCTTTAGTCACAGTCTGCACTGTCCACATGCAAGCATGCTGCTCTGGTGGGATGCACATCACACAGAGGTCTCCACTCGTGTTCCTGCATTCTTGAAACCTTCTAGTTCTCTACTCTGTCTCCCTCTTTTCATTATCACATAACAGGAATAAGAACAGTGTTAATGATATCCGCATGGTGACTGCATTGCAGTCCAAGTCAGGACCTTCTTCACTGGTGCATTTTCCTTCCTGGAGATCAGTTTAGCTCTGTCCCAGGCCCCAAGGTGCTGCAGAGGGAGCTCAGGCAACAAAACCCTCTCCTGCCAGGGCTGGGCGGTCCAGCTCTGTTTCCCCCTGCCCCGGACTCTGCAGGCTTTGCTATCTTAGTGGGAATCTTCTCTCACCATCACATTGCCACCTGCTCTCCATGACAGCATGCCTGTGCCCTGAAGTGCAGGCACCAGAAATGCTGTGTCCTTGGCCCTTGGTAGAACAAGTTTTACCATCATCAACCTGTTCTGTGTGCCACAGCTGAGGCTCTGCAATGGAAACATGCACCAGTGCATAAAGCCTGGGGCCAAGTGAGGAGCAAATGGAAGTGCCTGACTGAGACATTATTGCCACAATAACTGGGATGTGGTGGAATCTCACACATGATTATAGAGTCTGTACAGTGGCAGGGTCCGATATCTTCAGAAGAGAGTGGAGAGGAAGATGAGCAAAGGGGATGCCCTTGGTGTGAATGAGCAGCTCAGATGTGTGGAGCTCTTTGAACATGAGGGTCAGGGCTTGGGTGCAAGCTTGTAGGTGACAAGGGTGAGACCACAGTGGGAGTGAGCAACCACCCAGGCAGGGTGAGGAGGTGGGTGCAGTCTCCTTTAAGCAATGTGAACAAGTGTGTGGCTCACAGGCCACCCCACGTGCACACACCCTCCCTGCACTGGCTCCCAGGCTGTGGAGATAGTTCTTCTCCAGGGCTGGCTGGCTCATGCAATGACCTCCCAGGAGCTGGAAGAGGACCTAGAAGGCAGCAGTGCCCTGGTCCCCAGCACACCTTCACCTCACAAACCACAGAGGACTCATGTCCTTCCTCCCTGCAGTCCTCCCAGCGACCAACTCCTCCCCAAAAGGCTGAGGGGAGCCTGAGGCCTCCTTGTCCACCCAGATGTCCCAGGTGGATTCCCATCAACATTGCCAGCTGCTTGTTCCCAAGTGCCTGTCCCAGGAATCGTTCCCTGGAGGGGACTGCTCACTTGTCACAGCCACAGGCAGTGCAGTGCCGAGAGGATGGTGCCAGGCCTGCTCTTCCAGCATTGCCTTGAACAAGCGGCTTGTGAGGAGCAGGAATGGCCAGACCCCATGGGTGTCCCTGCAGCCAGCTGTAGGGAGCAGCTTAGGGACGTGGTTGAGTTCAGCACCGAGAAACTGTGGGTGCAGCAGCAGGGCTGGTCATCACTGGTGCTAGTGGGGCAGGGGTGGGAGAGCTCTTGGCAGGTTCCCTTCTCCCAAGTGGAACATGGGGTCTTCCATGTGTGCCCATCCCTGCACCCGCACACGGCTCCCTGGCTCCACTGTGCAGACAGCACCCAGGGCAGGGTGCTCAGCCCTGGGGAAATGTCCCTCTGACATGGTCCCCATGACAGCCCGCACTGCCCTGTCCCCCCACAAACCCTGCTGGGCCCAGCCTTGTACCACGTTGGGGTTGGTGCAGAGCCGTCCTTGGCCTCTGAGCTGGGAGGGAGGCTGGGCAGGGCCGGCTGGTCCTCTGGCTACAGGCACCGAGGCCAGCAGGAAGGAGCTGCCCAGGCAGCCAAACACTGACACTGAAGGCGACCTCAGTGACTCTCCAGGCTCCCTTCCCTGGGCCTCCTGGGTCCCCACTGCCTCTTGCAGCACTGCAGAGCTCTCCCTAGTATAGACATTCATTTTCTTTGCCCCTTCCATTTGGGTGGCTCCCCTTGAGTTTCTGAATTGCCATTCACTGCTAGGAACATGGTGCCCTTGGAGATGCCCTGTGATCTCCTGGAGGCTCCATATGCATCTTCAGCCCTGTCACATGGAAGATAGTGCTTGACCATTCACCACCTGCAGCAGCTCTGAGCACCCACAGCTTAGAACTGAATCCAACCCTCCTTCCCTAACACATCATCTATGAGATCATTGCTGGAGGCCCTGGAGAGCCCTGAGAAAGAAACAGATACTTGGAGGGTAAAAGTCCCTGAGCACATATTAGAATCTCACTTTGGAAGGAGAGGCAAACCTTCAAGTAGTGCAGTGAGGAAATCCACTTTAATTTGTGCGAAACCAGGACTGACACAGAAACACAAGGACAGACATATTTATAGCCGGTATTGTAATTACACAGAGTGAGTTCATGCCTCTGGCAAAGCAGGATGCATTCAAAAACTTAAGTAAAAAAATTATTATAAACACAGAGAGAATGCTCAAATCACAGAACTATCTGAGATGCATTAGGAACCACTTGTTAGAAAGGACAGGGAGCTCATTTCTAGCACCGACTGAGCCAGTTTCATTAGGGCGTTCTTCAGATCCTTGTTCCTCATGCTGTAGATGAGGGGGTTGACCGTTGGAGGCACCACTGCATACAGAACAGCCACCACCAGATCCAGAGCTGGCAAGGAAATGGAGGGGGGCTTCAGGTAGGCAAACATGCCACTGCTGAGAAACAGGGAGACCACGACCATGTGTGGGATGCACATGGAAAAGGCTTTATGCCGACCCTCCTCAGAGGGGATCCTCAGCACAGCTGTGAAAATCTGCACGTAGGACGCCATAATAAAAATGAAACATGCAAAGAATAAGCAAATACTAAGCACAAGAAGCCCAACTTTCCTGAGGTAGGAGTGTGAGCAAGAAAGCTTGAGGATCTGGGGCATCTCACAGAAGAACTGCTCCACCTCATTGCCTTGGCACAGTGGTAGTGAGAATGTGCTCCCAGTCTGCAGAAGAGCATGGAGAAAGCCACTGGCCCAGGCAGCTGCTGCTATTTTGACACAAACTCGGCTGTCCATGATGGTCCCGTAGTGCAGGGGTCTGCAGATGGCAACGTAGCGGTCATAGGCCATGACTGTGAGGAGGGAAAACTCTGCTGAAAACAAGAATCCTACCAGGAACACCTGGGTGGCACATCCTGAGTAGGAAATGATCCTGTTGTCCCTCAGGGAATTGGCCATGGATTTGGGGACAGTGGTGGAGATGCAGCCAAGGTCAAGGAGGGAGAGGTTGAGGAGGAAGAAGTACATGGGGGTGTGGAGGCGGTGGTCGCAGGCTACAGCTGTGATGATGAGGCCATTGCCAAGGAGGGCAGCCAGGTAGATGGCCAGGAAGAGCGAGAAGTGCAAGAGCTGCAGCTCCCGCGTGTCTGCAAAAGGCAGGAGGAGGAACTCATTGAATGAGCTGCTGTTGGACATTAGCTCCTTTGGGAGTCCTGTCCAAGGAAGGAAAGAAAGAAAAAATTTAGAGCAGACATGTCTGAGCCAAACCATTTCAGTTTCTCAAAAATCCCCCATATTTCCTCTCCCCCTTAGTTCAGCCCCATTTCATGTGATCCACATTGAAATGGCAGGGACCGGCTTCCCATGGCTCCAAAGGAGTTGTTTCTGCTGTGCTGCAGGTGTAATTGGATGTGTCAAACTACTTGGGAATTCCCTACTGGGAATACTCTCCATTCACCAGCATGAGAGCTGAATACAGCCCTCACACCAGCTGTATCTTAAGGAGGAGAGCTTTGTGAAGAATTTGTCCCCATCAATCTTGCCCTTCTCAACAGAGATATTTGTGTCTGAATCTCTCACACCAGATCTGACTCCAGCCAGGGAGGAGAACTGTCAAATGGAAGCAAGGAAAGACCTTACCTCTTTTTAGATGTCGAGATGTCTAGAGACAGACCTTGTTCTCATGCCACTGCACTGTCCGTGCCTGTATTCCAGAAACTTCAGAGAGAAGGAGTAGCTTTGCTGCACAAAATCTGCAGGAGTTGACAGCCTCCCCTTCCATGGCAGGGCTCTTCAATAAGCGGAAATCCAGCGTTCTCTGCAAAAGGGTCACTGCAGGAGTCTGTTGATATAGAAATGTGCATATATATAATATATATGATGGTGCACACAGTGCACACAAAGGTGCTTCCTCAATGTGCGAGCATTCTTTGATAGAACAGAAATCTTTGGCATTTCAAGCACTCTCAGCATGAACCTGTGTGCATCCCAACAGGAGAACAGGTTTCATCACCGAGCCTTGCCTCTCGCTGTCATGTACTTGCACCTCACTCACATGAAGGACAACGACACTCACAAGTGAGCCCAGTTCTCCCTGCAGAAACCTCCAAGGAGAAGGGGACTGTCCAGGGGCACCCCCATGTTTGCATGTGCTAAGGAGCAGCTTAGATAGACCCTGATGAAGCAGCCCAGGAGAAGCTGGTTCTGTCTATGAACTAAGGGGTGGGTGAGGCGACATTCAGATGTCCCTGGCAGAGTCTTTGGCTGCTCTTTGAATCTTTTAATGAGTCTCAGTCTCTTGTCCAAGTCTGACAGTTTTGTTACCATTTTCCTCTTACCAAGTGGAAGGAAATTCTAAGCACCATCTCAATGCCTGCCTTGTCTTTCCTTTTGCAAAGTGTTCATTGAAATGTGCTCACAGCTAGACCTGTGAGCAGACCTGACCCCTACAGCACCCTGCCAGCAGCAGAAGGAGCCTGACCTGGTGGAGGATAATCCTCCCACCCAGAACTTCTCCCCTCAGTGCTGTGAGAAGCTCCCTGGGTAGGCTGAGCGCTGACCTTCACAGGCGACACAGTCACTGCTGCGGGCACACAGCACCTTTGGGTGCAGGGACCCTGCTCTGAAGTGCAGACCTCTCACCCTGTCTGCACACCCCAGCTCCACATCACTGCCATTTCTATTGGGGAAGGCAGCAGGATGCCCTGCTCATAGGTGGTATGTTAGAGAATCCCTGCTCTGAAGCAGCTCCTCTTCCTCTGAACTGCAAAAGCCAGGATAAAGAAGAGAAAAATGCTGCCACCCATGGGGTGTGATGAGTTCTTATGTCCCCTTCAAGAAGCTCCGTAGCATTGTCCTGTAAGCACAAACTCACCGTATCAAGAGCTGTGGTCTCCTCTGTGCTCCCACTCCACACTGCCGTTCCCCTCTCTGCCTTCTCTCCTGTCCGCAGCAGCAGGCAGTGCCCGCAGCCCTGCTGCTCTTGGCACAGGAGCTGCTCCTGCACTCGGCTGTCTCTGGGCAGTGCTGCCAGGCTGCCACGAGCTGCCTCCGTCCCAGGAGCCTGGCCCTGCTCAGGAGCAGAGGCCCAGCTGAACTCATCAATTTTTCTGTCCCTTGTGCTCCCTCCTCCTGGGAAATGTTCACTGCAATAGAGTGAAGTAATTACCTGTCGTCTTTTGCCATTGACTGGAGAGCAACTATTTCCAACATTGCAAGTTCTTTCATCAGAGCATGACTACCTATAAGAAATAGAAATGTGCTCCTGTGGAACCCCCAGTTCTCATCTCTGACCTAGGCAGGACACCTAGTTAGGACAAGAAGGGAGTTCCTTGGCACAAGGTTCAGGGATTGACTCAGATGTGTCAGTCTCGGTACCTCCTGCTGGTCTAGAAGAGCTTGGCATGAAGTACGATTCAGAAAACTCCTGTGAACTTCACAGGCAGGTCAAGTGATTCCCCTTGCCACAACTGAAGTGAGCACAACACAGAGGTCTGCAAGAGAGCTCCTTGTCTAGGCTGCAATTGCAGTAGCTGGAGATGGAGGATGAGAGTCAGCTGATCACACACAAACACTCCCTGGTGACAGTCCAAAGGGATTGAGGAGGTCCAAGGCCTGTGCCAGTGCCCACTTGCTCTGATGCGGCTCCTAGGAGAACTGCATCATCCTAGAGGATCAGGGTGGGGAGCCAATGAGGAATTGCATTGCCCATCTGAAATGACCCCAGATGCCAACAAAAATGGCAACCCCAGGAACAATGAAAATGAGGCATAGAAGGATTATAGCATAAACCAACAGCTCTGGTAATTCAGTGCAGATCCTTGATTTGATGGCA
Source organism: Tinamus guttatus (assembly GCF_059628265.1). Classification (NCBI taxonomy): domain Eukaryota; kingdom Metazoa; phylum Chordata; class Aves; order Tinamiformes; family Tinamidae; genus Tinamus; species Tinamus guttatus. The sequence goes on from NW_028288921.1 coordinate 317,449, forward strand.
TAGAAAAGTGCTGGCAGGGCCTTGTCAGATGCTTGGGGTGTCCAGCACAATCACGTGTCTCTGGCAAATGCAGCAGGGCACCTGCAGGAAAATCATGTCCCCTTGGAGTGACTGCTGGGCAAGTGTCCCAGGGCATCCTACGTTTCCATCCTGTACCCAAAGACATTCCAGCACTGGCTGTAGGGAAAGCCCATCCTGTCTACATCCAGGGTGCTGCATAAATGGGAGGCATCCTCACCCCGCCATGTCTCTGCTCCAGTCTCTGCCCTCTCAAACCCTCCTAGCTCTCCTCTCCTGAATTTCTGCTCCCCTTGCCAGATGATATGAACAAGGACTGGGCTAATGAGGGCCTCAGAGTGGATGGAGCACTGGCTACCAGGCCTAGGGACTTCTTTAGCAGCACCTTCACTTTCCTAGAGATTGTTTCAAGAAATCTGCCATCCTGCCCCATCCCTCAGGCTTGGCAGGTGTGACAGTCACAAGTGGCCCATGTGCCCACCTACAGCACCTGCACACACACACCCATGGTCCCTACGGCACAGGCACGGCCTTTGGGTGCCTGGCACTCCCTGGCTATCCCCTTTTCCCTGCTTATTGGCCTGAGGTGCAGCTGGTGCTGTCAAAAGGCAGAGCGGGCAAAGGCACTTTTGGAGCTTCCTCACAACCTGCTGGTCTCTCCATGGGCTTTGGAGACTTCACTCAGTTCCCTTGGGGTGGCTTTTACTCTGGCACAGTGATGCACAGAACATGCCTTCAGCAGCAGCATCCCTGCACATCTGGGCATGCACTCATGCAAGAAGGAGAAACATGTCCTAAGGATTCATGGTTTAATTCTGCATTTCATATACTATAATACATATTGCTTTCATGTATCCTCATATCAACTTATTACAAGATGAAATTGGAGAGGAAAAATAGCAAGGGTCTTCCCACCCCCCCCCTTTTTTTCTCTCTTATTTTTCTTTTATTTTTCAGTAGGATTTGGAGGAGGACCTGGAGCTGAGCCCATGGCAGGGCAGCAAGGCAGCAGGTTTTCACATTTCATTTGGATGGAGAGTTTTTCCATCTGCCGGCCTGATGGTCATCAATCAGGTGGCCAAGACGGTGAGGAGAGCCTTAAACTGGGAGTGACTCAGGGGAGAAGACTCCAGCAAGAGTGAGGAAGTGATGGCCTGGGATGGCAGGGAAATGTGCAGGAGATGTAGAGAAAGGAACCCCTGGAGAGAGCAGTGGGATGCAGGGAGCTCTGCTTAGGGATGGAGAGAGATTCAGTCAGGATTGTAGGGATGAGGATTAGCGGGCAGAGCCAGAGCCGTGGCCTTGTGTAGATCTCTACTATGGATCTCTAGAAAGGCATCATGATGGGATCCCCATGGTTTTCAACAAGACACTGTGATGGCGTCTTTCTCCATGGTCTCCACCAAGGAATCATGATGGGATCTCCATAGTCCCCGAAAAGGCTTCATGATGGGGTCTGCCATGGTGTCCAGCAGGGCATGATGATAGGGTCTCCATGGAAACCACCAGGGCTTTGTGATGGCAGTGGTAGCATGCCCATAAGGCCATTGTGAGCTGGTCATCCCCATGGTGACCATGTCCTTGTTGGGGGCCAAGGCCCCAGGCTCCCCACTCTGAGGAGAGCAGCTCCAAGCAGCTCTGAAGGGTGGAGGACTTCAGGAAAGGCAGCCATTAAGTAAGCATCTGTCAAGCAGAAGAATGCTCCATACAAACAGTTGGTAAAATTAGGAAACATCTCTGGAGCCCAGCTAGCCTAAAGAGGGAACTGGCATGTGGCCTTCAAGCCAATAAGGCAGCATGTGGAAAGGGGAAGAGGGAAGAGGCTGCAAAGGAGGAAGTCAGGAATATTGTCCAGCAAAGTAAGGATGGTTTGAGGAAAGCCAAATCTCCCTGCTCCTGCTTCAGTGAGAGTAAAAGAATGAAGAAGGAAAATGTGGGCTAACGGCTGAATGGGACTGGGATTCTAGCAAGTGCAGCCCTGCTTGGCTTCAGTCAGCCTTCACCAACAAGGTGAAGCCTGAGAAATGCCTAACAGAGGCAACTGGAGAGGTTACTTCTCTGTCCTTCCCTGGTAATTGTGGGCCCTGGGCAGACTTGTGGGATTGCCTGGGATTGGGGCTTGGTTTGGAGGTTTGGCGTTTGGCAAGACAGGATCAAAGTCCTGCGGGATGAAAGAGCACAAGGTCTGAGCACAGAGTGAGATAAGGGTGAGCCTCAGCTCCATGATAACTGCTGTGGGCTGCTCTTTGGGTAGAAGTGGGATGGAGGACAGTCTGTGGCAGAAGACAGTCTTCCTCCTGGAGGCACCGAAGCAGGCTTGTTCCTCTTTACTTCCTCAGCAGGGTTTCATGCACTGTGCTACTTAAGATAGAGGTGATAGGCCAGAAAAGAGCAAAGGTGCCCTTACCAAAGAACCTCCTAAGAACTTTGCCTAGGGCTCTGCTTCTTGCCTTACTTCCTGGCCATGGTGAAAGTAGTGCACGAACATGGGGCTGCCAAATTAGAAGAATGAGAATGTATTTCATAATGTTAAAGACTGACGGATGTTTTGGAAAAGGCAATCTTTGTTATTCTTTGGGAATGTTCTCAGTTATGACTATAATTTGCATTAGGGGATTGATTCCATTTGATCACGTAGAGAGGCTGGCACTGCTGGAGATGCCCTGGGCTCCTTGTGTTCCCTTGTAGTGCTGAAAATTTTGGAGGCGGTTCCTGCAGGCCCTTAGCTTGTCATTAGGAAATATATCTAAAATTAAAAGTCTGTTAAGAGCACTTATTTCCCTCCATTCACTAGAAAAGGAAGTCCAGGCAACTGGATTTGACAGAGACATCTGCACGGATAGGGTCAGACATGACGGTGGGGGGAATCAGCCTCTTCTTATACACGCTTTCACCAATCCCTCACATATCTCTGCAAGCCTGATTAAGCTGAACTTTTGGAAAGACAGCTTTGATTCAGATGAGCATGACTACCTATGAGAAATGGAAATGTGCTCCTGTGGAACCTCTGATGCTCATCTTTTCACAGAATCACAGAATGGTTAAGGTTGGAAGGGATCTCTAGAAATCCTCAAGTCCAACCCCCCTGCTCCAGCAGGGACACCTAGAGCACATGGTACAGGGTGGCATCCAGGCAGGCTTTGAAGATCTCCAGAGAAGGAGACTCCACAACCTCTCTCGGCAGCCTGTTCCAGTGCTCTGTCACCCTCACAGTAGGTTCAGAGGATGAGTCACTCTACCCGTCTCATGCTGGTCTAGAAGTTCCTGACATGAAGTGGGATTCAAAAATATCCTGCAAACTCCACAGGCAGGTCAAGTGATTCCCCTTTCAAAACTGAAGTGAGCAGCACATAGAGGTCTGCAAGAGAGCTCCTTGTCTAAGCTGCAATTGCAATCACTGGAGATGGAGGATGGGAATCAGTTGCTCCCACACAAACACCTGGGGACAATTGAAAAGACTGAGGAGGTCCAGGGCATGTGTCAGTGCCCACTTTCTCTGATGCAGCTCCTGGGAGACCTGCATCATCCTAGAGCATCAGGGTGGGGGCCTCTGAGGAATTGCATTGCCCATCTGAAATGACCCCAGATGCCATAAACAATGGCAGCACCAGGAACAATAAAGATGAGGCATAGAAAGATTCTAGCATTAAGCAGCAAGTCCGGTAATTCAGTGCAGAGCCTTGATTTGATGGCATAGAAAAGTGCTGGCAGGGCCTTGTCAGATGCCTGGGGTGTCCAGCACAACCACATGTCTCTAGCAGATACAGTAGGGCACCTGCAGGAAAAGCATGCCCCATTACAGCGCTTGCTGGGCAAGTGTCCCAGGGCATCCTACGTTTCCATCCTGTACCCAAAGACATTCCAGCACTGGCTGTAAGGAAAATTGTCCCACCTACATGCAGAACTGTCCCACCTACATGCAGAATGCTGCAAAAATAGGAGGCACATCACTCCAAGCTCTGTGGTCTGGTCTCTGAACTCTCAAACCCTTCCACCCTGCTCACCCCGCTAGATTATATGGAGTTCTTCAGTAGCACCTTCGCTTTTCTAGAGATTGCTTCAAGAAATCTGCCATCCTGCCCTGTCCCTCAGGCTAGGCAGCTGTGACAGTCACGAGTGCTCCATGTGCCCACCTACAGCACCTGCACACATACACCAATGGTGCCTATGGCACTCGCATGGTCTTTGGGTGCCTGGCACCCCTTGAGAATCTCCTTTCCCGTGCTTATTGGCCAGATAGGCCCAGCAAAGGTGCTACTGGTGCTGTCAACAGGCAAAGTGGGCAAAGGCATTTTTGGAGCTTCCTCACAACCTGCTGATCCATGGGCTTTGGAGTCTTCACTCAGTGTCCTTGGGGTGGCCTTTGCTCTGGCACAGGGATGCACAGAACATGCCTCCAGCAGCAGCATCCCTGCACATCTGGGCATGCACTGATGCAACAAGGGGAAACATGTTCTAAGGATTCATGGTTTAATTCTGCATTTCAGATATCATAATTCATACTGCTTTATTGTACACTCACACCAGCTAATTACAAGCTGAAAATGGAGAGGACAAAGAGCTTTTTTCTTTTTTCTTTTTTTCTTTTTCTTTTTTTTTTTTTTTTTTTGACAGGAGCTGGAGAAGGACCTGGAACTGAGCCCACAGCAAGGCAGCAAGGCTGCAGGTTGTCACATTTCCTTTGGATAGAGACTCTTCCCATCTGCCCACATGATGGTCATCAACCAGCTGGCCAAGCTGGTGAGGACAGCCTTAAATTGGGAGTGACTCAGGGAAGAAGAAGACTCCAGCAAGGGTGAGGATGTGATGGGCTGGGATGGCAGGGAAAGG